>NW_020209253.1:2178461-2687227 GCF_003025095.1 Trichoderma harzianum CBS 226.95 | reverse complement strand
AGTCCAAGTCGCCTTACCCTCGCGAGCCGGCACGGCAGGAAGGTTATTAGCCGAGCAACCCTTAAGGCTCTTAAGCCGCTCCTAGGAGACGGATCAGTAACGAGAACACCACGAAGGCTAAGGAAACATACCGAAAAGAAGACGGAGAGCATAGTGTTCATCGACTCCAGAGAATTCGCAATATCCAACCGCGTCTTCGCATCAGTGATATTACGAGCCCGCGCCCGACGGCGAGCCAGGGTAGCGCCTGATACCCCGGGAGTAGCAATTGCTGCGATCGCCGCAGCAGCGACTGCCGCTGGAGTCGCAGGCGTATCATCGGCGCCGCGAAGAGCTTTCTTACACTGCTGTTGCAGCGGACCAATAACAGCCTGCTGCGAGTCAGAATAATAATCGCAACGAAGGAGTAACGACATACCGGGTCTGGTTGGGCTTGCTGAAGCGCGTCTGACAACAACCGCGCGGCCTGACGATATTGGGCTTGAACGGGAACANATGTTTTCCCACAGCTCTTGTGGGCACATACTGCGCACTTGGGGCTGGCATCTAGGAGGCGAATTAGAAGAGGACTCGACGTAGAAGGGTTGCGATAACGAACTTGTTGCATCTGTGCAAAGCAGAGGTTGACTCCCAGCTGTCCATTTGCACATATGACCTAGGCAACGACGACAAGGAACGGCTCTATCCACGGGTTAGTTACGGGGCCGATACGAGGGAAAGGAGTCAAANGCACCGGACCGCCCCTGAGAAGTCGGCCTTCGTAAGGATACTGGGCGAGTAAATTGACATAACGCAGGATTTAGGCGGCGAAGGCGAGGGTGATTGAAGGTAAGATCAATGATGCTTTGCCCTTGCTACATCGGAATTCTGGTGGGTTTATATCCCCTTTCGCCCCTTTGTTCCCTGCGAAGAAGCATCGGCCGCTCTGGGTCACAAAGGCGACAAAGAAGCATCACGGAACTGTCACTACGTTCAACTTCCTGTCTATATTTATCCTCAGGAGTACAAAGGGAGGGCCCAAAATAGCAACACGTTCACAGCGAGGACAAAGCGAGCACGAAGCTTGAACCACGTTGAGGCTCTTGCACAGGCGACACCTTTGACAAAGGGGATCGGTCACGAGGTTGGAAAAGGAATATCGTCAAAGGCACCGGGGCGGCGCCTCGGAAGGAAGGGCAACATGTCAGAGCCNATCTAAAGAGGGCGCGGTCGCGCAACGGCCGCGCACCGGCCACGTTACGGGGGCGCGAGCTAAGGGTTGCGAAGCCCTTAGCTTAGCAACAACACTATAAAAGACCTAAAATCTAGGGAAGGAGTTAAGGAAGGCAGAGATAAATACAGTCACTTCGCTACCCTAAGCTTGCGTATTCGCTGTGTAGCTACCTGTGATCATCCCTTATCCCTCTTCACTCTCTTCCACGAACCCGGCTTCTGACATATTTATATTTCTTAAGTAAGGTAACTACTACTATATCTATATATTCCTAGTAACTGCTATTATAGTTATGTAATAAAGTTTAAGTACTGGCTAAATAAACGTTCTACGAGTTGTTTAAGTGCTTATATTACTGAATATATGTATATATTTATTTTGCGGTCCTGCTTTTTCTGTCCTCCGCTTGCCACACTCACGCTCGGCCTTGAGCGCCCCAAACTACCTAGTAACGGTAGTTGTAGTAATTGACGGTCCCGGAAAAGTAATTTCCCGATGAGGGGGGAGGGAGTGGGGGCTTGTACCATAGGTTGTACCGGAAATATTTTTTCCCTTTTTTCCGGAGCAGAACCTTCTCACGTAACCCCATTTGCCGCACTTGTGACAAAAGTGGGGGGAAAAAGGTGGCGCCGACGCCGACGCACGGATCACCACATTCATTTGCGGTGGTGGGGGAGGGGGTTGGATGCGTCTGGTTGAGATTTCGCCTCCGGCTCGGGCTCGGCAACGGACACCACAGTGGGGCCGTGATCGGGTTTAGGTTCTTCCGCCATGCGCAATAGCAGACTTCACCGCTTCTAATGCAAAACCTATTATATTTCCAAAATCTTATCAATAGTATTACTAAATATTTTCTAATACTATAGCCTATTACTTTTTAAATTATACTTAATCTATATTAAATATATATCCTATATTTAAATATTAATATAACCTAGTATTTTATTACACTAGACTTTTAGGTAACTATTTAATAAATCTAATGTCTGCCTATATAATTATATATTAGGTAGTGCTAAAGACAGTACAACAGGGTATCCCGCAGCCCAGATAGTTTAGATAATTCCGGGACTAGATCATCCCCAAGACCGGCAGCCTAAATGTTAGTTACAAACCTATTCTACTTAATATCCATGGTATAATCCCAGGACGCCCAACGGTCCGCAGGCACTTTAGTCTCCTCACGGCAACCAATGGGTCTATCCGCCCATGGGTAAAATTCCGCGCGAGAGTCTTGGGGGGCAGAATGTAGCCCTTAACGGCATTGAATGTCTGCCCCCTTCCCCAGAATGTAACCCTTGAAGGCATTGAATGTCTGCCCTCCCCCGTCACCCTCCCCCGTATCTTTCAGCGGATAGACGGTGTTATCGGTGATCCAACGGCCATGTCTACCTCGACGTGTATGAGGGCCACGGTCGAGACGTGCTTACTCCTCCGCAATAGCCAAGCTGCCAGACCGAACGGCAAAGGTTGCTTGGACTGACCCAACATGAGACATCCATCTGTAGGTGAGTTTTGGTTGCTGTAGACCCCTCAAGCGAAATAAGGTGCGATGACGCCTTTGGTTTACTCGCCTGTCTCTTCCCAGACTTCGCCAGTCCCTTGGGCTAGAAGAAACTCCTGCTTTATGCCAAAGGCTGTCAGGCAACAGCTATATAACCATCCCCTCCATCACAGCCGTCATCAACTTCACATCTCACGGCTGCAAGATGGCGGGCCCCAAGAAGTGGCTCGCAAGTCGAGCCCATCCCGACGCTGGGTACCCGACCAGAATAACGACCAACCTCTGGTCGTTGGATTTCGGCACACTGACTGGCCCGGAGGCCACGAACATCAACAAGACAGTCACTACTTGCTTAGGTTTCAGTTAGTGATACATGGCTTCTATATGGGGATATAATATAGTTGGTATCCCTTGTCGTCTCTTTTATTTTGATTTATAGGCTTCAGAAACAAAACGGAATGGGTACATGTGCTGAGATAAACCGATACACTTAGTCTACCTATAAAAGCCAACGAGCAAAATAAATAATAAACACCACTAAAGAAATTCGGGGACGTTCTCAAATAGCTTGCTATCTCTCTCCCTACCCGAAATAAACTATTCCAATTTTAGATCTAGATGTGCTATGATGTCTCTCCCATCGTACCCCTGGTTCGGGTCTATCACGCTTCATCTGGTATTGTTCGCATGTCTAATCTCGAGCATGGAGGTCTTGGTCTTCACAACGGTGACTTTCTGCTTGGGGCCCCAGTCGGGCTCCCTCTGCTCCGTGCCGATATTCTTACAGGTGATGATGAGTGAGTTGTTCCCCTTCTTAACAGTTCCCAGCATGTGAGAGCCTGCTATCTTCAAGTCCGACGCCTTAGTTATGTCACATAGCTCCAATTTCTCAGGGCTGTTGGCGATGATCCCCTTCATTAACTGCTCGTCCTTCAACTCAAGGCCTCTAGCCTGGTCTGAACTCGTTCTCTAACACGATGATGTCACTAGGCGCGGGCCCGTATTTGAACCCGATTGTAGTGAGTCTCGTGGTGAGTCTCGTCCTTCAAGTAAAGTTGGGTTTCTCAGTCGTTATTGAACACGTGCTCCGGTTGATATTGGTGTCGAGTCTGGCATTTCCGTCCAACATCAACTTCGGAAGCATTCTAGTTGCTGCTGCTGGACTCCTGATGAACGAAGTCTTCCCGGCTTACAGCAAAATGAAGAGATTGTCGCCAAGCTAAATGCAATGATATAGGATTGGATTTGCCATGTCACGCAGTTGTCAACACGTCCGCATAAGAGGCCATAAACACTTGTTGAAAGATCTGCCATCCTATATTTGCGGAGTGCCAGACCAATAGAACACAGCAGCATATTATCAGAAGGATTTCGTTTGGTAACGTAAGGAGGCTGGCGAGCAGCATGGTGAAAATATCGCAGGACTGGAGAACCTCAGTGGGGTTGCGTCTCAGGTTCCATTGTGCTGAAATTGTTTTCATCTCTGTATGACTCATTATCCAATCCATCCTATTTCGGCGTCAAGACTTTCAGCCGTGCCCATTGCACGCAATTGTTTTGGTTTGTTTGATCGTGTAGGGGCTGAAAATAAGGTCGCGTATCGGTGGTAAACAATGGGTTGCTCGTTTTTCCTCCATCTGCCTTTCTCTGTATATTAGTACTACGCAGGCCCATTAATTGGCCATACTAATTTTCCACCTTTTCTTGTCTTTGGCCTACGTTTTCATCTAGAACAACTCTTACAGAATTACGTTGTCAGTCATTGGTCAAGGTTTAAAACGAAATCATCCTATATTTGAGTAAATTCAAGATGGCCTGACGATGTAGCAATGGCCTCTTGTTCAAATGTCCATAACGCCTGTTCCCTTTTGCCTGGTTTCTTCAGACCGCAATCAACGACGAGATATTGCCATTCCGGCTCGACCTAGAGAAAGCAAGAGTACTATCCTCACCATGCCTTGGTGGGAGCTGCGTCTGCGCCCCAGGTGCCACCAGAATCACCTCCGGCGACATCACCACCAGTACCCCAGCCACCGCCAGAGTCTGCAGCATCACCGGAATCTCCAGAGGCGCCCCATCCTCCTGCACCAGAGTCCGGGTTGGCTGTCTCGTCGCCTCCCCAGCCTCCTCCCTGGGAGTCTCCAGCACCAGCAACATCGTTGGGGTCAAAGTCTGACTCCGTCTCAAACTTCACCTTGATGCCGTTGGCATAGTTTTCCGGAATGTAAGACTGAAGGAAGTCGGGAATATCCTGGTTAGTCTCCAACAAGGTTCTGGTAAGAACGCTCGCAATCGCCTCGTCACGATCGGTAAAGAACGAAGTGGCCACTCCTCGGTGACCGATGCGACCAGTACGACCTAGCCACAAGGTTAGTGATTATTAAATAAGAAACATAATAAGAGGAAAAAACATACCAATGCGATGAGTGTACTCTTCGATTCCACCATGATCCATCGAGGGCAGATCGTAATTGATGACGTGCATGACATTGCGCACATCAATACCACGAGCCGTAACTCCAGTGGCAACGAGAATAGGGGCTTGGCCACTGCGAAAAGCTCGCATGGCCGCCTCTCTCTCCACCTGGGTGCGGTCACTATGAATAGAGGTGACCGGAAGCTTCATATTGTACAAGAAGTCGTCCAGCGTATCGGCAGCTTGACGGCTGTTGACAAAGATGATAGTGCGCACACTATTCATCTCCTCAAGAAGGTTGAGAAGAAGCTCATTCTTCTTCTCTCGGCCAGTCTCAATGACAATCTGCTTGATGTTCTCGGTGGTGCTTCCAGCTCGGCCGACACGAAAGCGCACATGAGAAGCGGACAGATATTCCTTGGCGAGGGCTCGAGCCGCGCGAGGGAAGGTGGCCGAAAAAAGGCCATACTTGACATTCCCTTCATCTTGTTCTAAATGGTACACTCATTAGTAAATTGTAGAATTAATTGAGACAAAAGACACATACCTCCACCAGAGAGAATTGCTCGGAGCTCTTCCTCCCAGTCCTGGTTGAGCATCTCATCAGCCTCATCAATGACCATGTACTTGACTCGGCGGAGAGTCAGTCTGTCAGGGCGTCCGATGAAGTCTTTGAGGCGGCCAGGAGTTCCGATGAGGATGTCACAGCCTCGGGAGAGGAGACTCAGTTGCTCACGGACTGGGGTTCCGCCGTACACGACACAAGGTCGCAGCATAGAGCGATAACAGAGCTTTCTGGCTTCATTGAAAATCTGCACCGCCAGCTCACGAGTTGGAACGACGACGACCACAAGTGGCTCCGCAATCACATTGTCAATACCCTCCTGAAAGGTGAGGGGATTGGGACGAGCGGCGCCCAGTTTCTTCGCCTTTCCCATGAGCTTGCTCAAAATGGGAATCAGGTAGGCAGCAGTCTTTCCAGAGCCTTGTAGAAATGTCAGATGATGTGACGAATTGAAAGGAATATATTTTGACTGACCTGTTTGAGCAACGCCGATGACATCGTAGCCTTGCAAGATGGCTGGGATAGTGAACTTTTGGATGGGAGTTGGCACTTGATATCCCGAAAGTTCCACATTCTTCATCATGACAGGATGAATCCCGGCATCAGCAAACGCCTTGATGTACTCAATTCGCTCAGGGCCTTCCTGAACGACATCGATGCTCTCGATCCTGTGTGGTTCAAGTCAGCATAGTCTCGGCATGTAAGGAGATGGAAGACGAACGCAGAAAAATCGAGACCGCCACCAATGTGCTTGTTGCGATCCTCAGCGGAGCCAAAAAGCTCAACTTCAAGCTCCTCAAAGGCTGGACCGACATCTCCGTATTCATCGCTCCACTGATAAATACGAGCATTGCCGTCCCAGGTAGAGCCAGCTTGGGCCTGAGCCATGGCGGTGTAGTCAAAGGCAGTGCGCTCGACCCAGCCAGCAGCGGCGGCCTGGTCCTCGCCCTCGGCGACTTGTGCGTTTTCAGGGATGGCCATCTTGGACAGAAGGATGTCCTGAAGTGGGTGCTGACGTTTGGATGACTAGAGAAGGTCAGATTGGGTTCCTTGCTAAGAAGGGGGACTGAATGAAGAAAAGAAACTGGACGCGTAACAGGAAGTGAGATGTATCTGAATGCAAAGTGAAGTGAGAATGAAAAGTGATGGGGAAGAAGCATGAAGGAACAAATCCTTTGGCGAGAATTTGTGATGACTTGAGGAATCCAATACGGTGTATGGAATCTGGGTAGATGCAGATAGGTGAAGAGAGGTGATCAGCGACCTGGAAATATCACCTGGCAAGAGGAGATGGAGAGAAGAGGCAGTGCGAAGATGCTGAAAGGCGAGAGGCCAAATCAAAACACTCGAAAGTGTTTGAAGCAAATAAAATGGAAGATGATGAGATGGATCACTTACCTTGAAGACTTGATGAGCCTGAAGTCAGCAGTATGCTCTTGGGATCTCTCTTTGCACGAGAGACTGGATGGCTGAAGAGAAGAGAAAAGAAGAGGAGGGGAGAAAAAAAGAAGAGGAAGGGGGGAGGAAGGCTGCCTTCAAATAGTTGCAGCTGACGAGGCAACGGCACGTGCACAGAGGGATTCCTCAAGAAAAGAGCAATTTTTGAGGAAGGTGCAGCTGCCAGCGGACTGATAACACTAGAGGCAAAGCTTTGGGGCGAGAGAGAGGCCTATAGATCAAAGGAAGCGAGAAGAATAGGGGAGAGGAGCGCCTAGGGAGGGAAGATAACTCCCTATAGCCTCGATAAGGAACCTCTTACAAAACGGGTAGGGATATCTTCCGCCATGGTGATGTTTGGCTTTAATCCGTTTGTTTGGCACGATAGCCAGGGTGAAGATGAGTTTAAAGAAGAGGAAAATAAGGGCCTACCGAATGCGCCAAAGATCTAAGAAGTGGCTTTATTTAATATAGACAAGAAAAGGGAAACTTATGATAACACTAATTAAGCACCCGAAAACTAATAGGTTTTTTACCGCTGGTACTTTTTACCTAGTAAGACTTAGAAAGGGAATATACTAAGGTAAGGCAGCCAGCCGTCTGGGAAGATCAGCCGCAGTAAAGCTCAAGGAGAGCAATGTAAGAGACGTTCGCATTGAAGATGCATATTCAGTGAGCGGATGATATCCGTGTGTGCGCGCACGCGTTTGTATGTTTATTTTTCCTCATTAAAATTACAGATATTATCAATTTATCATTTACTATACATAAAGGCTCCAACTCATCTTTTTCATTCCTCTCAAGGCACATCATGGTTTAATAAGCCAGACAAGCCCAGTATAGCACTCTGTGCATATCTATATATGCCATACGCTTACATGTTCTTCAAAATCTTGGTCACACCAGCAATCTTGGTCGCCGACGAGCCATATCCCACCTCGACAACGCCCTGTGTAAAGCGCCAAGAGCGGTCCTGGTTGGCAACGGGATACTGGACAGGAGGAGGAATGGCCGTCTTGATGCCCAGCCAGCCGAAGCGGTCCTCGCAGACGGCCTTTGTGTTGCAGAGGCCGCGGAGCCCTTCCTCGCCGGCGAAGCGGCCGTAGCCAGAGCCGGCGACGCCGCCAAAGGGGAGCTGGACGGCGTAGTAGGCGGCGAAGTCGTTGACGGCAACCATGCCTGCTTTCAGGCCGCGGACGATGGGCTGCAGGGCGGGATCGCGCTCGGAGCCGTGGACGGAGGCGCCGAGGCCGAAGTTGGGGGCGTTTGCGACGGCGAGCATGTCTTCTGCGGAGGAGGAGTTTGCGCGGAGCATGGTGAGGACCGGGGCGAAGCACTCGTTCTGGGCGATGCGCATGGAGGGGGTGACGTCGACGAGGAGGGTGGGCTGGAAGTAGTGGCCCTGGGGGTACTCGGGGTGGGAGAAGCGCTTGCCGCCAGCGAGGAGGCGGGCGCCCTGGGAGACGGCCTCGGCGATGAGGGCCTCGAGGCGGGCGAAGGAGGCGTCGGAGATCATGGCGCCCATGTCGGCCTCGGGGCCGAGGCGGATGGCCTTTACGCGGGGCTCGAGCAGCTGGACGAGGCGGTCGTAGACGGGGCCGGAGGAGATGACGCGCTCGATGCCGATGCAGTTCTGGCCGGCGGCTTGAAAGGTGCCCCTGAGGATGACGTCGACGATGCGAGGCAGGTCGCCGTCTTTCCTGCCGCCGGCGGATTCGAGGACGATGAAGGGGTCCTTTCCGCCGAGCTCGGCGACGACGGGCGTGAGGCTCTTGGCTGCGCTGGCGGCGACGTGGTGGGCGACGGTCTGGGAGCCGATGAAGGTGATGTGACTGATTCCGGGGTGCGACGTCAAGTGGCCGGCTGTTTCGGGCCAGCAAACGACCGTCTGGACGAGCTGCGGATCATGACCGTGAGCGATGAGGGCGCCGCGGACAATGTCGAGGAAGTAGCTGCTGGACCAGGCCGTCTGCTCCGAAACCTTGACGAGGATGGCGTCGCCAGCGAAGAGCGCGCTGATGATGGGGCCCATGAGGTTGTGGAAGGGATAATTCCAGCTAACCAGCGCAGCGACGACGCCCAGCGGCTCGTAGTGCACCGTGTTGCGCTTGTACGACATGAGGAGGTTCGTCGGCCTCGGCGAAGGTTGTAGTGCCTTCTCGCCGTGCTTGAGCGTCCACTGGATCTTCTCCACCGTCACCAGGATCTCGCCCAGCTGCGCGTCCACCATGGTCTTGCCGCTGTCCAAGCCGGCAATACGGCAGATCTGCTCAGCATTATCCATGACATACTTCATCAACGACCGCAGCACCGCCTTTCTCTGCTCAAACGTTGTAGTAGCCCAGACCTTTTGCGCCTCCGCGGCCGAAGCAACGGCTCGATCGATGCCCTCTGCGGTCGTGGGGTTGACATTGCCGAGGAATTGGCCCGTTGCAGGCGCATAGCACTGGATCGCCGAGCTTCCAGACACTTTGATGCTCGTCTGGGCTACTCTGCTGTCTTTTTCGGGCAGTTTTGGGGGCGGCACGATGTAATGGCGTGGGCGGGATGCTGTGGCAGCTATGGCGACGGCGCTGGCGGAGCGGATGATGAGGCCGCATATGACGGTTGCGAGGAGCGCAAAGGAGGCTTGAAGGGCAGCCGGACTAAGAGAACAGGTTAGCATTATCGTTTGGTTTCATATATGTGAAGATGATCAGATAAAAACGTACGAAACTTCAAGCTGGGTGCCCAAGCGACTGCTCAAGGCCGCCACAAGCGACGCGAGCTGCTCCACGAAACGCTCCATTGTCAATTCTCTCGGGCCTCGCGCATCCGTCGACCAAGTGAGAAGAAATTGAACAAACAAGAAGACGAACTGCCAAAAAGGCAACAAAAAGGAGCGGACAGAGTTGCAGGTTGAAAGGAGAATCAATCAGTCGATGCGCTACTGGAAAGTCGTTCGAATAAACTGCAGAGTGTGGGGTTAGGCCAAATGACCCCTGTCAGATGAGCATTGTCCAATCATTCTCGAGAATTTCTGCGCCAGCTAATATACTTGATGGATAACTTCATTCTATTGTGTGAAATACACTGAGTTACTTCTACTTCTAATACGCAATTGGGCTCATGTATATATACCGCCAAAAATACAAGGCACATTTCGGAAAAATCAAAAAGATACGCAAAAAGCATCATGAAATATATATAAAGCTTTCTCATTTCCTCCCCCAGAAACAAGCTACTACAATAAATTGATCCCCCTATTGTCCACGTATCCAGGCTACGGGCATCTTTCTAGCCAGCCTCAACGCCAGCACCACCGCTCTCTCCAGCAGCTATCCCTGCTTTGCTTTGCTTTGCTTTGCTTTGCTTTCGACATTTGATAAAAAAAAGGGAGGGGGTCAAGCGAGTAAAAAAAGCAAAAACAAGAGAAAACATCAACTTCCTCCAGCGCTCTCCTCTCAGTCTTACTCCCCCGCCTTTCGACCAAGTACATGTGTAATAATAAGGGCAAAATATACTCTTTGAGGGAATGAGTGCGTCGCTACTCAGGTCTAGAATGCAAAAAGCAAAGAGATAAGGAAAAAAGAAGACAACGAAGCAGAAAGGAGAAAATGAGGAGAAAATGAGAGAAACGAAGCGATAAAGCGGAATCAGAAAAGAGGAATATATCTTTCGACCAAAAAAAAAATGAAAAGCAAAGCAAGCAGACCCATAGTTCTCCGGTTCCCTTTCAAACGCCATGCAGAATAATAAAGGCAGGCCTCTCTCCCCCTTTTTCTCAAAGGCTGAGACAGCCTATCCCCCTCAACGGCGTCCTCTCTCTTCTCTTTATTTCTTCTTCTGTCTCATTCTTTCTTCTCCTCCTACCGTTGAATGGCAGGTCATATTGTGGTGGCACGTGTTACACATTTACGCGCATCCGAGTTATTTTTTTGGTCTTTCTTTTTTGTGGTAACTGTGCATTGTTTCCAATGCACACCTATATGCGGGATTGTCATTAACAAAGGCGGTAAGAGGGCAGCAATTCATAGATCGCTCATGCAAATCATCAAAAGCATGAATGACCCGATGCAGATGCGTAAAACACCACACATCTCTGCAGCAGGGACATTAAAAAGATGTGAACTAGAGGTGGGAAGATAGAAAGACTGGTCGTGATGTAAATATACAACGAAAAAAAAAGAGGCGGGTATTATTTTTTTCTTGGAACACTCCAGCCATGTCTATACATTATTGCTCTTAGTCAATGACAGCCCGCGCAGCCGTGATGTAAGGCCCGAGGCAGCATGGGACCGACTTGACTCGATGCGAGACAGTCGCGCAGCAGAGGTGAAATCACTGCTGGCCTCGTAACTGTATCGTATGCGGTCCATTGACTGGCGCATTCGATCATACGAGGGCCTGGCTCGGTCCATGCTCGGTCGGGTCTGCTGCGCTGGCACCTCGAGAGAGAAGCGGTTGCCAGTGTAGTTGGTGCTGTCACTGCCAGTCTGGCTGTGATAGTTTTGCGTCGTCGTTCGTGTCACTGTCGACGGGGGGTAGATTGGTCGCAGGTCTTCGTCGACGCTAGCATACTGAGCGTGCTTCGCCGCCCGGCGTGAGCTGCCGGACGACTTGGACTTTTGGCTCTTCTCGTCGCTGACGGCCTCAACCGTGGTGCTTTCCGTCTTGAGATGAGCAAAGGCACCCAGCCTCTCCTGCTCTCGAATAATGTCCACATCATAGGGGAAGAAGACCTTCTGCAGAGACTTGATGGCAAATCTTGGGAAAAGGCAGATGACGGGAACAAGCACGAAGACGGCCCAGAAAGTGGCCTCACCATAGATCTCCTTGGCGGCTCCGTAGAACTGGTCAGACGAAGTGAACGATGTGTAGATGCCGGTCCAGAAGAAGATGAAGATATCACTGAGAGCCACAATAAGGAGCATGAGCCAGTCCCATCGGTACGTGTTCATCAAGATGTATGCGTTGATGGTCAAGACGGCAGGGTGTGCAATATAGGCTCCAAATCGGTACCGGTCTTCCAATCCTAGGCCGTTCATCGTCACGGGTCGAGCAGGCATAAAGAGCAGATATGGAATGTAGAAAACCATGACGGATTGGTAGATACCATCAAGCATGTATAGCCTATTGCATTGTTAGTTTTATATAAACACAAGGACGGATGAGATTAGAGAGGAGACAAAAACTCACCAAAACTTCTTCTGTGTCCATTCCAGTCGTTCGATACCACGGCGATACAGCTGGGGTACGGCCAATGAGACGGAATCCGAAACGTCCTGGTCGAGGATGCCCATGATGGCAACAGGAATCGAGGTGAAGAACAGGTTAAACATCAGGACATAGGTGTACTCGAAGAGATAGGTCATGTCAAAATTGGTGTAAATGGAGAACCAGAAAATGCTGAAAGTCCAGACCATGTTCTTGTAGAAAAAGTTGGGAATACACTCGGCCAAGCGGCGGTATGACCAGCGTCCGTGAACCAACACCAGGCGCTGCAAGAATCGGAATTGGGCAATGGCATAGTCAGAAGACATGGAAGCCTGTCGACCCTCAACACCAGCAATACCAACACCGACATCGGCCTCTTGAATCATGGCAACATCATTGGCACCGTCACCAATGGACAGTGTCATGACATCCAATCCATTCTTGACCATGGACACAACGGCGGCTTTTTGCGCAGGGCTGACACGGCAGCACAAGACGGATCGGCATTGCTTGCACAGGAGGAGCATCTTTTGCTTCAGGCGGTCATCCAAGGCCCATCGAAGCGAGAAACCGTCAATGACCAATCCATGAGTAGGGGCTGGGGGCTCGTGGCTCTTTTTGGCTGCAGCAAGGTCTTCCTCGCCACCAGTCAATCCAAACGACTTCAGGCCCTCATCCAGCTGCTTCTCGATGTGAGAGATGAATATGTCTTCAGCACCTTCGCCCTCAGCGGCCTCCTCGTCGACCTGGATGCGAATGAGCTCCATATCGTTGTTGAGCAGGTTGCAGGAGAAACCAATGTTGATAGCAGTCTCGACTTTGTCACCGGTCAGAACCCAGAGCTTGATACCGGCCTCACCAAGTAGCTGAATAGTATCGGGCACGCCATCTTGGAGACGATCTTCAATAGCAGTACCTCCAAGAAGCATAAGATCTTGTTCGATAAGCTCAGCAACAGCCTCGAGTTTCTCTTCACGGTTTTCCAGGGCAGCGGCGGCGATATCATGTTCCTTCTTCCATGTACGGTATTCCTGTTCGGTAAGTTCCTTTTGGGCGATGCAGAGGGTACGCAGACCTTCGCGAGCAAACATTTCCAAGTGTTCGGCAGTGACCTGTCGCAGCTCCTTTTGCTCGCCCCTCCTGAGTCGGGCGTAGATGACCGAGTCGGCACCCTTGCAGAACAGCATGATTCGACCATCAGGCATCCGGATAATTGTACTCATTCGCTTTCGGGTGGAGTTGAACTCAATGGTGTTGAGGAGAGGATAGTGGCGTTCTTCACCCATGACGTTGAGATTGATACCATCAGAATTGTTGCCCAATACAATAAAACCCATATCACGAGCCGTAGCGACCAAAGCCTCTTCGTCGGGGGACTGGGCCTTGAAGATCATAGAAGGCGGGTCTCCAGGTGTGCGTTCGGCCATGACGGTGTGGCAAAGAGCCAAAGCGAGCATAAAGTTTTCGTTGGCCTGTTGCTGCTCGGTTCCGTGGTGACCAGCCAGATCAGCGACAAAGTCGGGCGCGATAAAAGTAACGGCATCGTCGTGGAGATATGGGTTTTCGTAGATTTTGCGGAGACCAATCAGTGCTTGCACTTTGGCTTCGGCGATTTCAGCGAGGATCCTCTCGGATTCCTTCTCGATATCAACACCCAGACGCTTCTGCATGCCAGCCTGAGCCTCAGTCCAGGCTTCACCATATGGCTGTCCGTTGATGGTAGCCTTCTTGAACTCCATGACGTTTTGGGTGAGCGTGCCGGTCTTGTCCGAGAAGACGTACTCAATCTGCCCAACGTCGTCGGAGATGTTCCAGGATTTGGGAATACAGGGCTGGTCGATCGGCTCGTAATACATTTCCACGTCGTTGAAGATGAAGATGGCCTGCAGGGTTCGTACGATTTCAAGCGTGATGTAGAGGGAAATGGGAACCAAGTTCTGGAAGACGATAATGGCCGCCCAAAAGGTGATGAAACCAGTAACGCCAGAGCTTCCGCCGATAGAACCGAAATCGAAAAAGTGCTGGGAAGCATCACTCTTGGCCCAAGACACGCCGCTGACAATGGCCGCGAGCAAACACATGATGGAGAGGATAATGAAGTTGCAAATGACGGTCCAGTTCATTTCTCGGGCGATGCGGGCACGCTTGCTGGGGGTGACACCGGCGTTCATCATGATCTTGGTGTCGTGTCCGGTGAAGACGACGACGCCCAAAATCCATTCAGTGTTTCGGAGGTTGCATCCTCGCAGCATCAGGTTATCGATAGTAATTGCCTCAGTCATTTCCTCGGGTTCGTCATCCAGGTAGCCGGGAACCTTTTGCTGCCACCGAATAGCACCGTTGTACTTGTACAGGTTGGGATGCGGACCCTCGCTTTCAATGCGGAACTGGGCACGCTCACAGTCTCGGGCATGTCGGATGCCACGTCCACAGCGAAGAGCCTGTCGGACCTTGAGATTCGTTTCGCCGTCCAAGTTTTTCGTTTCAACGTAGCAGGCGCCGTCGGGATCCGAAGTAGCCAGAATGATGACATCGGCAGGAAGCTCATCGTCCTTATAGATACGCACGAAATCACCAACCACAATGTTCTTCCAAGTATCCTTTCCAAAGCGGGCGCCCTGAGTTTGACAATCGTAGTTGATGAGATCCGACTTCATGGTGGAAATGGCGTTGGCTCGTTTGGCGTCTTCGCCCTGCTCGGGAAGCTGGAAGTGAATGGCGTTGGGCTTAGGCGAAGTTACGGGGGTCATCTGGATATCGTCGGAGTTGGAGACAATGGACTCGCGGCGTTCAAATGGCGACGCCATGGAATCGCGCGTGGCCCGCCTGGTCCGGACAGTTTCAATCGAAGTTCGAGGCTCGTCTTCAACAACAGGCATTTTGCGTCTCTGGCGTTCAGCACGAGCTTTCTTAGACCACGTGCTCTGAATGGCGCGCCATATACGCCCGAAGAAGGCAGAATTGGCTTTCTTGAACTTTCTCCAAGCCGAGACATTGTCTTCTTCAACATTAACGTTGGTCCAGCCGTGAAGTCGATGAACGGGTGCATTGTTTAGCTCGTTGTCGAGAACGGTTCGTCGGTAATCTTCAATGGCGTCTTTGATGGCAGTAAGACAGACGATGACAATCAGGGGAACAGCGTTCAATCCGGGATTAACGCTACCGAAGATGGAGAAGAACTGCAGGAGAAGACATGGTTAAAATTAGGGGGAAAGGTGGAGGGGAAACGAAGGGAGACTTGAAAGGAGATACGTACGCCCAAGATGATCAGAAACAAGAAGAAGATGTTGGCAATATTGTGGAATTGAAACCAAATGTTCTTTGGAACAAACGACAATGGGGTGTACTTGGCGGTTCGGATCTTGTTTCGCGGATACTCGGTGATGGGATGGCCTTCTTCCAGAAGCTCATCGGGGAGCGGCAGGTTGAAAAACAGATAACGGTTGTCCTGGTCATCCTCAGAGCCGTCATCAGAGCCAGCAGCGTCACCATTTTGCTTAGGGTTCTCATCATCCTGGCCATCATCACCATCTGGGTTCTGGCCCGGTGGAGGAGCGCCACTGCGGCGCTTCTCACTGGCACTGGACTGCGTCCGATTGTGCATGCGGTTCAGCAGCGACGAGCGTTTGTTCGCGCTGCTCTTGACCGTCATCTTACGAGTGGCCCATCTCGCCCTCTGTGTCTGTGAGAGCTTTGACTTGGGTGAAGTGGGATTGGCGCTCTCATCGGGAGGCGGCGGCGGCGGTGGTGGAATCGTGGTCGTCATTGTGACTGCGGTGTCGCGGGCAAGCGCCCGTTCAGCCGTAAATGGCCAGCCAGGTCGAAATTGAGCGAGGCGATGAAATGAGCGGCGCAATCAGCGTTGGAAAGATACAGAGTCGCTTCGATGCAGTCGTGAAATGGAGGCTCGACGAAGGAAATCGGGGGCGGAACACACGGCCCAGGCGTCGAGGGCACGATTCGATGCGAAATAGCGAGCGAGCGAGCGGCAGACGGGAGGCGACAGAGGGATCCCTGAGGTACGAAGGGCTGAAGCGCACCAGGAAGTCGACGCAGGTGTCGATGCACGTGTCGTCACAGGGGACGATGGGTTTGGAGTTGCAAGAGGAGAAGGGGCGGAGACGTGTAGGAGAGAAGAGGGTGAAGAGTAATACGAGTGGTAGAATGAAGGATTTCCGATCGACTACCGCCGGGCCTGTGGCGTGGGCTGGGCTTGGGTGACGGGACAAGGAAAAAAAAAAAGAGAGGCAGCGATTTTAGCGGAGGTTACGGCGCTGTGGCAGTTGAACTGTTTTAGTTCCCGGACCATCCGACCGACCGAATCCGATGGGCACAGACAAGGCGATTTTCTCCACTCCAGAGGACAGCAGTACAAAATAATGCTATGATAAAATCGAATAAAATAAAATAGTAAAATAAAACCAGATGGAGGGGAGAGGGTGCAGCGGGCTTAGCGGGTGCATACACGGGGGAGGCGGCGCTTGGATGGTTCTTCTGCAATGTGGGAGCAAATGCAATCCCATGCCTTTTGGAGGTGCCAAGTGAGGTGCAATGCATGGAGATGAAATTGGTCAGCATGGGGACTTGCAGCGCCGATGAGTCCGCACCGTTCCCCAAAGTATTCCCTAGCGGCCTGTACTTGCGGGCTCTACGACCATGTATTCCAAACCTGCGTGTAATCCGTGGCTTCATGTTGCTTGCCAAATCGGTCCTTGGCCTCATCCTACTTGCAGCAAACGTCGTCATCGTGTCTTTTGCCAGCTGCTGCTTTGGTTGCGTAATATACGAGTATGCAGCAGGTCCGGTGTCCCGTGGCCTTTTCCCTGTGCCCAGCCCGGCCTTCCGTCAGTGCCTTTATCCTGCACGGCCTCGCCATCTGTCAACCAGCGATTGACGCGAGCGCAATCAATTCGCACCGCAATGCAGCGGACAACGGGCGATACTAAGACAGCGATCCAGAGGCTAGATCGCCCTGCCCCTTGGAAGAGGCAATAGGCCCTTGTATGTATTCCCGTAGCCAGTGCACGCAATATGGACAGCGTGGACCCTCCCCGGAATAAGGCCAGAGTGGACGGAGTGGTCTAATACTTTATGTCCGGGCACATGCGAAAAGTCCAGGTACCGCCTCTAGTCAGGTACCTGGAGCACCGTAATTGTACGGCCTCAATGACGGAGTTGAGCCCCTGGTGTCTGGCGCTCGACTTGCCTGAAGCACCGGAGTGCCAGCGGGTTGGGGCGCTGCGAATCCTGCCCGGGTAGCACTGCGACCGTAGGTACGAGTGCATGTATCTGTACCTGCCACCTGCCACTACCAGCCACGGGCAGGGATGTCATCGACACCAACCCGTTCCTCTTGTGCCTCCGCCGCTGCAACAATGCTCACGCAGAAAAGCCTTTTTCTTTAGCCCAAAAGTCCGCGGAATCCAAAGCGCGAATTGATGACGCTTATCATCTCTTAGCAGCATTTACAAGTTTTTTTTTTTTTTTTTAAACTGTGGCGCCGACGCCTCCTGATCGACTTCGGAGTGGACGAAAGCCCCAATTGTCATGAGGCGCTCCGCATAGCCTAATTACCTAGCACAGTAAAAGGCCGGGCGGAGGAGGCAGTGTTTGCGCCGGAACGCTCTGAAGCACCGGATTCGCAGCGGATAAAATCACGACAAATACGAGGCTCCCGCTCCGTCATCGAGGTTTGTGGTTGCTTACAAAGGGCGCCGCCATGTGTCAGCGTCTAGATGGTGTATAAGCCCGAGTGTGGGCGGTTTCTTTAGGTTTCTTCCGTCTGTTACTGCCGAAGAGGCGCTCGACATGACAGAGTTTTCGGCAGAGGCTGGAGACTTTGCTTCTCTGCCAGAGCCGCGGGCCAACTCATCACCACAATTGCTCGTCTGAGTGTCTGTATTGTACCAGTACAGCACTGTATGTATGAGTACTCGGACTCAAACCCAGCCCTCGTCGCGAATAGGGGCGCACGTCCATCGCTGAGACAGTGGATTCCTCCCAGGGGATGGCGGGTGGGGGTGCTCTGCGGTTCATAAATTACAATCTATCACGATGCCTACCATGACAGCCGTGAGATGCGCTGAGCAGTCCCCTGGCGCGTCAATTGACGACGCTTACGAGTACAAGTTCTACTTGGATATCGACTGGTTGCTCATCGCGTGCATTCTTGCCCAGCTGAGGAATCCGTTTCAGCTGTAGCAAAAGCTGGACAGTTGATCTCTGGAGCGTTGGCCAGTGCTGGACGCTTGTTTGACGATCCAAACAGCTAATGCCACCTTGATGCTACCACCGCTTCGTATCTGCTCTACACATGCTTACTCCGCCAAGCGCCTTACAGCTATCTGCTCCATCGTGAGGAGATTGTCCAGGCACCATTTCAGCCCTGCTGCTTCTCAGTCTCAATAAAGTGCTCAGACCGGGATAAGTGCTGCCGCATTGGCACATAAAAATCGCAAAATATGGACCTGTATCGAGTGTTCCATGCCTGTGCGGCTGCTTCTATTGGCAGCAATTGGATATTGACCATCAAGGCCCCTTTTTCAGCAGCGGCCGCTCTGCATCCAATGCTTCTCACTGGCTCGCTCACGCGCATCTTCAAATCCAGACTCTATAAACGAGCTCGAGAGAGCCCTTTTTCGCCCTTTTCCAAACCTGATTGAACCTTGTCCGTCCGCTTCGTGCCGACCTGATTTGTACGGAAGGGAAATTTGGCGATTGCGCCAAGAGGGTCTGTTCAGGGGTGGTTCCACGGAAAGGGATTGCCTTGACCAGGGGATCCAGGCAATGCAAGTCACTCCTGTGCGTGCTTGTATGTTTGTGGAATACGGTCCTGACATTGAGAGTCAGGGTCCCAATGCTTGGCTCTGGAGCCAAGCCTGGCTGCCTTTACGACCCTCTCCGTACTAATAAACAACAACAGGCGCTTGCAGCCAACGCTGAAGATGTCAATTTCGGAGGTGGAATTATGTCCACGGACATTACTAATAAAACCCACCGCAGAGGAAGAATATGCTACTCCCACTTAATACTAACCTACTAGTACATGATGGCTCTTGGGTTTAGACGACACCCAACGCCGTTGGCGACGGACTTTGATCAACTTCCCATCCCGCCGTGTTATTTCTAGCCGACAACTCGCGTTCCTCAAGGCGGCCGGCTACCGGAAGGCTTCCAGAGCCTTCTCCGCCAGAGCGCGTAGCCGAAATAAGACCCGGCCCAAGTTCCAGGGATGACACGAGCAGATCTAGCCGCTGCCACTGCTCTGCTCGTTGCGAAAGGGGATTGTCGTCGTTTCTTCTGTTGCTTTGCTATTTTTAACCGCCGCCCATCGCACTCCTTACCGAGTCCAAACGAGCAAAAAAGCTTGTTGAAGCCTGCGGGCATGTGCGTCCAGACGACCTAACAGCTCCTTGGCATTGCGGCGCAGAACGTGTTTCGAAATGAGCCTCCACCCCAGGCGGCGGGATATCAGATCTCTCGCAATGGCTCACGGAGAACGGAGGAGTCCGCACAAAGTCCGGAGTGCCTGCATGAGTTGTACGAGCAGGGGAGGCGGGAATCTCGCATGTACATACTCGTACGCGCTCGTACTGGCGCCCCAAGCGTAGCTGCGGCTGGACGGCTCTCAACCCAAGACATCCAGCCTCTCGTGTGTGAGAGACAGAGACATTGCGTTTTTGGGGGGCGCGTGGCACCGGGGCTCTCCAATCTTGGGTACAACTCCCATGAGGATTGCGAGCGTCAGCTTCGCGCGTCATCATTTCAACGTGGGCTCTCGTCCATCCAGAGCTTTGTGCTTGAGGCACAGCCCTAAAAGCTACGTCTCAGGTTGAAGCATAGTGGAAGATCCTGCCGAAGCCAGCGTAGCATTATGGAGCTCAAAGGGAGATTAACGGACAGGCATGGCGATCCTCCAGAGCCAACCAATAGGTCGACAGGCCTTGTGCTAAGCTGAGGCTGACTGCATTTGCATGCTACCCGGTAATCATCGTTTGGCGACAAAATGAAAGAGATGGAGGCTCGAATCGTCTACCCCGTGGATGCGTGAATCTGGTTGGATCGACATTATTGCTAGTAGACGCTCGTAATGCTGGGGCTTCGTCGTTCTCGTTCGTGATGCATTGTGTTGATGGCTTGACAAGTAGCCTATCACTGTCCAGCTTTTATTGCCAACGCGGCGAAGGGCGCCTGTAAATCGCCGAACTCTGTAAACCACCAAACACGAGCAATGAGAGAGAGTGCCGTACAGAATTTATGACTATTAGTGGCAGTAAAATTCCATTAAGTTTGTTCAACACAGTCGATGACCTGGAGCTGCTACTCCTGGCTCTACAATGTTGCGTCTGTACTTTACACTGCAATAAAACTTCCACATAGAAATGGAACACACATCGAGGCTCCAGCGCCCACTAAAGTCCCCTGTAGAGATCTGCCATCGCCTGCGCCACATCTGCCGATCAGGTAAGCTAGGATGCTGCGCCATGCCTCATCCACACGCGCTGGTTGGTTGGGCGTTCACGATAGACTTCAACTTCAAGGCATCTCACTCAGCCCAAAGTGCGGAATATCAGCAACCAGTCATCGCAACGGAGGAAAATAAAAATACGACGGATTAATACACATTGCCGACAGGGCGCGGCAACTGCCCAGCCATGTCTGAAAAACCGAAGCCCAACAAGAGCATCCTATCATACTTCCAGCCGTCCTCTCAGCAAACGCCATCGTCACAGCGGTCTTCACGCCTATCATCAATCCACGGCTCGTCACCGCCTGCTCCATCTTCGCCGCTCAGCTACAAGGCTACCCCTGTTGCGAGAAGGGTAGCCCCTCTGGAAATTGGCGCCTCCGATGACGATGCTAGCGATGGCGGCTTCTCAGATGACTCTCTAGAAGACCTGTCTGCTCTCCTTGGGCGAGGACGGCCCAAGCCCGCGTCCTCAGCAGCACCATTTGATACTCCCAGGGCCAAGAGAACGGCAGAGGTGCCTTTTGTTTCGCCCGCCAAAGGTGCACTGAAGCACAAGTTTGACCTAAAGGCCCTGGCTAAGGATGCTCGTCTGGACAATGCCCTAAATGCAAGCTCATTAAAGGCAAAGGCTTCTGCAGACGCCGCAAGGCCTTCATCTCCAACACGAGGAGAATCATTTGACCTTGCATTTGCTGATATTGTCAAAGAAAAGAGCGGGCAAGATGCTCACAAGGTCATCAGAGCGGTCCAGCGGGCGGAGCCAATACAGTCCCAAAGTCGTTATTGTTTCTTTGATAGGGACTACAAAGTTCCCCCAAGCTCGCCCGTCCCAAAGCTTGCGTCGCCATGGACCTTGTTAACTCAAGGGAACTCGGCAGCAAGGGAACGGAATCTCACTTCTGGGGTTCCTCAGAGTATCCTGGCTAAGAATGGTGGACTACCGGATTCTTTGTTCCAGTGGATACTAAATGAGTTGTGCATTGAGAGATCACCTCTCATTCGACGTGAATATTGTCACATCATTCACGGATGTCCTGATCAAGTTGAACGGCTTTTGACTCTTGAGCGGCTGAAGGAACTCTTCCTGAGACTCGGGGCTAGCGATGACATCAAATTTCGAGAGTCTGAGATAACCGTCTCCAAACTAACCAATGAACAATATCAGGATCGTGACTGGTCAAATCTGGAGTCATTTATGACGCTTCTAAGTATGATCTCGGGCCACTTGTCAGCAGCGTCTGCCATCTACGCGTCACAAACTCTCCTTCTAATGTCCATGGACAAGCTGTTGATATACAATATTGACCTATTGACGGTATACGAAGACACGATTGAAAGTCTCGTCAATGCAATCCCCAGCTCATCATGGGACTCATTCGTAAGTATAGTTCCTCGGCCTACATGACCACCTTCGAATACTGATCTGCTCAGTGCGGTGACGCATGCTCAATTTTGCAAGCGGTTATTGAAGCTCAGCATATCAGAGTCAATGCATTGCAATGCCTATCTATCCGCAATAATAGGACACACGACGTCCGGAGGAGACTTGCCATTACGTTCTTGTTTGAAGATCCTCATCTTGGCCGCCAGCATCCTGAAGACGTTTTCACAGTTAGACATGCCATTGAACGTCTTGACGAAGACGACTTCAGCATCACACCCCAAACCGATTTCGCGGAACTCAAAGCCATGGTAACCATCTTGGATATCGCCGTTGACGATGGAACCCCGCCGGAGTTGAGCAGTCTAGAAGACGAAGAACAGTTCAACCAAGACATCGATGAGCTCGCCACAAAACTCAGGGAGATTTGGCGTAAGATCAACGACGCGGGCATGAAAATTACGCGGACAGAGGCGAAGAGCGTCGTCGAGTGGGTTCAGCAACGTTTATCTAATACGGTTCGCACGCGCAGAAAGCTCAAGAAGAGCATATTCGACTTTCCCGGCCACGAGGACCTGGCGTCCTTGCCGAAGCAGCAGGAGTATATGGCCAAGTTTTTCCAAAAGATACCCAAGCCACAAGGCGAGAAATGATACGAGAACTTGGCTCAGCTGTCAACTTTTGGTATATGGCGACGTGACTGTTTTGCGTCTGCCGATTTTGAACAGGGTGTTTGTGTTTTTGGGATTATATATGGGGGCTATAGGCTATACCAGCGTGATAATTTGCTTAACTGGAGATTTTGAGTTCAAGAAAGCTTTGTTGTAGTGAAATATGATACAACTTCTAAACTAGGAAAAAGCGCAGACTAATTCGACGAAATGCATGCCTCAGTTTCTTTTCAGACGTGACGGCCCTCTACTCTGCCCTTCCCCCCACTCTCCATCGATTCCCTCTTTTCCCAGTGTAAAGGTAATAAGATACAGCTGCCAAGTAAATTACGGCGGGCGAGTCTAGTCGTAGTATTTGCGGTTGGGGTTCTTTCCGAACAGGTTCTCTCGCACGGCCGGCGCTGCGGCATGCTCCAGCAACTGCAGCCGGGCCTCTAGGGTGTTGTCAATGTCAATCTTTCCCTTTCCGCCCAGGATGATGACGCCGCCGGCACTGTGGTTTTCCAAAAGTCAATAAAATGAGCCCTAATTTCACGGGTTATCAATGGCCTTATTGCAAACGTACATTCCATCGTCCAGGGGGTTGGCCTCGTCAATTATCGCCGTGACATCCTGGCCAGCCTCCTTCTTGTACTCCTTGGCTGCCTCCTCAATGGCCTTCTTGACGGCGTCGTAATCGGACTTCTTGGCGCGGAGCTGCAGCTCGGGCTCGTTCATGGCGTAGAAGCCCTCGAGCACGAGGCCGTTGAGCGTCTTCTGGTACTTGGCCTTGTCCTTGACGCCCGTGGCCAGCTGGCTCCGGGCCTCCTCGAAGATGTTGTCGAGCAGCTCCTGGCGGGCGCCGAGAACCTTGAGCCGTGTCTTGTTGGCGACGGTCGACCGGGTGATTTGCTGGGACATGGTGGCTTGCTTGAACTTCTTCTCGTACTGGGTGTCGATGGAGTCGGTCTCCTGGCGGACGAGCTTTGACTTTTCGATCTCGAACTCCTCGTTGGCCTTGATTTCGATCTCGCGGGCCTTTTCCATGGCTTCCTGCTTGATGAAGGCCGTCATCTTGCGGAGCTCATTGTCGACCTGTCACGGGGCGGCCCTGGTCAGCATTTCATCACTTGGAAGCCGCAAAATGCCAAGCGCCGGGGATGGCGGGCAGCTTGGAGAGCAACTTGCCTGAGCATCGGATAAGGCGTGTTGCGACATCTTGGGTGCTAGGCGGGGGGGAAATATCGGGAGCAGGAGGGACGATGAATTGCGAATGGATTCACTACAGCAAGGCCTGTGAGGAATCGATCGGCCTGTGCCTTGAGCGCTGTGGACGAGGTGACGGGGGAGAGTTGGGCGAGAGTCTGGAGCCGAAGCTTTTGGGGGTTTGAGTGAGGGATGAAGCGTAATATCTCGGAGCTGTGATGCTGCTTGGATGCAGTGGAGCAGCAGCACCAGAGTTGCGCTACTAGCAGGTACTAGGCTGAGAGTGCTGGCTCGCACCTACTTCTGGGGCCGCGACTGCGCACCGCCACAGCTTGTCGGTTGCTTGGTACGAGCGCGGAGCAATATCGCTGCTTCTCGGGAACAGTGAAGCGGCGGGAAATTATTGTATTTTGGTAATTGTAATTAGACGATATATTTCGTGTACTAGCAACAAGGTATACAAGAGCATGTGGTTGGAAATTATTCAGCATGACTCTTCATGAGGTTCCATGCTAAGGTACCTTGTTTCCTCTCTTTGTTTAACAGCCAGCCACTAATACGAGTACGGAAATACAGGTACTGAAACGTCAGGGAAATGGCAATGACGAGTGTCACCTGACCTCATGTGACGGCCACCAGCCACACCAATGAGCTCCAGACGTTATGCACCTCTGAGCAGCATGCAGCGCGCGATGCTCCATTCGCATACCGCTTGACGTCGTCAGGTGGCTCTGCAGGTTTAATCGAGCGCCAACGCATTTCTCTGCACGCTGCCTCGTCGGGTCCCAGCTGATTTAGTCTCACAATCCAGGCGAATTACTCGCTGCGTTTGCGACCATAACCGTGATTTGGGGGGCCGGCACCTTCAACCGACAACGACAAACCTTCACGTCTATAACACGCACACCATACCCTGCTAGACTAAGTGCCAGACATAGTGCGCTCGACTCGAACCCGATCAATACCGCTATAGCCTCGCTGACGGAACCGGCGGCTGCACAGAACTAGAGAAAACCACACCTTTTCCTTGACGATCAGAGCCACGAGTAGGGAGGGAAACAAGGGTGGAAGCAGCTTGAGCTTGCAGCGTTTCGTTTGACACCAGCTCCCTTAGCCGTCCAAACCTATAACGCTGCCCAACTACCAGCACCCTTTCCTATGCCACGACCAAGCGCGCTCTTATTCACATCTACCGGTGGATGACCACAGGCCTGGAGACGGTGTAATGGGGCCTATTGGGAACATCTCCCCGGGAGGGAGCATAGCTGTATGCACGCACTCTACGCAAAGGAGAGAGATATTCGGGCTGGTGCGCTTGCTAACACTTGACAGCTAGGAATCCTCGTTGGCCTGATCTCGACTAGTGTTCAAAGTCTAGGCCTCACTCTGCAGCGAAAATCACACATATTGGAGGACGAAAAGGGGCCGCACGATGTTCGTCGCCCGCCATATCGGAGGAGGAGGTGGCAGTTGGGCATGGCCATGTTTGTCATTGCGAATATCCTAGGGAGCAGCATCCAGATCTCGACGCTGCCGCTGCCCGTCCTCTCGACCCTCCAGGCTGCGGGCTTGGTGTTCAATTCGATATGCGCGACGCTCATCCTCAGCGAGCCCTTTACGCGATGGTCGCTCTGCGGCACTCTGCTCGTCAGCAGCGGCGCGGTTTTAATCGCCATCTTTGGCGCCATCCCATCTCCAGCCCACGAGCTGGATGAACTGTTGGAGCTACTGGCCCGAAAGCCCTTTATCGTCTGGATGATACTGCAGGCGCTGTTTGTCGTGTCGTTTGCGATTGTTACGGATGTTGTCAGCAGCCTCTCCAGCCTGTCCCACAATGCCAGATTCCGCCTAATCCGTGGCATAAGCTACGGCGTCATCAGCGGAGACCTCTCAGCACACTCGTTACTCTTTGCGAAATCCGCCGTTGAGCTTCTTATCAAGACGATAGGCGGCAAGAACCAGTTCCTTCGCTGGCAATCTTGGGCCATTGTCTTGGGACTCGTTTCTCTAGCACTCTGCCAGCTATACTATCTCCACCGTGGCCTGAAGCTGGTCTCTACATCTGTCCTATACCCACTTGTTTTCTGCGTATACAACATCATTGCCATTCTCGATGGCCTAATTTATTTCAACCAGACGAGCCTCATCTCAACGGGCGACGCCTGTCTCATTACCTTGGGAACAGTCATTCTTCTTTCGGGAGTCCTAGCGCTATCATGGCGGCTGAGCGACGAGCAGCACGCCCCTGCAGTCGGTCAGTCCTCGTTAGCCCCTGGCTTAGGGCTCGTTGACGATACTGAAGGAGAAGAAGAATCACTAATGGGCCCAGAAGCCACAGTTGAGATTGACGAAGAGCTACCTTCCACGACATACCAGACATTCCCCGTGATGCATGGCGACACCACCCCACTGACGCCGACGCGCAAGAAAAGTTTGGGTTGGATAGAGCGGGCTGAAATCTGGGGGGAGTTGCAAGATCAGGATGAACCTACCTCGCCAATGCGCTCAACCACGTTCCCAACAAGGACCGAATCATCGCCACTGTTGCCCCGGATCGGGAGGGCGATGAGTGGCGTCAGCGTTACAGGTCAGGTAGGCCCAAGCGCAGATGTTTCACCTCGAAAATTCACCCGCCGGCGGAGGAAGAGCACGGGGTTCCCCGGGTTGGTTGCGCGTCGTAATCTTCGCAGGGATTCTGCATTTTCAGAAACACTGGGCGGTATACTCTCGCTGAACTGGCTGAGACGCAACAGCAGCCGTGCCTCGGCGGGCAGCGGTAATAGAAACGAAAGTAACTCTCCGCATCAAAATTATAGAGACGAGCCAGAAGCGGGTTCGGATGGCAGGGCCAACGACTCAAATGTATGAGCTAAAGAAGGAAGGAAGAGAACAAAAAGAAGAGAGGTATTACAATGCATGTGATTGTGATTTCGATTTGGAGGCATATTTAGACTATTAATTATTCATTGGGGATTCGACGGGAGCAGCAGCGTGTTGTGGGACTTTGAAGTTGCGATTTTCTTGGAGATTGAAGGGAAGCTGGTGATAGCCTTTTTCTTTTCATTTCTTTGCTTCATCACATTATACCAAGATGGAAATCTATTGTTCATGGCAGGTTTGCACCGCACTAGATGCTTGCATGCGACTTGTAGGAGGAATCTGGAGTCATTCTGTGTTGTGTTTATTTATTCCCTTGTCTCTGTTTTCATTCCAGTGAGTTTGACCACTCACAACATGTATTACTATTGCATTGAGGCATCAAAAACAAAATATTTCTGGCATGGGAGTCAATGGTAAACATCATTCCGCTGAAGAAAAAGAAAAAGAGGAATCTTGATTAAAAAGTATTTGGAGTATTGGACAAGGCAAGAGAAAAAAAAAGCAGGACCTTGCAACGCTATAAACTAGGGGCATAACAAAACATGATATTCAGCCTCAAATAGGGGGTTTTGACTTTTTATAACCGTGACTATATAACATTGTTTTTTTTTCGTTTGTTTTAGTTTTTCATTGGGCTCCATTACTTTACAGACGGCCGTAGTCTCGCTTCTGATCGATGATGTAGTAACGCTCCTTTTCCTTGCGCTCTTTGAGGAGACAGGCAATTGCAAGGACAAGGAGGGCATCGATGCCTAAAATGTATGTTAATTTGCATTGCATAAAAAAGGGGGAAATTGCTAGATGGAGAGTTTTGACGTACCGACCATGCCGAAGACGGCGGTGAAGAGGTCGTTGATGAAGGCGTTGGCGAAGCTGGACATGCTGGTGGAGCAGCCTCGGAGGAGAGTTGCCGCGGCAGGGCTTGGACAGACGGAGTCTGTGACGAAGGCGGGAGATGTGCTGTTGAGGTAGCCACAGCATTGGAACTGGAAGATGAATTTGTTAATGATGAGTTCTTGGCTAGTTGTTGAACACGTTTTGGGGTATTTGAGTTGTGTGTCTGTATGTGTATACAATGTGAATAGGGGAAAAAAAGGGGATTTCATACCGAAGTCTGCACCAACGACTGAATCGACTCATCCTGCGCCGCGTAAATAGGCTCAAACGTCTCCTTGAGCCTCAACGTCATGATCCAAAGATACAATCCCACAACAAGCGAAAACACGCCGCAGATAGTAATCATGTAGCCGCTAATCTTGAGCAAGTTGCGCTTAACCAGTGCCATGGCGGGGATAGTAAAGACAAAAGTCGCGAGAACGAAGACTGCGTTGACGATTCCCGCGGTCAGGGGAAATTGCTGGTAGATGAGGTGGCGCGTGGCGTCCTGGCCGTCGGTGGGCGTCTTGTTCTTGAGGTTCATGGCGGCGATGGAGAAGCCGAGCTCCATTGCGCCTGAGGCGAGGAAGAGCAGGTTGGCCACGAGAGTGGCGACGAAGACCTTGTCAGGCATGATGCGTTTTTTGAGATTGAAAATTGACTGGGTTTAAAAGAAAGATTGTTTGTCGTCGGGTTCGAGATGTTTTGACGTCGGAGTTTTGTGGGTTTGATGTTTTGTTTGACGGCCGGCGTCCTGGACCTTTCTTTTTCGTTCTTCGTCTTTCGTCTTTCCAAAAACTGAAAACCTATAAAAGAAACAAACCAAGACCTAAGCTCGGTGGAATCGAATCGTAAAATAAGAAAAAATTAAAAGAAAAAACGGATTTGGTTATTTCGACCTCAACTGCCCGGCAGTTTCACAAATTCAAAAGACAGCGAGAGTCTGGAAAAATAACCTCTACAATGAAAAGAAGCGAATAACAAGGAAAAGAAGAAGAAAGAGAAAAATATGGGTTCAAAGTCACGTACATGCACCAGGCATACAGAAAAAAGAGAAAAGAAAAAAAAAGAAGAGAAAGAAACGAAACTAAAGAGAAACCAGAGAGAAAAGACAAAACCCAGACTGACTGCCCCCGTCAACCCGCAAGCGCTTGAAGAGTCTTGTCGTTTCCTCGTGCGAGTCCTCGAACGGGCTGCGTTTCAGGGAGCCAAAAGGTGAAGCAGAAGCGGCGGCACGACAGGGGTGGCGGCCAATCAGAGGCGCGGATTGGGGTCCTGAGTCGCCTGATTGGGGAGTCTTTGGGGGGGTTCTTGGCTTGTTTGATGGGCGAGACTGGCTGCGGCTTGTGGGTTTGATTGCTTGTCTATGCGGGCGTGGGTTGAAAATTGAAGATTTGTGAAATTTTTACTTGCACGATCATGTTGCTGTTGCTTTTGCTGTAGCTTGAGCTGTGGTTGTTGGTTTCTGGTTGCTCATATTGATGATAAAATGCACTGACTATACATGTACTTATTAACGTCTGGGTGAACTCTCCATCATCACCATCTTCTTTCTCCTTGACTTTTCACAAGCTTGCTCTCTCTCCCCTTTCTCTCAATGATTGATTGAACCAGCATTAATATCGCTACGCAATGCACAGTCCAGTAGCAGGCAAAACACGTAAAACAGACACAAAACCTCGACGCATCCCGAGCTTCGTTTCACCAGTCGGCTCTAGGGCCACTCCCGCTGCTAAGAACACGAACCTGCTACCGAGCTGGTCTCGCTTGGCCACGAGCCCATCCCCTCGTCGCGTCTCGTCTCGTCCCGGCTTGTTTCTCTTCTCTTCTTTTTCTTCCGTCCTCACATCTCAGGCACCAACTTTGTTCTCGCCTGACTTGTTAGGCCAAACCCCAGGCCTGTGAGAATTTGGCCTCGTCCCATCTTTCAGCAGCTCCCTCGCTTGTCCGATATCATCACGGAATGCAAACCTCGCAGCCGCGGCGTACTTGGTTATGCAACAAAGCGCGACGCCCGGCCCACAATCTACGTGCTAACTTCAATTAAACCAGCCCGTTTGATGGGCAGTGGGATTGCACTGTACGGGATCCCGCTGGGGGTGGCACAGCCCGTTGCAAAATCAGCTGCAACAAGACCCCAGCCCAGCCCAGCCAACCAGCCAACCGGCAATTGGATAATCAGGGTGGTCGGGCGAATCCGAACGCAAGCTTACAGTTTTTTCAGCTTTTGCCGGGCAGACGTGGCCCCGATTTTATTCTTCTGGCTCTCGCTCTTTCATTGCTGCAAAAAAAAAAAGAAACAAAAAAACACGGACTGTGCGCAGTTGACCGGCGACGCACTTTGACACCGACCAGCTTGTTCGCCCAGATTTCGCCGCGGTGGAACCTCAGAATGCAAAGGCCCTTTTTGAATCCTTTGCCGCACTGTGGCCAGCCCTGCTTGCTGTAGCTGCCTAAAGAGGCAATGACCCCCATTTCTGCCGCTGCCCCAAGCGTTCTGACAGCCGCTGCGAATATGGCGTGCCTTGGCTGTGATGAAACGGGCAAACGCGCTCTGGAGAGTCTGGTCGTTTATAGATTGCGAGTATTACGTGTATCCGAGTCTTGTCGTCTCGCGAATCGAGGGCACAGAGCTCATACAGGTAATACGATACAATACCCAGCAGAATGCCTGGCACTGTGCCGTATCTGTTTGCCCGGGAACCCGTTCGGATACTTACCTAACTCATCCACCAGTCTTAGGGGGCCAGCCATCGTCCGTCTTTTGCTCCGCATCCTTCAGCAAGGCCGTGCTAGTTCGAGCTCGTGTATTACTAAGGCCCGTCGATAACACTCCAAGACGGTGGGCCGCTACAGCTTGGCCCGTGTCCCGTGTCAGCTTGGGGTGGGCATGGGAAGAATATTGGTTGTACCTGTGCGTGTGTGTCGAGTCGAGGACAGGACGAGTAGGTACACTGGAGCATCTCTTACACTCGCATGGCGTCCAAGTACCGACCAGAGCGCAGACGAGGTCCAGGGTCTCGCGTCAGGTCAGCTCTCACGCGTCGCTTCCCCGTCCCAAAGGTGAAACCCTGCACCCCATGACTGGCACGAGAGAGCCCGTCCGTGCTTGGTACTGGACGAGGATACGTCTGGCCTGGAATGGAATGGAGCTGATGTGTGCTTGCAGAGATTCATCGTCTTGCTCTTCTTGGTCGTGTTGACGGACGCTTTCTCCCACTGCCAGCCCCTCCCAATTTCGCAAACGTCGACGATGGTGTTTGGTAGCTCAGTAGTGGCACGGCTCAAGGGCTAGACAAAAGTTCGCTAAGCACGCTGCGGTACCGAGGCTGGCGCTGGTCCAAAGCCATAATGTCATTCATGCAGCAACGCAGGGGCTTCTGCAGCGTGTCTCTTCAACTAATGCGAGTACTATTATCGTACTCTTCGTACCTGTATCGTATCAACGCCGGCAGTATTACTCCCACGTTGTGTGAAGACAGAAGCACGGGTGCGGATACAGTACAGTGCAGTACAGTATGAGTACAGCCGGAACCGTTGGACCAAACCATTGAATTCATGGCAGGGGGATACTGTACATAAGCAGCGAGTCTCACTCTGGTCAAGCATATCCGTCGTCCAGGTACCCGCGTTGATGATATCGCCGCAGATATAACAGCGAACCAGCGAATTCTGCACGCGGCAGTGGTAGGGCCACCAGCCGTGGGTACATGATGGTCCTTGTGCAACTCCACTGCCTGCTTACTGGAACTAACGCTCGCACCAAGAGGATTCCGGATTCCCCTGCTGCAGAAGGGTGGTCGGCAGATGCAGCAAGACATTCGGAGTGGAGGCCGCTGTGTGTCCGAACGCGCTGACGACAAAAAACACTTGGGATTGGAGCTTGGTGTGAGAAAGGCACATGGAGGAGGATGACGGTCGAGCCGAGTCCAGCCTCTCTCGCCCCTGAAGCTTCCATCTCTGGCGCGGGCTGAAGTGGAAGCGAGCGAGCCAACGGCATCTTTGGTCCCAGCCATCCACACCCGTTGGTCTGGTCAAGTGACGGCGTGATGAGATGGGAAGACGAGATGCTGTAGAATATTGATTATGAGTGGAAAATTAAATAAAATTGGCGGAGCCTAGATCAGCACAAGAGGAGCTTTTGGCGCGGGATACGGACCCCGGATAACCATACGAAAAGACTTTCTTTGCACGCCTCGCGTACGAGAAGGTACGAGTGCTCTGTAATACGAGGAGCCAGAAAGTCAATTTCCCCTTCCTCTTGCATCAGCTCCCCTGTGTTTGATCTGTCAGAGCTAGCCGTTATGGAGAGGCGGCGCGAGCGTCCCGTAGATCTCATCACCTTACCTTTACCTTACCTTGTCCCCTAACCTTAGTTGAGCGCATCAATCCCAAGCAAGCTTACACGACCTCTACAGTACACGCATTGTCCACCCAGTGAATTGGATCTAAAGCGCCGAGGCCAAAGAAAAAGAGTCAGGTTGCTGCAGAGCATCTAGAACGAACTTCCATCGTTTGTCTGCTGCAGCAATTAGTTAATTGGCAGCTGGAGCGTGATTTTCCCACGGCGCACGGTACGGAGCACATGTACATGTCCTTAATCGGCCCATGGGCACCACCGACCCGCTGTTTTGTCGAGCCTTGGAAGAGCAGTTGAGCAGTTGGGAAGGCTGGGAGTCGGCGAATACAGTGCTTAGAGGTAAGATTTGCGCACGGTGTGGTCCCCCGGATGCTGACTGCCCAGTGGCAGCGGAACAGCCCCCGCTTTTCTGCCGGGTGCCAAATTCCAGCCCCGAGGGCTTGTAGCACGGCCGGCCACTCACAGGCAGCGCCGCAGCTATCTCAAGGCCGCGCTATGCCACCCCCGTCATCTCGCAGTCACCCGTCAGGCGATAAGCGCACTAAATGAGGGTGCCAATTGCTGCGATTGGGGGGTGCAGGTTCGGCGGGATTGCTGCTGTCGAGTCGATGCACATGCCCGCGACCTGCAAAGGTCTCAAAAGTCTCAGTTGCCCTCACTCGCAGCCTCGAAATGACATAAAACTGGCACAGGGCATCTCGGCGCTGTCGAAAACTTGTTGTTTGTTTCCCCCTCCCTCTCGCGCTACAAGCGCCCCGACACAGCACTAGCGCCGCTAAAAGGCACTCGCTAACTCGAATTCCAACGTCCAGTCCGCGCCTTCTGCCTTCCCTCTGCTGCTCTGCCCACCTGTTTCGCACGCACTGCACCGCCACCGTGCGCACCCGCCTCCACTGGCCACTGCCTGCTCCGGCCAGACTCGATCCAGCTCCAGCGCCTCCCAACCAGGACCAGTTCCCTTTTCTTTCCGCCTGTCCTCTCCGCCCAAAAAAAAACCGCCAGATCCAGTATAGATCCATCGGCACCACGCTCAAAGCAGTATCTCCACCACTCGTTGCCTTTTCCAGCGCCGTGTGATACAAGTCGACGACGATTGGATTCGGATTAGGATTGGCATTGGCATTTTATGGTTGCTGTCGCAGTTGCAACCGCAGACGCTCAACATGGCCGACATCACCGACCAGCACGATCAGACGTCGCCCACGGAGCTCGACGACGCGCACTCGGTGGGCAATGGCAACGCGAACGAGGGCCGCGGCGTCAAGCGACCGCGCCCAGCTGCCGACGACGACGACGACGATGACGAGAAGGGCGGCCGCGAGCGTCGCAAGATTGAGATCAAGTTCATCAGCGACAAGTCTCGCCGCCACATCACCTTTTCCAAGCGCAAGGCCGGCATCATGAAGAAGGTGCGTTTTTTTGCTAAGAGCTGACTCCAAGTCGCACCCGCTTGGCCTCTTTTCCCCCGCGCCTCGAACCAAACCACGGAAAAACATCCGTCTTGTTGCTTTCTATAAAATGTGACTTGCTGAGCGCGCGCGCGGGTCACGGTCGAGATGGGAATCGCCGTCTTTGCTCGCTTTCCGCTCCATCCGAGAAGAACATCCAGCTAACCAGGAAATCTCTCCATTTTGCAGGCGTACGAATTGTCCGTCTTGACAGGCACCCAGGTTCTGCTGCTGGTCGTGTCTGAGACGGGACTGGTTTACACCTTCACCACGCCCAAGCTTCAGCCGCTCGTCACCAAGGCTGAGGGCAAGAATTTGATCCAGGTAAGCACCGCCTCCACAGATGATTTCTGTTTCTTCCCATGCGAGCCAAGAGCAAATGTGGCCACACGGTTGGCGGGCAAATTGGCCGCTTAACACGCTCTTCGCCCCCAACCATCTCTTCTTCCTTCCCTCAAACGTCGATGCTAATTGTCTCTGTCAAATAGGCATGCCTCAACGCACCTGAGCCCACGACGGGCAGCGAAAACGGTGTCGACGGCGGCGACCAGGTCGATTCTCCTGAGGAGCCTCCCAGTCATCTCCCACCACAGGGCGGCCGTCCAGGCATGCCTCAAAACCCACACATGGGCCCCGGAGGCTATATGCCCCCAAATATGCCCATGGATCCCCAGCAGGCTTTGGCCTACCAGAGCTATGTGCAGCGCAACCAAGGCTACGGCTCTGGCATGCCTCCACAGCCAGGAATGCCCCCAAGCTCTCATCATCAGTCATGAGCAGTATCATAAAAAAAGAACTCTTGGGGAACAAGATAAAGACTGAAACCGTTAATACCCTGCTTTCAACAATCTTTGGAGGTGTTGTTCGCGGGCCTTGATCCGTCTCCAGGATGTTGCCGTCACATTTATGCGAGGGTTCCGATTCGGCGTTGATGATGTTGATATGTTTTTCATATCCTTTTTTATCATATTGTGCTTTGCCCCGTTTCCTTTTTTATTATTTTTTTTCTCATTGAATTTTTTCTCTCAAATCTTCAAATTCAGGAGCTACACGAACCCTGACGCCTTTTTTCAATTCATCCCAGGGAAGAGAATCATGATTGGAGCATTAACAAGACGACACATGTCTCTGTTACTGTACTGACGCCGCAAAGGCGTCTATCCTTTCAATTCTCGACCCTGGATTCAATCATGGGCGTTGTTGTACTTGTGGCACCGAGCGTTTCGAAGCGTCAATGGCGTGTGTTAAGGGAGGACTGAGGACTGTATTGATTACAAACAAGAATGGATGTTGGCGGCGGCCTTTTGTGCAAGCATTTTGAACTCTTGTATGCAAGCAAGGGTGAGTGCTCTCAGATCCACCTACTCAAGGTGGGAGAGTTCTAGCTTTCGGGTGCGATTTGAGCAAGATGTGATTTCTTCATGCTGGGCACGGCAATCTCAAGATGGGTTGGTACTTGGGTGGTAGGTCTGGGCAGGTCTGGATTTTGGGAGGCCGGGAGGGGGGAAGGCAAGGGAAGATGATGGGCTGCTGTTGCAGGGCGGATGATAATGGACACATGAGGGCATGATTGTTGATGGCGGCAAAAATGAAGAAGACATCACATGAATCTGATGAATCTAGCTTTGCCAAACAACAGAGAATTTCTCCTTTCTAACTTTTGTACACATTAATGAACATTTTTTGGGAACGTGACTCGTGAATTGCTCGGACCACGTCAGTGCGCGCATGACTCTCTTTTTAACCATCTCGGGCATCGTGTGATCTTCAAAAAGGCCTCTTTGAGGTTAGAACGCGGCATCCGCAAGATCAAACCAAGTCTAGATAGATCAGCCCTGCAAAACACTTGAATAGGCAATTTTTGGTCCCGGAGGGCGGGCCGTTCGGGACCCTTTCTCGATGCGTGGATTTTTTTTGTCTAACTCATCCTTTACCTTTTTGCGATTAATGCTGTTTCTCGATTTGGACATGATGGAATTTTTTTTTTGTCCACACTCCCTCCCATCCCCCTCTTTACTTCCTTTGGCTACCTATCCGCATCGGGGAAGATGAATTGCCATTTTGGGGAGGGAGGGTGAGTGTGATTGGGTTGTGTTTCTTTTTTGTGGTTTGTCTTTTTTTTATTGGAGTTTTTGGGAGGGTTTTTATTGTTTGGGTTGTTGGGTGATGGGGTGTTGGTTCTTGTGTTTTTTGGTGTTGGGAGGGGATTGTTTTTGGAGAAGAATGGTGGAAGGGAGGGTGAGGATGGATTTTTGGAGGTTTCTATGGGAAGGGCTGAGAAGAGGTGAAGTTGTGTTGTGAGTTGTGTTGGATGGAAGGGAGGTTGAGGTTGTGGTGGCTGTGTTGTGACGGTTTGGGTATGGGAGATGACGACGGCTTTTGTGGAGAGGATGATGGGTGAGTGAATGGGTTTGAGGATACGAGATTCTTGGACATGGAGTAATCTTTTCGGGATATTAAGAATCTAAGTTATTTTGGCCTGTTATTTGGGAGGTTGAACTGCTCTGCGGGAATCTTGTGGTTGAGGCTGATCTTTGGAAAGATGCTGGTTGAACATATGACGGGTGGAATCCGCACAAGCGGCGTGAGTTCTTACGAAGACGGGTTTATTTGAGACTAAACGGCTGAATCGCCTCTTGATATCTTGATACTACTTATAATACGAATGACCTTTTCGCCGTCGCCTGTATGAAGAGGTGGAAAGCACAGCTTCTGACATTACTAAGCGTTGTTGGACGGCAGTCAGGAAGCAATACACGTGACTTTCGTGATGCCATCTACTTCCTATCAATGGCATAACCCCTTAAAAGCAAGATTCGTCTTTGGATGGTCAAGCAGTGAAGTCTGTACGTTTTTGAAGAGAGCCATTTGGCAGTGGAGAGGAAACAATACCGGAGCCGAGAGTCACTCTCTTCATAGGCGGACATTCGGACGCCAGACGTAAGGAATGGCTATTTCTACAGCCTGTTTGGTAAATGTACAAAAGATGATCTGACAAGATATAGAGTGAAAATCGAGCATAGCAAACGAATTGAGAACAGACTAGATGTAATCGTACCCCCTGCTTAGACTCAAGCCCAATGGGTCAGTTTATCCCACCTTGGAGTCTACGGGTTCGATCAAGTGATACCAGGATTTTTAGCCATCTTGACAACTTGGCAATTACATGCCCTCGTTGCTATCTTTATTATATGAGCTGCTATTCAAAATCCCTTGGTATCTAGACACTTAGAACAGTGCGACTAAATAGATAGGTACCTGACTTAGATGGACCACCAGGTACGTAGTCCTTTTACAGACACAGGGTACGCGGGTATACACGTTGAACTCTCGTTTATCTAATCGCATGGTCTCTCTTCTAGGTAGTCGTCAGTATTTGCTCAAGTACAAGAGGTTCGGCCCACACTATGGCGTTTTCTGGGGACAATTTATATTGTGGACTCTACCTGGTGATAGTCTTCACAGGGGTTGTTTCCGTCACTACAAGTCTATTGGAAGAAGCCAAAAGGAATGGCATCGTAAATCAAGCACTCGCCTAAACAGATTATGAGCTAGATGTATAGAACGGGAGCTGGGTTTGATGAAGGTCGGCAAAGGATACACCCCCCTAAAGTACAGCCTTTTTTGGGGCTTCCATGGTTTAGAATGATGAAACTCAAAAGTGACTTTATGAATGGAGATAACCCACAGATACCTGTTAAAATTCTATATCAGTACCTACGTAGGTATTATCTAGGCATCCATACGTAGCATCATTTCGTACCTAGCCAAGGTTTATCCTGCGCGCTCCCTCATATCTACATATCTATTCGAGTGGCATTATATATTCTAAGCCCTCGCCCACCCCTTCTGCGTCTTTTTTTTCTTCCTCGTAAATTGCTAAAGTCTCTTGCCGGCTTTCACAATTTTCTTTGGCATGTCCTTTTCTTTACCGAGAGTATCAAATAACACCCACGAGAGCTCCCTCCACCCTTTTACATAATGATGAGCATGACTCCAGACGAGCTGGCGAGAGTCCTCGAGACCTTTGCGGCCGAAATACGGCAGGAGATTCGTAAAGACACTAGAGCCATAGAAGTCAACATACGACACGAGGTACTGGCGAACCAACTCAAAACACGGCATGAGTTGATGGAGGCGCAAAAGGAGTTACGACATGACTTGGCGAAAATACGGCACGATTTACAAACCCTAGCCCACGGGATCGAGATGTCCCAGGAAGTGCCCAACGACAAGCTTGAGGCCCTGAACAAGGTGGTATCTGCTACAGGAGATAAATTTTATGAGATGGGGCTGCTATTAACGTTGGAAGTGGAAGTGGAAGAGGTTTGTTTCCCTCAGCCCATATAGTCTAGCAGGTATAGACAAGAGTGGCTAACAAATTCCAAGGAGTCAGATTGGTTCGGGCAAAATTCGGCTATCGGTGCCTGGGCAGCTTGGATTCTTGATTCATTGCTAGGAGAGTTGCCAGATGAGGCGATGTAACTCATGCCTTCAATAAAGTCTTCTACTACTTGAATACATCGGTACACACTCTGCAGTGTTTCTTATCGCGGGCGGCATGTTTAGACTGGCCTGCGACCTTACATAAACGCGCCTGGACAGCAGTTCCGGAAACAGCCACGTGACTCTGAGCATTGTTCGTCAGAAAGCATTTATCCGCTTCCGGCATGGTGCGAGCAGGTTTGAGAAGGTTTTCTGAAAACCAGGTGGGCGGAAGTACCGGCTACTTTGAGGTACCTGCAAGAGACAAAATGAGAATCCAACTGGTTTCAATATCAACGCATCACGATTGCTTTAAGGTTCAATTCATCGTTGTATATTCGTTCCAAGATCGTCCTCAATGGATGTGCCATGCGTAATGACCCAACGCTGTCAATTATGCTCATGTTCCTTGCACCCGCCAGCTTGTTCTTTTCCTTCCACCGTGACCTGCCGTATGTCCGTCCAATGCCTGACAACACCAAAACGCCGGCTCTAAAACAGGGGAATCAAATTATATCTAACCGCCAAATGATGCCGTTCTCGTATCGCCGTAAATAATAACAATGAAGATTTGTAAAACAGAGATGAAATGCCATAGATACCAGGTGCTTATGCTGTGATATGCTTTGCGACGCCGTTGGCATTTATTTAGTGGGAGGGAAGGGGGCAATAGCGGCCGACGAGGAGGCTCCCTAGGAATGTTCCACCAAGGACAGACATGAAATATCCGACATTCATGGTCATGACGGCCAACATGCTGGAAAAGAAACATCAAAGTTAGCGTTTTGGTTCGGTTCAGTGGTATATGGGTAGCTAAAACAGAGGGGTAGTAGAGACTCACAGGAGGTATCCAACACCAACAATGACAGTGTCCATGGCAGCTCGGACGGGATCAACGCTGAATCGCCACGGCTGAACTGAAGAGTGCCTCTTCTGCACGACGAAAACCTTTTCCTCGACGCCGTTCTCCGAGAGCATCATGTTCATGCTCTTGGCGTCGGGGTCTCGCGAGAGGCGCTCCGACACGGGCTCCTTGCCATTGACGACGACGTAGCGCCGCTGGGCGTCCTTGTCGGACCAGATGCGCTCCTGGCGAATTCTAAAGGCTACTAGAAGGCGAGCGATGACGGTGAGGGCGATGAGGAAGATGCAGGTGCCGGCGTAGGTGCCGGCTTGGCTGGGCGTCCACGAGTTTGCGTAGAGGGGCGTGTGGATGTCGGTTTGAAAGACCATGGCCATGAGCATCGTCATTGTGGTGGAGTTGGAGCCGCTCGATGAATCGCCCATGTCCATGCCGCCCATGTCCATATCCATGCCAGACATGATGACTGTTGTTGGGAGTTGTTTTGCTGATAGAGAGCTTCTTGCGAGAATGATAGGATGGGATGTCAAGAGGAGAAAGACCAGAAGCTCTTTAAAGGATTCTAGTCCTACACCGTCTTTTATGTGTTCCGTAAGTTGGTCTATAAGCAAGTTGGTATGTCCGTTGGCAAGCAAATGGTGTGACCTGGAAGTCGTTTGTATGTCGATCCGCCTGTGCAACTCGAGAGAAGTGACAAGATGGCAATGTAGCCGCGACTCCTCCTTTATGTAGCGTTGAAGCAATGGAATGCCCGCTGACTGAGAAAAGAGACCCGCTTATGGGTTCTGTGTGCTAGCTCTATTTAAAGACGATTTGAGGTTGGGTGGAGGGCGGAATGAGAAAAGGCCGAGTCCAAGATGTAACGACCGAAAACCAACAAACTGAGTAAACGATTTTGATGTATGATTGAATAGCTGATAGCTGGTAATATAATTATCGAACATTAGTCTTGTATCGAGAGATAGATTTTTGAAAGACAGATCTGGCAATGAGACAAAGAGCAGCTCCAAGTTATTTATTTACTCGCCATGAAACCAGATTCCCTGAACGCACCACATTATCCCCCAATGAACCAGCAGCAGCAGCTCCTCCAATTGGTCCCGAAATAGCGTCGCCCATGGCCTGTTTCACCCTGTTCCATGACTAAAAAACTCGCTCATGATCAATGTCCAGCTTCTTCTCTCGTTTCCGGCCGGTTGTTTGCGATTTTCGTGCGCAAATGGACGCAGGTGTTTTGACAGGGTGGGGGTTTGCGCTGTGGGGTTGCTGATTGGGTCCTTTGACAAGGTACCGGTACATCCAATGGAGGGGAAAAGTACATGCGAATACTCCGCACATCTTCCATCAAACTTCAACCATCCAGGTATAAACGGCTTCAAACACCCAACAACACTCGTGTCTTAGAATTTTGTAAATTCACTCTTTGGCGTTGGCTGCTCTAATTGGACAACACAAAGCTCGTATTTTCAGAGTTGAGTCAATTTACATCGCTGTTTTCGTTGATATAATGCGATCTGCTAGTGCGTTGATGAGCATGTTTGCGATATTATTCTCTTGTTGAGCTGACACTTCCCACTAGACATGCACGCATCTTCCCTCTTCATACCCTCATTCATCTAACCACATGGTACTCATAGATGTAATACTTTACATAATTATCTACAAATGGTAATCATAATTGACTCTTATACCTATCAGCCGAAGGGATACGGGATATTGGCCCGCCAACTTATACGCTGACCTGCCACTCCATCGCTTGAACATCATTACCATTGCCATTACCATCACATAGTCTCTAGATGATCTCTTTGAGATTGAAAGGTGATCTCAGCTCACCATAAGTCATCATAAAAGCATCAGTAGCATCCCCTTCAAAACTCAGCCCGTCCTCCCCTGGAGCAAAAGCAATATCCAACGTCCAAACGAGCCATGCAATCATCTGCCAGATGTCTATAAAGACCCGGCGCTTCCCGATACAACTATACAGGCTGACAGAAGAAACGGTTAACCGGCACGTCATACTTTGGAGCGACCAGAGGTGTGGCTGATCTGTTGAGGACGGGGCAAGCGTATCCTGGTCTTTGGTCATGTCCGGAAATTGGTATGAGCGTTCTAGAACAAACGAGTCTGCTTTTGAATAGACCGCTTCAACTGTAGCTACAAGAGTAAGTATGATATACCGCCTCACACCTCCGGAGGTAGTCATGGTTGGTGGCGTTCATGTTCCTGGAAGCTTGTCCGTGATGTGTCCGCAGCATGCACTTGGGAGGAGTAAGTCATCTATGAGACGCAAAGTACACGAGCACTTTTGCACTGTCTGCCTTGTAACGATGCCTCGTTGAGATGTCTTCGGGATGCGCTAGACTGTACAAGATGGAAGCCAGGCTTGCAGCCGTTGTGTGGCTGGCGTCTTGTCAGGCTTGTTTCTTTACTTGTCATGCTCATTGCACATAAACTCACCTCCCTGCACCCATTATGGGCTGGGCGTCGCCAATCAATGAATCTGTCTCCTCTTGACTTGGTTCCCCCCCTTTCAGTGGGTCAAGCAGGGCCGACATGATATCAGGGACCTCTGGTTCACAGTTGAATCTGTAAACTATCCCGACAAAATCCGATAAACTTCCACCAATCTATCGATAATATGGGAATACTCATCCCAAATCTTGACAACCATACGGGCAGTTGCAAAGCCAGAGGCAAAATCCCAACACTCAACAGATCAGTGGTCCAATGGTTCCGAGACGATTCCGGCATGTTGAATGACTTCCTAAAGGTAAGGTCACCCATGACATCAAAGCTGTAAAAGCGAAAGCACTTTGTTATGTCAATTGGCCGGCATCCAGTGGCGATGATTCTGTTATACGAGACATCGCGGTGTCTTTATATCCGCTGCTCGCACCCCCTAAGTGCCCGATCACCGAAAGCCTGATTCTAGACGCGGCGAACCTCGTGGTGAAGAGACCTGTCACATTGCATACATATGGAGAGACGTCATGGGCTGGGTCATGTCGTAGACGGCCCCTTTTCGCTTTTCAACGCTAGCCCATGGACATACGGGCTGTATTGGCCGTGAAGCGTGGCAATTTTCCTCTATGTATCTAGGTCACGCACACGATAACATGATTAGAGAATCGAGATACGTGCACCTATGGGGCCTGTAAACGTATTGATAGGGTGAAAGAAGAGTCGATATGTGATAGAGCTCAAGTATAGTCGTTGAGGAAAACATGATGGCGGCGGATATCCAATCTGCTGGGCTTGTTGAAGATGGAAAAATGAAGCAAGACCACGCCAGAGAGGAGACCGGCTGACACAGCAAGCATATTCTCATGAATCCTTCCCGCCAGCTAGGCTCTAGGTTAAGGCTCAGTGAGCCCATTTCGTGTATTGTCCGTCTACAAAGCGGTTACCAACTGAATCATGAAAAAATGACGCAATATGTGAAAACTAACAAGATTATACAATGTATATATGGAGGTGATGGATTTTGTATGTGTAGCAGTGCTTATTCGTAAACAGTGCACCCTTACTCGACGACTGTACCATCGCCCCCGGTGAACTTACGGACTTATTTGAGGAGAAGTTGAAACGCAAATGACTTGAGCGAATCTTTGGATGATAAGGATGAAGATACGGTGTCTAAAGTTCACACTACACACTATGGCTTTGAAGGGAGCTTCCTAGAAGCCAAGAATCGCTTCTAAAGACTTTTGGGTCTGCGCCAGAAGCACAATGCGCGGTTTGTTGCGCTTGCGCCGGCATATTAACCGGCCCGTTTCAACTTGAATTACAGGCTGGATCAAATGTGATACCTGGTAATCATTGTGCGTCTTGTATAGTATAGAAGATAGAATTGGGTGGTTACAACGATATAGTATGATTGGAATCCGGTCCGAAGGGGTGAAGACTTCGCGATATCTCGGCATTATACAATGCTTACCTAGTATGGAATTATATAAAACGGATACTTGCTCTATTCGGGTTTATAATGGAAACTGAAATCTGTTTTCGCCGTATAATTCCCGAAAGACTTCTGCTGTTGACAAGTGGCGTCCACGAGCATGAGTCTCCATTGACAGGATGCCACAGAGTCTCCATCCCGAGCAAGTTAAAGAAAGCCACAAAGGCACTAAATACATGTTTAAAGTCTTGTAATGAATCACGTGCAAGCTTTTCACATTCACGCCGTGAAGAGTACATGTACAGTTGCTATCTTGATTACGCGTACACTCAGACTCCAAGTCTGCTGCTTCTTCGTTCTTCCTCGAATCCTCCACTTCGTCTACGCCGTTGGTCCTCCAACCAATCCATGTCAAGATTTAGTTTAGAGCTAGCGATTTAAACTATGTCCCATCTTGATTATTAAGGTTCGATTCTTCGCAACATCACTCGCCACTAAGCTTCGGCATCCCCACCGTCGCGGATCGTCGGAGTGGGTTGGAAAGAGTGGCCATCGCCTTGTAAGCCTATTGGCTGAGCCATACTTGCAGCAATAATTCGCAATGCAACGATGTTGAAGCAAGCGAATTCGGCTTGTTGGCAGGTTATTCTTACGCCTATCTATGTTGTTGTCTTTCTCAGGTATCTACACTCAGTCTGTTGGACACAGATCCAACCCTCACATAAATTCTTTTCGGATATTAATTTCAACATCTCTTTAGCACCGCTCCCCAGCATGGAGGCTCCCATCGGACGGCTGGGTGAAACGTTCCACCTCTTCGCTGAGCTGCCTTTTGACGTGCGGTGGATGATCTAGAAGTTTGCTCTCCGGCCTCCTCAAGTACGCAAAGTCCTCTTCCTCGGCACTTGGAGACGTCGGCAGCCCTTGAAAGACAACCTGGCAGCTTATATCAACCCCGATGCCAGAGACAACACACCCCTGTTAGTCGCCGAGCTGAATAACCGCCGTTCGATGCGCTCGATAGAGGACAATTTCTGGGTTACCTATGTGGAGGCCCGTGAAGTAATCCGGTCGGTGGACAGGACGCGATCGAGGGAGCGAGCAATAGGGCCTCTTGTCCGAGATGACCCGCAGATACATGTATTGACTGGTCACTTCAGAAATGGACAACGAGAATTGACGTTGACATACGCCTCGGACAGAGACGTGATATGTTTCCAAAGCAGGGACTTGAAGAATATCCTGCACTGGGTCTCGCATATGCCAGTGATGCCCCCATTCATCCAGATGGGCTTCTTCAACTTTGCTTTGCCCTACCACAAGTCATGGGCCAATTTTTACCCAGAGAGGGCACCCATGTATCGATACCACAAGCGGAGAACGATGGACGGCATCATCTTCCGCGCATGCGCCAGATCCGGAGCCCAGCACTTTTGGCTGATTGACAGAGTGCCTCGTCCCAAGGAGGAAAAACGGCATGAGTTTGCTGAAGATCCTAGCAAAATTTTTGGCTACCGGGAGCGCTATTTACCGGTCAACGATATAAGTGATTGGGATCTTCGGGACTCAAAGTCTTTAGAATTCTTGGATAGACTTAAAGAGGCAGTGTTATATTGGCAGAGGCTCGTCATTGGCAATAGGTCGCCTTTGGAGTATTCAAGACCTCCTCAGGCGTATGGAGTTCTCTGCTGCGTCGAGTGAGAAAAAGACGCCGCGTTATCCCAATAATTCTATGATTACTCTTGGGAGATAATTGTAGTGGTCATTGTGAGTTCACGGGCAATGGATGCATGATGTTAGTGAGGAGCTTTTTACTCAGGGGCCACAGGTGCAATTGGAGGATGGATGGAGATGTAGGATAAGCGGATATCATTCTTGAGCCTCCACAGCGATATTTCCAAACATGTTCCATCTTTCTAAATCAGCCGATGCCCGCTTGATTATATGCCATGTGCCGCCCATCGTAAATGGACAATGTATGGCGTGCAGGGTTTGTCGAGGTTGTGCGACGGAGATAATTTGCTCCATCATCACAAGCGGCTATATATATTCCGTACTATGCTATTGGCTACTATGCTTTCTTTCAGTGATATTTATAGCCTGAGTAAATAAATGGTTGGGCGTGCTGCCTTGTGATGCCGAGTATCTACAAGGCTCAGTTTCATATCAGAGTAACCACCTACGATACTGCAGCATTTGATTACTTATTTTGCGAGTATCAACAAACATTATACAGTGCCATCTCATCTTAATTGTATCAGCAATCTTTACCACAAATATTTACATCTTTCTGTGCAAATCCACCACGAGACTACAAACCCAAGCGTCATCATCCATGCACCCAAATGCAGCCATCCGCGGCACGTATCTGCCCGAACCCTCGCATCTCCCGCCCGTACCCGTCCAGACATTGCCGATATGCAGCATGCCTCTTTTACCGGATCCCTTTCCAAAAATACACAGTCCGAAGCCCTATTTCGACGTCCTCCCTCTCGGAACAAGCGATTATACAAATATGATAGAAAACAAAATAGTTTGGAGGACAGGGGGGAGGCGTGTTTTTTCTTTGTCTTTCTTGTCTTCTTTTCTTCCCGTGATTGGATCCCGCACCTGGTTAAAAAATGCAAGACAATAGGGGGCGTGTGTCAAAAGGAAAAGGGATCAGCACGCGGCTTTGGGGGCGTGTGCGTGTGTCACACGGGATGATACAGCAGAACATGGGGGAAGAAAAAAAAAGACGTTATTGAGGATTCTCGGTGACGAGGTGGATCTCGTTTTATTTATAAAAAAAGCCTCATAGCATAGACAAGTTCAATCCCGGTTTCAATCCCACACTTTGTTCCAGGAGAAGAGTAGTATCGATGACTATAGGAGGTTTTGTTTTCTTTTGCTTATAAAACATCGTGGGCAACACAGCAGCCAATATCCCTCGACGCAGCCATACAACCCTCTCCCCTTTGAGACTAAGCTGGGCTCTCACAAGGCAGGTGGTGGTTGCACATCGGAGCTATGCAAGAGAAAAAAATAAAAAGGCACACAAGGAAGCTCCGAGATTTGGGAAGACAAGTAAACAGCTGAACAAGATTGTGATGTGGCTACTTTGACAAGGCTCTTCCATTCGACGATAAAGAATAAAAAATAACTCTACGTAGCCTATGAGAGCTGAAGGAGTGTACTTTGATCCCGGGTGTTGGGAAGAACAACCCTGTTCGACCGGTGAGGACGAGGTGCATTAGCTGCTTCATGATATCGACTTTTTCTTCTTTCCCGTGAAGTGAAAATGACCAAATGCAGCAACATGCGCGTACTTTCTACATGGGGGCCTTAAAGAGCAAAATATAGACACACTCATGACACATTCGACGCAAAGAGTCGTGGCACATGGGGCAACTTAGATGGATGTAGCACGTATGCAATGCATGTCTTATTTCTCCTCTCCGTTCCTCTGGTGAAGGAAGAAAATGAAAAAAAAAACTCAACACTCAACACATAATACATCCACAGACACACGCACACACAAGAAGACAAAACAACAAAGGCAAAATAAAATAATAGATTAAAAGTATAACAAAAGACGGACAAAAAGATCGAGCCGAGCCACACCTCCTCAACCAAGAAATCCCCGAAATCTTTTGCCACTCAGCTGCACTCTCTCTCCCTGTCCCTCTCTTAATTCACTCATCCTCTCTCATCATCCTCCTCCTTCGCCCCCCCTAATAATCCCCCATTAAAAATCAACTTCGCCTCAACAGAATAAACATCTCAAATAAACCACTAAACAATAAAGAACTAAACCCCTCAAGACCATCCCACCCATATACCTACATACTTACATACACACACTCAACATCCCCAACTCTCACCCCAAATGCGTCAGCTTCCTCTCTCCCTCTCTGTACTTTTCCTTCCGTACCACCCCAAAACCTTTTTCTTTTCGAGCATAAGACAGACACCTAAAAAAAAACGCCACTTCAAGTTCAAGCTCAAAACAGCGCCTCTCAGCCTTTCTTCCCCTACCCTTACCCTTTCCTTTTTTTCAGCCCCCAGGGCGGAGAATTCACACCACACACCGGCCCAGCCGAAGCAGCAAATCACAAGTTTCCTAAAAAGCCATCAAATCATAAAAAAAATAAAAAACATAAATACCCAGTACATAAATTCACTAAAAAAAGAGAGTTCCTGCTCTTGTACTAGCACCCTTTCAAGTTTAAGAGCTGGCTTGACTTTTGAACCAAGCCCCCTTCTCTTTCGCCCCGCGAATCATGTACAAACTAAGGGACTTGACCGAGACCGATTACATGCATTCTCGTCTGCTTGTCACTTTTTCAGCTGCTTCGCTCAGCACAGTCGTCGTCATTTTGTAGACTCCTTCGTCTCAGTGTGTGGGAGGCGAGCGAGGTGGTGTTTGTCAGGTTGTCATTTTACTCATTTCGCTTCCGAAGCGCCTTCAGCCGCTCTCTTTTCGGTTTGGCGGCTGAGCTTCTGCCTTGTTCTACTTACCTGTAGCTTGTTTGTTATTTGCCTTGTCTGTCAGTCTGCCTTGTCTACTCATAGCGGTCAACATGGATCATTGTTTTCCGGCATCTGCCTGTATTTTCCTTTCTCTGCCCTACAAGAGCCCATCCATCTGCCGAACGCTCCTTGGAGCCAGCATCTGGCAGATGAAACGTGCCCCTTGTCACTGCAACCACTGGAAACAAGCGTACCCATGACAGATGGTTTTATTACTGTTGCTGACTGTGCATCAAATCCGTAAAACTCCATTTGCATCCATACCGTATGCTCTTGACTTTGACTTGACTTGTCCAGAACCTTGTTTACACCCGATATCCCGTAGACTATACACTCCCTATAACCCTGCCTGGCCAACCTTGCTCTGTAATAGAGTAAACCCTGGCCCCTCCCTCTTTAAACGCCTGATATGAAGCAGAAGAGGGATGAGAGAAAAAGAGAAGAAAAAAAAGATACTAAAGAAGGATTAAATGAAAAAAGAACAGGGTGAAAAATTACACCGGAACAAAACAAAAACTCCCCCAGAATCCATGGAACAAATGCGACAACCTTCTCGTCCGGTGTGTCTTGTGTGAATTTTTTTGGTTTCCCTTTTGTAAGACCGATGCATGTTTTACCTCGTCTGAGAGGGGCTTTGCATCTCTCCATCTTTGAGCCCCTCCCCTTTTCCATTGGGTATCAAAACCAACCACATGCTGATCTCCTGCATTCGCTTGCCGTTGCAAGGTGCTCTTGTGCGTATAGTAGTGTACAAGCTGCTCGCCTCATCCGGAGCAAACCCCGGTCCTGTCGCCCGGTCGGTTCTCCGGAACGTCACGGCTTAGCCGGCCTCTCCATTTCGCTGGACCCCTTCGTCTGAAGCGCTGGGGTTCTCGGCAGAAGTCTCGTGGCTCTTATTTTCACAGCCCTTGACCAATCGGTGTCTCTGCAGCAAATTGTCAACAACCACGGGGAGAACAGAAAACACAATAGCAACTACATACCTTTAGAGCGTCCTTTCGTGAAAAGCTCTTGGCACAATAAGTACACGGGAATGGCTTGACGGCAAGGTGAATGCGCTTGTGACGTTTCAAATCGTGATTACGGCTAAACGACTGAACGCATTGATCACACTTAAATGGCCGTTCAGGCTGTGCTTGTGGTTGCGCGTGTGGGTACATCATGGCCGGGGCCCCCCCGTAGCCAGGAGGAACCATTCCGGGAATCATCGAGAGTGAGCTGCCGGGCTGGTGAATGTTGGACATGACGGGCCCGCCCATCGTTGACATCGGTGCCTGGTAAGTCTGGTAGGAGCGATAGGGGCCGGGGGGCGCCATGGAGGGGAGTGGGTGCTGGCCCAAACCCCGTGGAAGCGGTGCCGCTCCCGTGGGCGAGTGGCTGCTCGGCGAGTGCTGGGTTGCGTAGGAGAAGCCAGGCTGGGGCTGGGCAGTCGACGAAGAGCCGTAGCTGGGTCCGCTGATAGAAGATCGACTGTGTCCGTACGGCTCAGCATGGGCCGGAGCATTGGACAAGGACGGCGCCTGTGTGATGCTCCCTGACGGTAAACTGGAGTGGCTCTCCTGGCCATTGGAAGACTGAAAAGGATGATGTTCATAGGACGCTTCCCCTGGGGCTGCGGGGGACTGGGGGCTTCGCTGAGTGCCGTAGGGCTGGGGATAGAGGGATCGCGGGGCGTAGGCTGCTGTTCCCAAAGGATGCTGGGTTCCGTTGGCCGCATTAACGGTATATGACGGCCCGCCTGCGGTCTGCATCGGAGCAGTTTGCTGGCCTGTAGCCGAGTTGACGCCGTAAGAGGGGTTGCCAGGAGTTGGCCAACTTCCGTGGACGTGGCTGGCGTTGTATGTATATTGCTGCATGGTGTTTGGGGCTTGAGAACCTTGCGAACTGCTTGTGTGGACACTCGACAAACCTGGGCTCAGGCCTTCGCTGGCTCCTGAAGACGGGGGGGTTAGATCGATGTTCTTGATGCTATAGAAAGAACGAGGTCGGGAAGAGTGGTCATCCATACTTGGAACCTCTGACTGTGGCGGGGGAAGAGAAAAGGTAGGCAAAGCGCCAGTTGCCGGTCGTCGGGACGAAAAACTTGACGGCGGGTTATGAACCGATTCCATGGCACTGGCTTTGAAAAGGTGTTGATCAAGTCGACGCTGCTCGAATCGTCGACACAACGGCTTCTGGTTGCTCAGAGGTTAGATAGATGCTCTTGTTCTATTCGGCAATGAGCGCGTCAAGTGGCAGCACGAGGCTTCTCGAGTAGAAGTGTTTCTAGGAGGTGGGCTGAGGCTTGTCGAGATGATGATCATGCAAGAGCTATGCGCCAAGACAAGGTAATGCACAGCAGCCCCGAGACAGGTACTCGGCTTCGATCAGAGGGCAAGTGCCGTTCCTCTGACAAGGCACAAGGCTGTGTGATATGATGGGAAGAAGGTGATGGATGAAGTTGAGCAGCGGATGACATACGAAGTTGCGGCGACTCTGAGCACGAGTACCTCTACCCTCTACAGGCAGGCGACCGCGGTAGGCGAGTGCAGCGCTTAGCGGGTGCAGCGAGTGGCAGCGCCTCAACGCCAGCAGACGATGGTTGGCTGGAATGCCCAACGAAGACGGGAGTGGCGGATGTGCTGGGCTGATGTTTTAGCCGTTTTTAGTGATACGGCGTCTCAGACTTGCTCTTCTATTGCGGTTGACGAAGGGGGGGTAATAGAACGAGACGACGAGTTCGGAGAGATGCCGCAAGGGAAAGAAGCCTGGGAGCGAGTTGCTTATATACGAGCGCTGAGATTGTAGATGGAAGCGTCCAAAAAGGCCGGGCTCGCTGCTACCGTGGAAAGAAAAAGGCTTTTTGAGGTGGAGTGGCGTCGAATCTTGATCCGTAACCAGAGACAACAAGCAGGTGGTTGAAAGACGATTTCCGGGAACGGCACAGGAAGCGAGGGGGGCGTATGTAAGACTTTTGTATACGCCTGGATGTGGTAGGAAAAAAAAAGAGGGAGACAAGGAAAAAGAGAGAAGAAGGTCCAAGTGCCACGGAAGCCTTAATATTCCTAGATGAAAGCCCTCTAGAATTAAGGTTGGCACAAAAAGGTGGTTTATCGGGGGTATTCTTTCTCGTCCTTGTCTTTGGCTTTTTTTTCGTCTTTGTGTCTTTCGTTTGCTTTTTTTTTTATTGGAATTTTTTTTCAACCTTTGTGTCTTTTACTCTTTTTTTCGTGTTGAGAGTTGAGTTTTTGCAGACAAGGATGCCGCGTTTGAGTTGGGTCGTCGAGCTGCACGCAAGCTGATGGGGAAAAAAGACCAGATGAAAGGGCTCGGAGTGAGCCGAAGGGGGGACTGCGGCTGCTTTTTGATGGATGTACTTTTGGCGTCCCGAGATTCCCTCAATACACAGTCAATAAGGTTTCCCTGTGGTTCCGGCCGGCGTCGTCGTTGGCGTCGCTCTGAGCAATCTGTTTGGCGCAAGCTGCCCACAAGTGTGTTATCGCTACAAGACGGTTTGCCTTCTCCCCATCTGCTCAACTCTGTTTTTTTTCCCCTCCCTAGCGCCCCAAGGCTGGGTTTTTAGCAGCCCCAGGTGTTGGGACTTGGGTATCTTGTCGCTGAGCCACGCGCTGCTTGTGCTTGTGCTTTGGACGGGACCTGATGCCTTGTCCCGATCCTGGTCGTGGGCCGGTGTGGGTGCGAGGTAGCACTACCGTCATTCGGGTTCGAGAGCTGTATGGCTAGCGCTTTCATAGATTGGAGGGCTGAAGCGGAGCCATGGATCAAGTCGCCAGCTCGTCGCTAGGGGGTGGAGTCCGAGTCTGTACTTGTGCTAGTCCGCAGAGAGGAGAGGAGAAAGAAGGTGGAGATGCAGGCAGAGCAAGAATTGAGAAGCCAGGGATCCGGTGCTGTCGAGGTACTGCGGTGGTATACCGTACCGTATGGTACTCGATTGTATGTTGAGTGTTGCTTTTCCCATCATCTTCTTCCCTCTGTCTGTACTGCACGGTGCTCAACAGCACCATCATCACCATCACCATCATCAGCCCCAGCACAAACCCAGCACCTCTCCTCTATTCCCACGGCCCATTGACTGACTCCTTCTCCTTCTCTCTCTCTCTCTCTCTCTCTTCTCTCTGGGGTTGCTCAAAAGTCACAAGCTGCTAGCTGCTGCAGCTGCTGCAGGGGAGTGCCGACAGGTGGGTAGGGGGGCGTGTGGACGGCCAGTGTGAGAGAACAACAGGAATAAACCTTTCCGGCGAATGGCTGGCCAGGACCGCACCTTGGCCGGGCTGGCACGCAGCGGGAAGGGCTTGCAAAGCTACGAGGCCTCGTACATGTACAGCACAGTAGTGCCATTGCCTTGGTATTGTACGAAGTAGGTAAAGTAGTATCCTGTCGTATTTATTCCAGTTTGTCAGCTTGAAGCAAAAAGCGTGCCTCTCGTAAAATGCCCGCGTACTGAGCTGGACTGCACCGTACTCGTACCTTGGTGGCCTTGCTGCCGTTGGACCGTAGAAGCACAGATTCGTAATAAACGGCCGCTCTTGAATCATGTGTAAATCGCCTATCCTTTTGCGTGGCTCAGAGACAAAAACGGTCCTGGCCTCGGATCCAATCCCTGAAAGCGTCATGGAATGTTTCGGACGGGCGTTGGCGACAACAAAGACAATCCCGCACGGAGCATCGGCGCCAAGGTACCTGTGCCCATCTTCACGGTTCGCCGTACTTCCGCATGCAGGGGCTTACGTACGCGGGGTACTCCGTGCGCGCTCCCTTCCAGATGACACGGTGCCGTCCTGGCTCTTCCGGATGCCGCCTGGCAGCTCGGACATGCACCGTTTTCTCAGCCGCGAGCGCTCTTCTGCCTTGGCCAATGCGTTAGTGTGCGGTACGGCGCATCTACAAGGACGCGACCTTCGTCCTGTGTCGTATATGATACTTTGGCCTCAGGGCGCAGCGGCGTAGCGTCTCCGAGTATGCAGTACCTGTGGCCATTAGACCTCTGCTAAGACATGCTGCTGTGTGGAGAATCGAGCCCAGCGCGAAGGAGATTCCCACACTGACACGCATACGCATTGCGAGCCTTCCGAGAAAATGTCTTGCCCGGTCCCGACTGCTTGTACTTGGCCCGTACAAGACAGCGGAAACAAGGCAGTGCCACACGCAGAGCACGCAGGGACCACCGCGCAGCTGTACGCACAGGTACTTGCCTTTGAGACACGCCCTACAAAGCCGAGGGCACCAGTCGACAGTGAGAAGAGCACATTCACATTCTCTGCTCCTCAGACACGACACGCTCAAAAAGGCCCTTGAAACATGTCTCCAAGATAATACCAAGACAATACAATCCCCAGCAAAATCAATCTCGAAATCTCACAGCAAAGGCACGCATCTCACCTCTGCCGGTACGGAGTGCGGAGTACCCGTCACTTACAACCACGGTACTTCATCTTATATATCCACTCACACCTCAAGCTTTATCCTCCTCATCTCTTCCTCCTCCACCACCACCATCTCATCCAACAACCTGCTAGTACCGAGTAGCTCACCTCTTGCCCCCCCTCCTCCTTTCATGTTCCCTCAAAGCGCCAAGGGGAAGTTTCTCCAGCCTGCGTACATGCATATGCATGATGCGCCTCCGTACCTGCAAGTCTGATAAGGATGTGTCCAAGTCATACCCCCCTCCCTTTTAGCTGCCCGGTCGATCGTGATTCATGGCAAGAGAGCCGACAGTATTGTTCCATCTGTACTCGTATATCCCTTGGGAACACAACGCAAGTGATGTGAGAGACAAAGACAAATCAGGAAAGGAGAAAGCATGCTTCAGCTAGCACAAGAGTCAATCAGGCCAGAAGCGCAGACGCACTCCATACCCTTTGCGGCTCTGGATGGGAACAATACCTACATGGTCAGGTATTCAGTCCCAAGCCTAATGCCTGCTCACAAGCACCCTCTACTCCGAGGCCAGGTAAATGCTCCGATTTTTATGCATCTCCCGTTTTCGCCTCCCCCAGTTCGGAGTACCTGGTCCTAGCTCCAATGACTCCCGTACTGCAGTACGAGTACTTGCTTGTACTTGGCCGTGGCATTGTCGTCCCTCTCCTCCTTTGCTGCTCACACATGCATCCGCATATTGCGTCGCCAGATTACCATGCGTTTTGCGTCATGCGGCAGAGACAGATGACCGCTTCCTTGATACGCATGCCCTCACTCTCGTTTCCTCTCGCCGCACCCTTGATGGAATGTCATTAATTGGGAAGACGTGTCTGCGTCCATGAAACTAAATCGATGACCAGTTGGAGAACTCTAAGCAACCTTAGTAGATGGTCTAGAACTCTCGAGCCCACAATTGAAGCTTGGTTAATGCTGAGTGCTGAGTGCCAAGGTATCAGAATAGAGAGGCACTGTACTGCCTGTCCAACTACTCCATATTATTCCATTAGTACAAGTACGAGCACATGTGAGAGGACATGACAGACCCTCACTTGAGCGTCAATATAGCGCTACCAGCGGTAGTCGTAGCAGTGGTAGCAGGTAGTAGCAGTAAATTGCTGAGATGCTCCATCATGGCGTGCCGCGTACAAGGTATAACCGCAAGCCGCACCTTTTCTTAGTCATGTCCGTACATCTGTTTGATGGGGAGCTGAAAAGCCAAAGCATGGGGTAAGGGACCCCTAAAAAGGCCTCATGGACCGGTACAGACGAATAGACTGGTACGAGGTATGCTCTTCGGGATTTTAGCACGCCTTTTAAATTTCAGGTGATATACTAGCCGCAGAAGCTGACCGGCGAGGCCTGTGTCTCTTCTTCTTTCCTCATCGAGTCATGGGTAGATGCCTTTGATGGAGCTGAACTCGACGTGCTCTGTATGACAAACACCGGACACCTGTAGGAGTGGAATTCCTCACACCCAAACGGGCGACTTGCAATCACACAAAAACGGGGACAATTGCCTCCTGCATTAACCCTTACGGTACGGAGCAGCCAGCTCGTTCGCCGACATAGAGGACTGCGGCCCCAATCGATGGAATCCCCTGTTGTGCGACGCTTCTTGCTTGACAGCCTGGCCTGCTAACTCCATAACCAGCTTCTGCAGCTTGTCGTTGCAGCCAAATGTCGCCCCTGGTCAACCACCTGCCAGATTTGATGCTCAAAAACATTACATTGGCTGTCCTGGAACGCCGTGGCGAGTCATTTCTGTATCGAGGCAGAGTAGCCGGTAGTGCCACTGCCGTATGGAGTACTCGTACTTTGATCGTAGATTATTCTCACTTAGACGCCTAGATCGTGGACAGCGCCTCCATGTACTTGACGAGAGTTGCAGAGCAGCATCTACCTCCCTGTTCCCCCGTTATTCACTACAGGAGGCAGACGCCGCCACGTATCCACACTGCAAACTAGGATCTGTTCCTGCTCTGCATCAGTTGCGCTTAGCGGACCCGTTTCCCTTTAGCCATACCGTTCGCTAAATGAGCCCTCTCTATCTTTGGACGTATCGATACAACCGTGTCCTCTGTGGCGAGCAGACCCGTCCATTCCCGCGGAAGTGAGCGCGTGCTGCTTTGTACGAGATGTCCAGTATCGAGCCTGGTACAGACTGGGTCACAAAGCTGAATCCTCTTCCTTGCCCCAACACTTGCTATTGAACCAGCTAACAAGAATTTGACAGCTAGCAGTCAAAACTTGGCAACGGCCGCGCATTAGCTAACCCATGTGAACTTGGGACATCGTTAGGGGTCCCACCACCGTTCAGATGGTTGAAGATTCTTGTTGGGTAGACATGCCAGCCCAGTACCTGCCAGTAAGGAGTGCCCCCATGCCCATTGTTATTCCAGGCGCTGTGAGTATCACGTCATGTGTTGGTGGTGGTGCGGGCAGACAAATGACTGCCACTAACAAAAGACTTCTCCTTTGCCGGGGCCACCGGACATGTACCCCATTGTCAGAACCCTTTGTATGAAGCACCACCGTAGTAGCAGTACCTGAACTCTGTTCGGATTACTCACACTTGGCACAGAATATTCGAACAAAAAAGTTTAGCTTGGCCCATTTGCTTACGTCCTCTCGCCTGGACGTATCATAGCAAGCCAGGGAATCAGCAAAGGTAAGATCTTGACAGATTGATTCTGGTGCCCACGGAAGAGTCTGCACTGCTGGTGAGAGCGCGCGCGCACGGGCTGACAATCCATCCACCCCTCTCAGACCCCACTCCCCCGGTCCATGGCCCCGTGGCAACCCGGGCCTGATTCCCAGCGCCAGCCGCAGCCATCATGGAAAGGCTCAGCCATGCCGACCCAGTGTCTGGGATGGTGCTCTTTCAGACAGCTTCCGTGCCGCCTGGGTACAAGCACGCAGGTCCTTGACTTGGCGTTTGGATGTCGGCACAGGTATATATGGCTTGTTGATCGGCCGGCAATGACCTTTTTTTTTTTTTTTTGCCAGAATTCATAGTCTGAGATCCGACGATATGGTTGTATCTCTGAAGTGTTGTACGGAGTAATGCTTCCCCTTTCTCCCTGCCCGGCCTCTGTCAGGTTTCAAAGGTTGTGCTTTGTCAAAACCCTTTTCATTGCCGTCTGCAGAGGCTCGACATCCCTGCCAGACATCCGAGTTAGCGCATTCAGCTATCGAGGCCATGCGCCCAATTAGCATGGCCCAGAATGATCTGCTCCATGGACCGCCCCAGTCTGTCCATGACAACCATCTCCACGTCTTCCCACTTGCCCTGACCTTTGTACTCCGTATAGAGTATGGAGTATTATTGTTCAATAGTGGCTTTCATGTCATGCCAGTGGTTCGAGGCTCGTTGCTCCATACTTCCAACATACACCAACATCTCGGTAAGACAATTTCGGGTACAGATTACTGCTCGTAATGACAAGACATCCAGGACACCACGCTGACATAACTCAAAACATCGTGTGCTGTTAGCGAGAACCCAAATGTGGAGGCTTCGCCAGGCAAATCCTCCGCGAGTTCTACCAGGTCAACTGTTCCGTATTTCAGGAATCACCACCTGCGCCGCATCCCCACCTCCGCGTGTGCTTGTCGGCTGCCGGCGCCTCTAAATTGGCGCCTGGGTAGTGGTCGCACACACGATGCCTCATCCAACATCCGCGGATAGATTAGGGTGATATATTGGAGACGTGCTTTGTCTACGCGATCCTTCTCGTAGTATTATCCAGGCAGTTGATTGGCTCCAAGGGATTTGACACCAAGGCGGATGTCGACCATGAATGACTCGCGTACTATCTAGCTAGGCTGTTGAAACACATCGCAATTCTCACTCAGCACTCGAGAGCAGGTTTGAAGCGTTTCTAGTGGACAATAATCGATCCTAGATTGTATACCACACTCAGAAAACTCCGTGGCTAGGTGAAGCTCTTGTCCGGTTCTGCTGATAGCTGGCTTTGCCCGCCTCAAATCTCTGGAAGAAGATGATGCCATGGCCCTCATTGACGAGGCCGCTTATGATTCCATAGTAAAACAGTCGATTATCAAACTTGTGGACGATTGTTTCGTTAGCAACCATATGACTCGAAGCAAAAGTCAAGCTCTTGTGCGCCATATTTCCTTCAGACTGTCACAATGCAGCTTTCCCCATTTTTCTGGGAAGGCTGCAAGCAAAGGTCAGAAAAAGCGAGACCGCAGAATGAATATGCACATACATTCAGTAATATGAGCACCTCGGCAACTCGTAGAACACTTATCCAGCCAGCACCCGAACTATATTATATAAATATAGTAGCAAAATATAACTATAATAACAGTTATTAGAAAAATATCAATATAAGAGTAATTACTAGGAAAACATAGATATAGTAGCAGTTACTAGAGAAATATAAATATAGTAGGGAAATGTAGATATAGCAGCTACTCCTCTTATAGGTGTATGGTTTAACTTGTGGGTGTTCGAAATCTTAACCTGTCTCGGCTTTTCTGTCCTCTACTTGGGCTCGTCTTCTGATAGGTGTGTGCCTAGACACCAATGAGGTTTAACGCTGGTGGATGGCGAAGTTTTACTGAGAGAATAGACGAGTCCACAATAGCGCGAAAAAGAGCTGAAGCCGTGCAAAAACGGGCGACGTTAGGAGGATTTGCCGCGTGATGGTCGGCTGGAAATTTCTCTCGGAGTTCGGCTGGGTCGGAACATGACAATACGAGTACATCGCATCCTCCATCGGCAATGGCCTTTCAGTATCCATCCGTTTGAAAATGGTTGTCCGTACGGAGTACTCGTAGACAGTGCAACACAGGCTGGGTCCGGACTTGTCCAGTCAATGGGCAATAAACCCCACTACCCAGCACTTCCGGCAAGACTTGTCTGCAGCTATCACGGTCCAGGCATCTTAAGCCAAGGAGTACTGCATCCACGCGGAGCTTTAGACCCTTTCTCATCGCCACCGTCTGCAATGGAGATTCGGCTGTCGACGGGACCTCATCGTGGCGCAAATTCCACCCATTCTGCATGGCGTTAAACAAGGTTGTTGCGGTTGCAAGGGATGGTGCAGGGGTCAGTATCGCTAGCTCCGACTTCCTTGTCAGCAGTCAAGATGGACTGACGCGGTTGGACGGCCACTCTCTGGCTGAGGGGAAAGTTGGTATGCTTGTACCTGTAGAGTAGCATTTCGGATGCTGAAGCTCATCCCGGGAGTCCAAGTATGTATGTTGATTGGGCGAAACCACCGTCGATGGACGCGTCTGCATCGCAGAAGGATCTCTCCCCGGTCTGTCACGGGCACCATGATTCCGAGTGGAGTGGTTTGCATCCTGCCGCGCTGAACCCTGAACAGACCCCTCCGTTAGTGTTGAGAGGCTTCGGAAACCCAGCGCCACTGTCAGAAGCCAAGGCGAAAGACGGAATGGCGTTCCTAGCATCTGGGGTTGTGAAGGCGCCACTACGACGATCCACCAATATCGAAAGATCCATGCAATTTCTTTTTGAGATAGGTCACAATAATGAAATATGCAAGCCATTCAGAGATGAGCTGTAAAGTGGGAGAAAGTAACAAGCACATAGGCATGTGCCAACTATTGCAATTGACGAGGAAGAATGCATGTAATTTTTATGATGTAGAAGGGAAGATGGATAGTAAAATAGCTTGGAGGAGTTGGCGGAAGGAACTGCTGCTATCGATTTGACGGAAAGTGTTACTGATACAAGTACTTCGTAGATAGCCCGATAAGTCGAACGGGAAGGTACGGTAAAACGATTCTGACATCTTCATACAACACGAATGCGGCTGCAAAAGAACCAAAAAGCCGGTTTCAAGAGAGCAATGGGTTAGAATTCCAGAGCTTTTCAACATCTGCCAATACTACAGTGACAGCAGTTGAGCAACATTGGGTACTTAGGTATGCCTCCATTGAATATAGCCCTGTCGATATGTCGCACGCGTATCATGAAAGCTTGCTAACGTACATATTGATTGGCATCTGGATCAGGTGAATCTTTCTTGTGAGCGGCGCCAGAATACAGAGCACGAAATACTGATCGGTTCTTTGGCAGCTCTGGCAGCTCTTATGCGATTACGGAATGGAGATCGGCTTTCGAGATATCGGTATCCCAAATGATACTTTTACAGAGGCCAGATAGACAGCTTCGGCCGACCCTTTAGCCTCAAATAGACAGGTTGTTTCTACCGCCTCTACACTCGCTATAGCGTTGTTAGAAATCTGGCAAACACGATACCCAAATTAGCGCATTCGCAGAAACAGTCAAGCAGCATTGGATATGGCCGCGGTGGGACATCAACTCAACATCCTTCACGGAAAGACCCGGCTGATTCAGTACTATGAGGCATCCCCCTGTGTGAGGCTACTTCATTTTTTTTTGTTAATTCAGAACATGAACGTCATTGCTGATTTCGTCCTAGTTTATATCGCTCTTTCCACAAACTTGTTCCATTAACGCTCGGAGAACCTACTCCTCCTAAATTGTTGACTCGGAACAAAGCAAGATCATGTCGTGCAACAAAGACGGTAGATTCAGAGATGATGACTATGGGATCAAATAGAGCAGAGCTCTATGAATCTGCGTTCTTGAAGTACATTCTATGCCCTTCCAAAGTCATCAGCCATGCGTGCTAATTGGTCATTCCTGAAGCCAGATCCAACAAACAACCGGCTTACCACCTCCCCTGAAGTTTGACTCGACTCTACAGCAGGAATTTTCATCAGACTACCAAGGGGAGCCATAAATGAGAAAGAAAAGAGACCACGGGTGCCAAAATAAGCAGACAAATATGCATGGTATAAAGGTTAGGAGAGATGGATCATTAATTGGCACCAATTGGGCTGACAATGAACATTCACCGGCTGCAGCCTTAAATGAACCTATTTCGCCAAGGCATGGTATGGTTACAAGTAAGATCTACCACACAAGCTAGCTGCTCTGGTGGGATCAAAGAAAGGGTTGACGCATTGTGACGCGATTTGATACTCAAAATACCAACTATTTCTCAGTCCACATAACATCGCCCTTGCAGAGCAATACACACCAGGCTCTATTGGGAATCAAGCGTCAGCATAAGTCCTGTGCTTGGTCTAAGGGAGATTCATGAGAGCAAGCTTTCGTAGGTAAGCACTGCGGAATCCCTACAGGATTGTCGTGGCTCTGTACCAAACTGTCGGGACATTGATTGGATATAATCTTAAACAACACTAGCAGAGCACACACCAGATACGAATGCAGGTCTTACGTCGACTCGCATCAATTAGACGCTGGATCAAGGCCAACCTGGGGAGTAGACTTTGGACCATCAATAACGTTTCTTACGCTGATTAAGGTTGTACAGGTAGACTTCGCATGGTGGCGCGAACACGAAGACCTGACGCCCAGATACGAAACTTTCTGGTGTACAGGATCCCCACGTACTAAGAGACCCAAGACAGGGGGTAGGCCATGCCACGCGAGGATCTGAGGCTACGAGCGCCACGATGTGCTCCATACTCGTACTCATGAAGGGTAAAGATTCGTTAGCGATGCTTCTGGGAAGCTCAGGCTCGGCTACGCGAGGAAGCAATGAAGATAATACCGGGCGAGACGGCAGCATTCGTCTCTGACATCGTGAGCAACATACCGTCACATTTTATCGTACCGATCACATGCAGTCAAGGTGATACGGAACTCGCAGTATACTGTACCTGGTGCCCCTCGCACAATACCACCACCACCTTGTACGACGTGCATGTGGAGTGTTGGTCCTCCTCGTACTTGGCGCAAGTGTGTACCCCTTTCACCCCCTGTTTCCTTTATTCCTCGCCGGCGCAGCAGCCACCCCGCTAAAGCATGAAAACGACAAGGGTAGTGATAGCTAGGGGAGTATGTATATGGAGGACAAGGATGACCTCTAGTTTTCTCTGGAGGAGCCGTCAGGAATATGCTCTATTCCTCTAGCCCCTCTCTCCTTTTCAGCGAGGCATTAGCGTGAACGGAGCTCAGCAGCCGCCGCAGGCCCCTGAAGGAAGATAGTGATCCGACAAAGACAGACCGGCGTTGCCAAGATACAAGATCGTATACCAGTAATATTGCGATAGGGCTGGACCGACCGATGTCAGCAGCGCACGGCGCTTAGGAGAGCTCGGCGACGAGGAGGATTTTGGGACCATATTCCGAGCAGCTACGGACTGATGGACGAATGAAGCAAGGACAACGTGGTCCCCAGAGAAGCATACGGAGCATGCAGGTCTCCTGTCCTTTCAAGACAAAATGGACAGAAGGACTCCATTATGACCGGTGAAACTTACAGTACGGAGTGCTTCCTGCGCCTGCCAGTGGGTACTGCTCCGTGCCAGAGCTAGGCCAACTACCAGTCGACCAGGTTGTAAGCAGACTTGCAAGCGCCGACACCCGGGAAGCCGGGGAACGAGCGGGATGGCGTCCAAGTCTCCTCCACCGGAAGTACGCGGCCGCAGCCCTGCTCATCTGGCGTTGGTTTGACACACCCGAAGCTCGTCTCAGAACAGCCAAATTCGCGCTGTGCATACTAGATGGTCCTGCGGGAATGCATTTTGCCTGCCCTTAACCACCTGGGCAAATAAGGGCAAACAACTCGTCAACACCACAAGCATTGGGCGATTTCTTGGCTGGATGAAGATGCTTCATCGAGTTAGCCGCCCTCGGCTACATCTGCAATCAGCTTCTTACCCAAACAAGCAAGGTAACGAGTCAACCAGCGCGTGGCTCAGAGACACAATCCTAGTCGGTCCAACTTGGTGCCGTCTGATGGGCTCGGCATGGAAAACTGGAGACTTCAGCCGTTTGTTCGGTGGTGCACGTCCGTGAGTTAATGACGGGTCTGGGTCTGGTGAGAGTACCGAGTGGGAAAGGTCGGCTGAGCTGAGCTGAACCTCAGCCGATACGAACAAACAACTCGTTTTTTCTCTCTCCTCTCACTAGCTGCTACGAGTACCTGATTCTAGAACAGAACCACAAATACGAATGGCGACTAACGAGCGCGGAAATATGCTAGCCGAGGCAGTTGGTTAGGCGGACAATAGCTGAAGCGGCGGGTTTTCCGCCCTTTATTAGTTAAAACAGGACAAAACAGGACCAAAGGCGCCCTCCACGGCCAAGGCTGGGAGAAGGCGAAAAGACGCCTGGCCATGAACGAGTGGATATCGCCAGGTGCTCTTCGACGGTGCAACCCATTAGTCAAGGCGGCGACTGTCCGTTATTGAAGAATGGCGGCCTGATGGCCTGGTGAATGGAGTCGAGGCAATAATTCCACATCTCCGGATGTCTGTCGAAATTTATCGAATTTTTATTCTGCAGTTCAATATTACCTCTGGGGGCTCCGGACCGGACGCCGGACTCTGTGTCCGACATCGGGTTCGGGACTGTCGGTACGGGATCGGACGGGCGGACCGTTGTATGTTACTCCCGCTGCCTTCAATTGTTTGTACGCAGTACGCCGGAGTTTTCTGTATATTGTAGAAGCGGTGATTTGCATGGTTGATCGAAAAAAAAAATGTGCAACCTGCCGCCTGTCGTTTGCTGTTGTAAATCGTAGACAGCTTCGATACTGATGATGCCGATCCTTCCTTTTGGCCGGCTGGTTTATGAACAACTGGGAAGCACACCTATGAATCAAACGGGAGAGGAATTTGTTTGATTTAGTGTGCGCAGCTAGAAACTACCAAGACAAATAAATCGTCTGGTTCTTTTATTTATCCCAGTGGGAAAGAGAACTCAACCTTCTTCATGTAGGGTAGTTTTGCTCACCCGAGCTTCATCAATCCTTTTCACAACTTAACGTGTCAACTCAGAAAGTCTTTAACAATGGGAGAGAATGAGAGTCCCTGTATATGTAATTAGACAACTCTTACCCTCTACGTAATACTTCCTCCTCGAGGTGGCACCAAACAATTATTGCCTGGTCGTACGTAGCATCGTCAAAAGACTCGCGACTCGTATGTATTTCAAAAATGTATTTGGTCTATATACACAGCGAGAGCCAGTCCTATTGGCCAAATTAAGTACAATTAATTCTCAGAAAGAAGCTGAACGTCTTCTTCAAGCCTCGACACCACCTCCTGGAAAAACTGCTGGCAGCACTTATCATTCTGCAAGCCAGCCACGTGAAGCACACTGTCAAAACACCATTCCACGGCCGACTTATAGTTGGCACCTCCGCTCTCCAGAAGTTGGTCAAACAGTCGCTTCCCAGCATCTCGCTTTGAGAGAACCGTACGGACGTCCATCATCCCCGCCATTTCTAGGGCGCTTTCCACCCTCCCGATCATGACTTGGACGAGTAGAGCTCCGAGAGAGAAGACTGCCAGGTTGACTGGCCGCGATGTGTTTGAAGAAGTGATTTGCTTGTTGTACGGAGTCAAGAGGTTCCTGACCACAAATGGGCGAGCCAAGGATACAATATCAGCGTCGTCGTCGCTGCTGGGCAAGAAGAAGATGACATTGTCGAGAGTCAGGCTTTCTTCAACCCACTGAGTGCTGTGAAGATGGAGAGTATTGACTGCGATTGCGTGTGCTACCTTTAGTTTTTCCGGATAGTCGAATCGAGCAACCTTTGACTGCTTCCCTTCTAATAGCTCCCTCAGCGTCAATATTGCACAGCCATCCAGATATAAAGTTGGAGGGTATATGCCAAAGGTCCGGGGAGTATCAGCTATGTAACCAAAGCAATCCAGGAATGGCTGCTTGTTTTTCCCAATGAGCATCCGGCAGAGGTCTGTTACCTGCTGACATGGCGCATTCACTGGAGAGATCGTCGCTTGTACATCTATTTTCCCTAGAGATTTATCGTTGCGGTGCCATGATACAAACCTTGGCGACTTTGGTGGTGTTGGGGGGCACTGCAATGGTGCTTGCTGTAATGGTGCTTGGCGAAGGAGAGAGAGTCGGTGTTTTGTTACACTCAAAACTTCCTAATCGGAAGTAGATGTTATTCCAACGATTCATCAATTGCCCTTTCATAAGATTGTAGGCTTCTTCTGTGTCTTTGTTCCCAATACTAATATCAGAGCCGAAGGCAACGTGAAACTTGAGGCTTTGCGCAACGACATCATCGACGTCGCTGGGAATCAAAATTGCATCCCTTGGTGCGAGTTCAAGACACACTCGATGTGGTGCAACACAGGCACAGGTTGTAGCGTTGCGAATGGCGTTGAAAATCCCGTTGGAAAGCCCTCGAATGAGTCTAATCAGTCGAGTCTGGGACCGTTTTTGCCTGGTTGGCTCGAGTCCCCGGCTTTTACTAGCAAGTTCAGACAAGGCCAGGTTCCCTCTCTTGATCCGCGATACAATGTCGATGTAATCCTTCTTATTCAACGTAAATGATGCTCCCTTCTTGAGTTCTCTGATGATAGAGAGCTTATCTGTTGGTCTAGACTGGCAAACATTGTAAATGCCAAGTTAGCTTGTGAGATGAACTTGGGCTCGACATGCACTTACACTGCCATCACCGTATATACACAGCTTTTCCCTCAATTCCATGGCTGCGTCGCGCATGTCTAGAGTATAGTTTTTAAACTCCCTCTCTGATTCCCAAAGCCGTAGGCGTAATAGGTGGCTGTACTTCTCCCAAGTGGCACCAAAAGGGTCTTTAGTCATATCGTCAATCATGGAGAATGGCGCGATTCCTTCGAGGAGAACTTCACAGGTCGTCTGCAAGCGGACCTGCTCAGTCTCCAGATCTCGAATCAAGCTTGCCAGATCGCGCGCCGCGTTCCTTATCGACGATATGATGTTTTTATAAGTTTTGAGTGCGTCTACAGCAACTGGTAACACGCCCAACACACCCGTGATGGCCCCCAGAACCTCTAAGCCGGACATGATGACGGATTGGTCTGGTCAACGCAGAGCCGCGTGAAAGCTTTGTTCACAACGGTACGGCTGACTATCTCTGGGTTGATGCGAGGCTCTGCGGGTAACCCCGCAGTGCTCAGATGGAGATTATTTCGGCGCCCAATCGAGTGTCGATTATGCCTGACCCATGCATGAATTAACGAATAGCAAGCGAACTGTAGGTTACGTGAATTTGCGAGGGTGGTCTTTATGCCTCAACATTCGACATCATCGACATTTGCTAGATAAAATTCACAAACGTATTCTAGTGTTGGATCTTAAGCGCAATGGAGCCCAAAATTGCGCCGCTCGTAAATCGCTGTCTTGCTTTATTCGAAACATTCAGTGAGTCCTTGTCATCAAGTCAGGCCGAATGTTCCACAACTCGTTCGCATTTGGCCAGATTTAGGCTGTGGGCAGGTAGCTTGGGAGCACATCGGTCGTCTGGAGGTCGGTCACTGGAATATCGTCTTCGTGATTCGTCCTTTGTGCGCAATCACATAATCTCCCTGCTTCAAGAGCTTGTTTCCTCTATTGATGAAGGTAGATCATCTCTATTTAAGCCATGATCTCACATGAAAATTAATTTCTTGCAGGAATTGAGTTGGCGAATACAGAAAGCGACGACAAGAAAGCTTTGGACGATGCAGACTTGGACTTGGAACTATATTTCCAGTCAGATGATGCCGACGAGCAATCTGAAATTACAAACATTCTTGGCGACATCGGGCATATTATCGATTGCTTGCTGAGACTATCAATCACGATCCGAAATCCAGCGCGTCATGACCAATTCAACTCCAGAGCTGGAGCAGATACTGTTTCTTCTTACAGCGAGTGGGACATGAAGCATATACGCGAAAAGTTCGACCGGCTTGATGGTAAACTTGTTGATAGACTAGCTATGGCCATGTCTCGCCGCCGCCAATACATCAAATACCGAGAAGAACACAGCAAGAAACTTGCACATGGGCTGTTGGACGAGCCTGGTGAGGGTGAAAACGCAACAACTATTGCGTCTTCAATTCCGAAAAAGCTAAAAGACGAGGAGAACACTGCAATTTTTACTAAAATGGATGCACTCTTGGACAACATGTCTGAAGTTTCAGGAACATCGTATGCGAATTCGATTGCTGCCAACAATGAGCTACGAGTGCCCAGTATACCAAGAGAGTATATCGACGGGCCATTTTTGTGCCCTATATGCCATACGTTAATAATCATTAACGATAGAAATTCCTGGAAGTATGTGTATTGATCTTCCAAGTTTCCGCCTATTCTGAAAGCACCGAGGTTAACCATTGTGACGTAAATTAGGAAACATGTGTTCAGGGACCTTCAACCCTACGTGTGCTTATTCGACAATTGCTCGTCTCCAAGTCAAGTATATCAGCGTCGTAAAGACTGGGTGGCACATATGAAACAAGAACACTGGGTCTCCTGGTCTTGCTCGTTTGGATGTTCTAAATCGTTTCGTAGCCAGGAAAGCTTTGAGGAACACGTCACAACAATCCATGGGCAAAACTTCGAGTCCATTGACTTACAGGCCGTTCTGAATTTATGCCGCTTTCCAAACGATACAAATACGGTTGGCATATGTCCTTTCTGCTTTGATTACGAGATCAAATCTGACAAAAGCTATCAATCGCACGTCGGTGATAATCTCGAGCGCCTTGCCCTTTTTGTTTTGCCTAAAACGTTATATGATGATGATAGCGACGGCGGCGACGACGATTCTGATATTGAGACGCGTTTAGCAACCATCATCAAGAGTCTCGCGGAGGCGACAGCTGGGAGAACGAGGAACCAGACGAAGGCAACATAGAGAGTACGCACCCGCTGATGGACTATAATATGCAGTTGGAACTACTTGAACAGGCGAATAAAAAGCGCCTCATGAGGGCCCGTCAGGAGCAAAGCGAGATGGAGGGAATCCCTCGAGATGGCCAGCCTAGCGTCCCCGCAGGATTTGATGGACAGCCGTTCCCAGATACCTCGCCCCAGGCAAGGAGGTCCGGAACCTCTCCCAACCCTGAGGAGCAGATGAATAATTCTAGCATCCCCTCCCATATTCCTGGTGATGACCAGTCCCTCGAGGCCCCCAACGCCATGGATTTCCTGGGCAACCACGTTGAGGTCGACATGGCACCTCATCTTTACAAGGGTGCAGATGAAGGAAACATGGAACAGGCTCAGATGAACAGCATGAATCTGTCCGGCAAGAAGGTTTCTTTTGCCAAAGGCAAGAACATTGCCATGTTTCCATCTACGACCCTCAAATACCGGGAAGACAGTCCAGATTCTCATCCAGATTCTCAGGACTCAGCTATGAGGCACAGCGCCGGCGCCGGCGCCGGCAGCCCTCTGTTGTCCCTCTCATTCCAGCAGGAAACCCTTCCTCCTTCTACGCTGATTGATAGATTCTTCTTTGGTGAAGATGAAGAAGACCTGGATGCAGACATCTCGAGCCCTGGTCGGCTTCCTCCACCGTCGGACACTGGTGATAGTAGCTTGAAGAGATCAACTTCCATAACTCCCGCCAGTCCTAAGGGTGAGCATCCTGGTGATTCACAGCGACCTGAAAGTCACCAGGAACAATTCGAAAGCTCTGAACAAATTCGCACAACAGGAGAAGAAGATCATAGTCGACCCAGCACCCGCCAAAGTGAGCGCTTTGTGGAGGAGGAATTCTCCACTTTCGCGGGGGTTGATGAGGATTTCTTTAAGCCATCATTACTACAGCGACATATGGCTGAGACAGACTCACTGAGAGACCAAGCCAGGGGAGTAGGCGTCAACAACGTTCGCCAGAGATATGGTAGTCTGTCAACTTTTCACGGCGAGGGTCCCATAGAAACAAGCCCTATATCTGCGCTTCGTGCCGTCGAGCTGCCCGGCTCAGATACCATTGTACCTCGTCCACACGATCACAGTGAGTATGAGGACGCTACCGAGGAATCAAAACGGCTTGAAGAGCATCTTGGGGAGCATTTTAAGGAGGAAGTCCAAGAAGTCCCCATGTACGGTGACTCAATTAAGCCACCATATGGCATACCAGAATTCAAAAAGCGACGAGGCGTAAGCTTACAGCTAATCTTGTATAAATAAGCCCCGCTAATAGAGTAACAGAGCGCTGCCCCTCCTGGACGATGCCACAGCTGCAACCGCATCGACACTCCACAATGGAGACGGGGTCCTGATGGTGACAGGACTTTATGCAATGACTGTGGTCTCCATTACGCCAAGATGGAGCGCAAACGCCAGCTAGAAGCAAGATGACTAGGTCCCAAGCCTGAGGAGAGAAGCTAGAGCGTGGCCAACCTGAGCCTCACCACCCTGCTTTACACTTTTCAAACTCCCTAGTCCTTTGGAGAAAGATGCCGCCGACGCTGCCGAGAAGATGCGACGGCTTGAAGGGGAGTTCCGCGATGAGGCTGAGCTTCGTGATTTACAGAAACAGCTTGATGCTATTAAGGAGCGCGAGTCCAACGCCGAGATTGAGAGGCGCGTATCGAATAAATTCGCGCTTAGACGCTTTATGGAGGAGGAGGATGCTGCTGAAGCTGCCGAGAGAAAAAGACGGCTTGAAAGGGATTCTAGTGGAGATGAGGAGCGTCGCATGAGGCGCCTATTAGAGGAATTCGAACGTACATTCGGCAAGCAGGAAGAGGAAGCTGCCGAAGAGAAGCACCGGCACGAGAAAGAGTATCGTGACGAGATGTAGCCAAGTCGAGATCGGTTCTTCTCACCGCTCCCTCACTCTTATCGACATTGCTGAGCGTGAGTACCGGGTACATTTCCGTCCTCAACAACATGGAGAGAAGGGTGCGAGATGGAGAGATACCAGTGGACGTCACGGGTACCAAGAAAGAAGATATAGCTTGAATAGAAGACATGCTGAGTAAGACGAAGAGAAAAGGAGATGGAGAATCAGAGAGAATGCGAAGCGTTTTGTACAGACAAATAAGATATGATTGGAATAAATAAACGCTTTTAATTAGACTTATTTCATACTATCGTTACACTTAATAAAACATGTCACACCCAACCTAACAATTACAGCTTAGATGCCGGCGAAGGAGAACCAGGCTTTGTAATCTCATCATAAAGAAGTCTATCCCAAAAAGTCAGTCACCAAAGTAACAAATCCAGTGATAATCAGGAAGGAAACTCACGTCGTCAGGAAATCAGCATAATCTTCACCAGTGACCTGTGTAGAAAAGTACTGGGCAGCGAGATGGAACTTGTTGCCCTGAGGAGCCTTTGCGGCAAGCCCCTCGGTGCACTCCTTGAGGAGCTTGAGGGCGTAGGCCTTGTCGACGCGCTTGCCCTCGGCGGTTGAGACGCCGTGCTTGACCCATTGCCAGAGCTGGCTTCGGGAGACTTCAGCCGTGGCGGCATCCTCCCTATTTTTGAACTATTAGCAATCATGTTTCATGGATTGGTATGATGCGGGTTTGTATATGACTTACATGAGGTAGTTGATGGGGACGCAGCCAACTCCTCGGATCCAGGCCTCCATGTAGCCCAGACCAATGTTGAGGTTCTTCTTGATGCCCTCCTCGGTGATGCTTCCGGGAACGTTCATGTTGAGCAAGTCGTTCTGGCTAATCTTGACGTCCTCGCGGCGGACGAACAGCTGGTTAGGAGTAGGCATGTACTTGTTGAAGATTTCGGTGGCGATGCTGGCGAGAGCAGGGTGAGCGACCCATGTGCCGTCATGGCCGGCACGGACCTCGCGCAGCTTGTCGGCGCGGACGTTCTCCATAGCCTTGTCATTCGCCTCCTTGTCGTCCTTGATGGGGATCTGGGCGGCCATGCCACCCATGGCGTGGACACCGCGCTTGTGGCAGGTTTGAATGAGGAGCTTGACGTAGGCGTCCATGAAGGGAACAGTCATTGTAACGGCAGATCGGTCGGGGAGCACAAAGTTGGGGTTGTTGCGGAACTTCTTGATAGTGCTGAAGATGTAATCCCAGCGACCGCAGTTGAGACCAGAGCTGTGCTCACGGAGCTCATAGATGATCTCGTCCATCTCAAAGGCAGCAAGAATGGTCTCAATCAAGACAGTGCCTCGGATGGTGCCACGAGGAATGGCAATGTAGTCCTGGGCCAGGTTGAATGCGTCGTTCCACAGACGAGCCTCGAGGTGGCTCTCCATCTTCGGCAGGTAAAAGTACGGTCCGAAGCCCTGCTTCGTTGCCTCGACGGCGTTGTGGAAGAAGTACAGACCAAAGTCGAAGAGACTGCCGGAGATGGGCTCGCCATCAACGAGGAAGTGCTTCTCCTCAAGGTGCCAGCCTCGGGGACGGACAATCAGGGTGGGGAGCTTGCGGTCAGTTCGGAGCTTGTATTCTTTGGCACCCTGCTTGAAGTCAACCTGGCGGCGGACAGCGTCGTACAGGTTGACCTGGCCATTGATCATGTTGTCCCATGTAGGGGCACTGGAGTCTGTAGTTTTGCCATCAACGTTAGCTATTAACGTCACTCAATTACCTCTGGATGAGAATCTCACCTTCAAAATCAGCCATATACGTCCAGACATCAGAGTTCAGAGCATTGACGACCATCTTTCGGTCAGTCGGGCCCGTGATTTCAACGCGTCGGTCAACCAGACCAGGCGCGGGCGCTGCTCCCTTCCATGTGGCATTCTCGCGGATGTGCTTGGTCTCGGGCAGGAAATCAGGAAGAACGCCGCGATCCAGCTCAGCCTGGCGGATCTTTCGGCGCTCAAGCAGGTTCTTGCGGGTGGCGTTGAAGGAGCGATGTAGGAGAGCAAGGAAGGCCAGGGCAGGGGGTGTGAGGATCTTGCGCTGAGAGTCGTCAATCTTGCCGAGGAGGGTGACTCCTTGGAGGATGCTTTCTGTGGAAGCCATTGTGAAGGTTGTGGAGAGAGAAATTGGGTTGAGAATGGAGATGCCGGGTTGGATTGGTTATGTGGTGATATGGGTGAGGTTGGCAGGAGAAGGATGCCAAGAGGGTGTTTGATGAGAGGATGATGAGAGAAAGATGCTTTGTTTGAGGATAAGCTCAGAGAAAAAGGCCAATAATGAGTTCAATGGCGGGCAATGGGTTTAATGCATAGGCAAACTTTCACGTGTCAGTGACGGTTGTTCGCGGCAAGCTCCAAACTTTCCGGAATTGGGGTTGGACAGCTTGTGATCAGTGGTGGCTTACAAGATAATTCGAAGATGCTCTGGTCTGTGAGTGATGGGATTCACACGTCACGAAGAGGGAATTGGATCATAAAATGAAGAATCAAGATAAGAAACGAAAAGAAGGGGGGAAAACACAGCGAACCATGGCTGATATAGCTTTATCGAAAAAAGGTTTCTGCCAATGCCCCGTGTATGAGGTATGACGCATCCAGGCCGCCATGTCGGCAGAAAGATTAGCCTCTGCTTGCTCTATCAACTTGCATCGGCACTACAGATTTCGAGACTAGGATCAATAGAGGGACCTCCTACTAGGTAAGCTCAGAAGGCAAAAGGCCCAACCCCGTTTGCCCATTCTCGTTTCTTGCTCCATTCACCCTTTTGCCATTGAAACTTGCTGGGCCGTCAGCCGGTTTCTGGGGCACTTCGGCACCTGTCGGTCTGGCTTGGGGCCTCGGGTGGACGGAATGGGCCTTTGTACCGGGTACCTGGAGGGCGGGGGGAAGCCTCTTGCGCTAAAGCATGTGCTCAGACGCCGCAGCGCCAGTTTTGCGTGCTGAGAGCAGCCCGAGAGACGCTGCGGGGTAACCACCGACAAGTACCGAGTACAATGTCCGGCCGGACGCCAGCAGAACAGACGGCACTTTTGGATCCATTTGATGCCGTCGAGTTAGCCATGTGGGAAGCTTTATCGATAGCCACGGCACTATGTAAAGGCAAGCTTTCTCCGTGCGAAGATTGGCAGAGCTGATTCATTTTTGCCGAGGGACTGAGACTACGGCCAAGTTCACAAGATGCTGTTACGCCCCAAGCTGGTCCATATCCGGAACTACGGTATTAGAGCATCGTTGGATCCCAATGACGCATTGCCGTAGATAAACATCATCACATCTATCACTCTCAATGGATATTTGCTTCATACTACTAGGTAGCTATACTAATACAGTTGAGAGTACATATATATTTCATTCACCCGTCATCCCACAATTAACCATCCCCCTCGGTAACACAACCATTCATTCACTCACTCTTCTTCAACCCGGGTGGCAAAAAAAGCACCCTTTCAATCTTCCCATCAGCCCATGGCTTCCTAGCCCGGTCTTCTACCCCAAAATCCCAAGGGATAAAACGTTCTTGTTGTACCCTCCCCATACCTACCGAGCAGCAGCCGAGGCTTCCCCAATTCTCCAACAGCCGCATTCAGCAACCCCGAGACTTTCCGAACTCTGCTTGCTCCAGATTTGTACTCCGTAACTATCATCGATATAATCTCACTACTAGTATGTCTTGTTCGTTGTGGGTCTGAATCGTATCTCGAGGTCATCAAATTTCCAGCTGCAGCACACTACTGGAGTAGCAATGTTGCTCTACAAGCGTTTAGCACCTGCAGTACTAGCCGCGCCAGGTACCCGATACCAAGCTACCGGCTTCTCCCGCTTATTCTTTCATCCGACCAACTTCATCCTCACCTCATGACAAGATTGAATCGTCTCATGATATTTAACTCTAACAAATGAAATACAGTCCAGCTATGGGAAGCAATGCTCATGTCACCTAATTACAACTGATTCGACTCACCAGCCCCTGTAGCTCTCACACGGCCCCCATTAGCTGCCTCTGTTGGCTTTCTGCGTGCCACTCAAGTCGATCAACATCAACCCTGCTTCCATTATTTCAGCCCTCAATATCAAGTCCTGTACAATGAAATAAAGCCAACGGTAGTGCTGCACAGCATATGACAGCCCTTCGATCCAACAGCATTAAAAGTATCGTCAACCTAGCATTGTTGTTCACCCACTGCCTTCACAAAATAAACCGACCCCCATTGGAAGAATCGTTGTTGTTCTCCATTCCGAAATGTTGATTAAAAAGAAGAGAAAATTAGCTTCAACCACGTTGAAATTTTGTCGCAAAGCGTAGCTCGAGTCCATTGAGATCCCATTTTGGTCCACAGCCACGGTGTGTCGGAAGGGCTCCCTTGCTGTCGCCGCCATATATTCAGTCGTCTTCGAAACAGTTAATCAGGTCTGTCCCAGTGATACATCCCAAGCACCCAGGTAAAAAAGAAACAGAAAAGAAAAGCAGTAAAGCAGTAAAGCGCCGTGCATCACGAGTTTAGAGTCTTGATCATCATCTTTTGCTTGCTTGGGTCCTTAACCACGAGATTGCGATCGGTAAACACAATCCTCATCGTATCCACAACTTTGTGGAAGCTGCTTGCAGCACCACGCTCTTGGGTGAAGCGGATGATACTAAGCTGTTGCTTCTTACCATGCTCAATCACCGTCATCACCTCTGCGGCGAATGCAACTGGTTTGAGGTTCAAGCCTGTGATTTTCATTAGCTGCCATCTAAGGACATGGACGTTAGCACATTTGGCAACTCACAGTTCTCAGCTCCGACTCGCGCAAAGACAATGTTGCGTTCCTTATCCACTTGTATATCCATTATTCCGTATTTGCGCCATTTCCGCAGCAATGTCGACACTTCCTGTCGCGTGCGTTTGCGTGACAAGTTCATACAGATGTAGCTCGTTGCAGGTTTGACGCGGAATAGCCTAGTAAGCCAATTCTGCTTCACTTCAATATTGCGGCTGCTGCCGCCAGATGATGACTTCTGCAATCCTTGCACTTTCTTATCGGCCTTGTCAGTAGCCGTTTCCTGATGCTGACTTGTGTCATCTATAGAGGGTTCCATATGGTTAGTTGAGAGCTTTCCAATAGCTGAGGTGTTGTCATTCTTACCTCCGTTAATCATCGTTGAATCTCTATGCCGATTGCTCTTCCAAAACGGGAAGCTAAAGTTCCTCTTCTTAGTCGAAGCGGCGGTAGTAGAGGTTGAGCTGGACTGGCGAGTCTCGCAAGAGACGGTTCGCTGCTTGTCATCCTTTGATTCTACCAATGTCTCACCGTCTGCGTCAATCTTAGACGACCGCTTGAACCACGACCTCTTCTTCTTTACGGGGCTAGAAATGCCAGGCTGCGAGGTATCCTGCGCGTATTGCTCATAGTTTCTCACCATATCTTCTTTCTGTTCTCCCTGGTGTTGCAGTGGCTGTCCAAGGCCCTCTTTTGTTGACTTCTTTCGCACGTTGAGTGGCTCCGGAATCTTGACAGGGCTCAACGCGGATGGAGAAGCTACTACCCTGATTGAGGTTTCGACTTGGTTCAGATATTCGACACCACTCATGGGACGGCTCGCCTTCTTTGGTGGCGTATACGGGGGGGCCGACACAATCCTTGGTTTGTCCACATTGACAGTGCTGACACCTGGATTCTCATTAATGCATGGTAGAGTACCTGTTCGTCGATTTGCCTGGCCATAAGCAGGGGCCGATACAATTCGGCGATCTGGCTGGTTAGAAAATAGCAGTGGAAAAGCGAGTCGGTTAATCTCATCCACAAGGGTGTCATTGTCGGCAGCTCTTGAGGCTGGTCGAGAATTGACCGCAGTAGTCTGTTGACTCATGAAGCCACTTTCAGATGGAATTGGCGGCAGGGGGCGGCTGCTCCAGGACTTGCTGGAGAACTCTGTAGGTGCAGTCGCCTCTGACGGAGTATCGATTGTAAAAGAAAGAGGCGTCGATTCACGCTGCTTCCTCTGCACATCCACCACTGATTCTGAAAAAGAGTCATCTTGGATGAGGGAGCTCCCAAATGCGTCATCACAGTCCTTGGCAATGTTATTGCTAAAATGACGCAGCTCTTCGTTAAAAAGAATCGAGGCGTCCTTGGAGACGGGACCGCCTTTAGCTTTGGGATAGGTACCATCCGGTAACTGAGGCATATCCGGCGTTGGAGACCGAGGTCTTAAGGGGACCTGATGTTTTGGGATCCCACTCGTGGTGGTCATCGAGTCTGTTCGCGAGGGGTGAGGTTCCCGCTGCACCTGCGCTGCAGAGGCCGATCGCTTGCGCATGTGTGAAAAATCGACACCTCGCTTGTGTCGTAGGCCAGAGCCATGCGTCTGTGGTGTGCCTTGACGAGTACTGCGCAGGGAACCCATGGATCCTCTTGACGACTGGGAGCGACCCGTATGCACTCGCATAGAACTGGCTCGTCCGCGGCGAGTGGAGTTTGATCCGCTACGCTTTCTAGTCGACTGTGATGCTTGCAGCATCTCGCCGTCCCGATGGACAGTGATTCTCGCATGACTGGCTTGCGAGCCGCAAGCCTTCAGCATTCGACTGCCTCTATAGGGGTCGTAACTCTGGACGGTCCCGTCCTCGGTTTCTGCTGTTGTGGAGATGACTGTAAATCGAGAGATGGATCTACCGTGGCCGTTGGCTCTGGGCTGAGAGAATTCGCATGTCGAAACGCGCTTCTTCCAGGAATTTGGCTTGAGATGATGATAGTCGCTCATGGAATGAGACAGCTCCGGCTTAAAATCCTCTAATTGCTGCTCGCGGTAGTTGTAAAGAAGCCAGTAAAATGCCTTTTGATCATTTGGCCTAGATTCATTCACGGTGAGCACAATTCATTACAAAGAGAGCATTGCTAAGTTGGTCAGTCACTTACTCTTTAGAGCCCAGCTCTCTCTCCAATTTGTCATCGCTAGACATGTGCCACAGGGAGCGCAGCTGTCGAAGCAGCTGAGGATCAATCTGGTGCGGCGGAATTGGAGCATACTGAAATCCCTTCCGCGTGTCTGGAGGCTGGCCAGTGTCCTGGCCAAAATCGTCTAGGTAGTTGTACTTTTGAATCAGAAGGTGCTGCCAAATCTTCTTCATTGTGATACGATGATCGGGATTGACTTGGAGCATGCGATCGATGAGGTCCTCAGCTTCGGGGCTCAGGAACTCAGGCATGGTGTATTGCCCTTTTTTAGTCTTGTTCATCATGACACGCAAATCAGGATCATCAAAAGGCAGAGTTGCGGACAGCATGGCGTAGAGAATCACGCCCATGCTCCAGATATCAGCCTTATCTCCACGATATTGTCTATTCTTGAGAAGCTCGGGAGCCGCATAGTGTGGACTGCCACAAGCCGTTGCCAGTCGATGAGTATTTGACTGGTGAAGAGCCGCCATGCCAAAGTCGGCGATTTTTATCTGGAGATCGGCGGTGATCAAGATGTTTTCGGGCTTCAAGTCGCGGTGGCACACGTTGAAGGAGTGGCAATAGGCAATGGCACTGATCATCTGTCGAAAAAAGTAGACGGCCACTTCCTCGGACAGCCTTCCTTTTGTGTTGATAAAAGTAAAAAGATCGCCTTGGTCAATGTATTCAAGAATGAGATAACTGGCGGAATACAGGTCAGTGATTGCATCAAATCATGGGCAAGAGAAAGGCAACAAACATTTCAGAGCGATTCTCCCATATATCATAGAGCTTCATGATATTGGGATGTTCAATAAGCTTAAGGATGGCAACTTCGCGTTCAATCGACACGGGAACTCGCATTTCGCCATTGACCTCGGGGAGGCTCGAATCCCACTTGCTAAGAGCAGCCAGGCTGCTATCTTGAACAAGATACGCCATCCGACGGTTGACAATCTTGACAGCGGCGAGCTGCTTGGTGATGTTGTGGCGACAGAGCCGAACACGAGCTGACGAACCTTTTCCCAAAGTCTTTCCTAGTTGCCATGGTCCAATGTGCGTCTTGTAGTTCCTCCTGCTTTGACTGCTGGAGGTGGAGGCGTAGGATGCTTGGGAGAGACGCTTCGCAGCCTCTACAGATTGCTGCGGCTTCTGCACAGCAGGAGCATAGGCGTTGTAAGCCACTGCCTGGCCGCGTGAATCAGGCCGCATGTTCTGATGCGAATGGTAGCTATTGTTTTGAGTAGCACCAGATTGGCTGTATCGTGCCTTTTGGCTCTGGTGATTTTGAGCAGGCACAGGAACATTGAGGCGATTCGTGGTCTCGGCGAGAGGCGCACGAGTTTTTGGGGTGTATTCGACCATGGTGATCGCGGCGAGTTGCAGAAAAATTAGCACATAATATTCGAAATCAGCCTGCAGAAGAGTTGGTTGGGATACGACTGTGAAGCGGCAAGATGCTGATGATTGGTAGGAGAATTGAATTGGTAACTGACGAGGCCTAATGCAATATGCGTAAAGGGGAGAAAGACAACGGGATGCTGTAAAGAGATTGGATGAGGAAATCACGAGAAGGAATAATCCTGCAGAGAAGCATCGAGACTGGAGGGGGCAAAGTTTTGGCAGGCGACGTGCTTGGAGAAGGGGGCAAAAGGCAAAAAGGTCTGGTCGGTTACGAGGAGGGGAACATGGAAGGCATGCCAGCTGGTGAGACGCAGCTGTCCAGAGACAAGGAATGCAGCGTCGACCTCTGCCAGTGGCGGCCTTTCAGTGAGTGCAGAGCAGCTGGCGAGCAGCCACAGGGGAGACCACAGGGGAGAGGGAGCGGGCCAGCACTGGAATTTGGGTCAAAACAGGTGCGCATCATTCCTTGGTCGGGAGGTTAAGTCGAGTTGTTTGGTGGTGCGGTGCGCGTGTACTCGGCAGTCTAAGCGGAGGACTTGTCGCGATGCATTCCAAGTGTGGTTGGAATTCATCCCCACGAAGGTGCGATGTCACAATCACCCTACTATCTCAGATACGAGTCAAGGTAGATACTGAGACACGCAGACACACGACGCAGGTAATTCTTGTGTCCAATGACATTACAGGATTCTGAGGACTAACTGTAGAGTCTCGGCCTATCGCTTTGCGTGGGCACATTGACATTTGATATTGACGCAGATTGTAAGCCCCACCTTTGCGATGAAAGAACATAATTTGGCCAAACACGCTGCGAAGGATGCTTAGGCGCATACAAATAAATACCTACCTACATAAATACATTATGTCTATAATTAATCTCTTGTATTATTTGCCCAATTTTAAACTGACTGCGCATTACAATATTTGATGAAACAAAGTCCATGCTATTCCAAAGCCACCTCACAGCAAGCCTGAGCAGAACGCGAAAGGTTGGCAGATATCTAGAGGGAGTAACTGCACATGCTCTACGGCATTATCGCTGTCAGTAATATCTCCAACATAAATCTATTCTATCATATATCAATAACACGATCTAAAAGCATTGCAATTCTAATCCCAACAGCAAAAACAATGCATGCTGGAGCGACAAGTCGAATACACAGAGAAACAACATCCCAAGCAAGGGATGAGGTTGAAACATGAGTAAGCGTGCCCCACGCAAACGAACCACCAACACTTGGTCGAGGATCAGCCCCTCCTGTCCAAGATAGGAAAAATGCCAGTGCCGGTGCTAAAAGCCATCTCTCCACTCAACTCCCATGACCCTGGTCTTGAGCAGATCCTCCTTGAGAATCTTCTCTTTTTGCTGTTCCAGCTCTTCCATGTCCCATGTGGCCAACACAAACCGACCCATGAGGAAATTGGATCGATCCGTGCTCAGGTAGACGGCAGTGGCCCCGGACAGCTCTGCCTTGTCCGTCATCCTGCCGATGATGGCTTCAGGGACGACGGTGTTCTTGATGAGGTCGGTGAGGACGCCTCCAGGGTGCATAACCACGCAGCGAATATCGTTGCCCGCGGCTTGCTGCTCTCGATCAATGTATTCGGTAAATGTGTTCATTGCGACTTTGGAAGCAGCATAGGATGATCTTCCATAAACATAGCGCCACGATGCAATCGAGCCCACGTTGATGATTCTGGCCTTTGTCTTACCCGCCTCCTTGAGAGCGCCGAGATACGCCGTAGTAATCATGTACATGCCTCGGATATTGTTGTCAATGTCGCCCAGCCACCAATCAGGATTAGACTCGTCAATGGCAGCGGTGGATAGCGACACTGCCGCGCTGTGAACTAAGATATCGGGAACCTCTGGTAGGCTATCCATGAGATTTTTGACCGACACTTTATCCGCAACGTCGGTACCGCCTCGAGCAAGAACCTTGCAAGAGGGAGCAAGAAGTTCAATTGACGTCTTTGTCTCCTCTAGTGGTTCTGATCGTCGACCAGCGATAATGACAGAAGAAGCCCCAGCGATGGCGAACTGTTCAGCAATGGCCTTTCCTATGCCAGTACCAGCACCCGTGACCAGCACGAGCTTGCCCTGAGCAACCCCTTTGAGATTTGCCCGAGGGTCAATGAACGGATAGGCATCCGAGTGTCGTGGTCGTCCCACGGCGAAATCTTGAGGGTAGTCCATTGGATAGGGGGTGAGACGATTAGTCTCCGTGAATAGAACAAAGTAAACGACAAAAGAGACTTGAGAAAGGAAAGGAAAGAAGAGGGAATTAGAAGCGGGAATCCTTACATTATGGAGAAAATATGAGTCCCACGCGCAACTCCGAATGTCTCCATCAAGCACTTTAGCGCTGACAATGTCATATATCATTCTCAAAACGAAGCTACCATGATTGCATGATGAGTTTCCATGACCGGTGTTGTCATATAAGTGCTTATTCCGGTACCGGAACATATCCAGTACAGCACAGCTGTCATAGGGATAAGCGTAATTGGTTTAGTGGTAAAATTCTCCGTTGCCATCCGCAACGTCGGGGAGCCCTGGGTTCGATTCCCAGATTACGCATCAATTCTCTTTTTGCCCCTTTGGCATTGTGTCTATTTGTTTTGTGCATCACACCTTTGAAACGCCACAAACAGACAGGTGTGGGCATATGTTGGCTTTTTTTTGTGTTAAGGTGGTATGTGCTTTGTTTGGCAGTTGGTACCATCATAGCGCGCAGCGGATATTAAGCTCCAGGGCTATCAAAGCTTGTCCATCAGATATAGTTCCCCCACGTTTTGCAATTATGAATACGCCAATATCTTTTTAGTTGAAAAAATAGGTAGAGATAGCGACGATAATTACCCTCTCGCTTTATAAAATTCTCCAGGCCTATGGCATCGTCATCCATCGTTGTATACCCAATAAATGCTCGAGCGAACTTATCCGTACACAGCTTCTCATAGTGTTGCACAGGTAATTCATCTGCCAGTTCCGATGCTTAGGACACCGCGTAGTACATGTGAAGCATGTGTGCTGATGGTCTTGTATTGAGGTAAGGAGTACACTAGTTCCATGGCACGCCTGTTGACGCGGAGAAAGTTCGTGAGAGTGCGCAGATCCAGTCCATGTAGAATGACCTGCAGGAGCTCGGGAGGTAGAGTGTCGAGGATACCAACACTGCATGTGGGCGGTAGGCGCGGGCATTCTATGTCGGGCGGAGAGCTGGGAGTGGGGAGGCTACCGTCGAGAGTATGATCGTTGAGATCAAGAAGATCAAGACGGGGTTACGTTGAATCTTGTAGTCGGCGGACTGTTGTTTGCTCGTCCATTATGAGGGCGCGGGAAAAAATACAAAGGTGCTCCTCACTCCAGGTCGTGGAGAGTAGAAAGATGCTCGCAAGGAAACAAGGTGAAAGTTGGCGAAGAAAACGACAAAGCGCGACAAATCCGTATTTGAACAACTATTCATGACTCCATAAAGCTTAAAGCGACCTAGTATTAATTGCCGTTCATTTCCTTCAAAGTCAAGTGTTGAAGAGAACTACCTGTACGGTTATGTCATCCCGTACACGCCGGGAGGATGGAGGACTAAAGGCCAATCATCCTGCTATCAACTCATGATGGTTTCCACCGAGGGCATTGCGCACCAGGTGCACAGCGACGTTGTCATCTTGAATCGTTGTTCTCCCCTCTACAAACTTCCAGCTCACTCCTTGCCAGAACTGGCCAAAGTCAAACGGCCCATATGTCGGCTCTGGCAGTATGTTGCTTCTCTTCCCAGCTGTAGGCGATTCCACCCATTTCCCCACCAGGTCGTGCTGGTTGGAGAGGGTATACCACAAGCCGTCCGATGCCAAGATTAAGAAGGAGGGTTTGCTGGGGTCGATCTTAGTAGTTGTTACTACCGGCTCAGCTGTCAGGTATGGTGGTGTTTGGAAGTCTTCCGTTGGCGTTAGAGGTGCTGTACCATAGAACCTCTGCACAAAGTTCTGTTGTAATTCCAAGGGCCACTTCCACCGAGCATCGCCAAAGGCCCGCGATACCATCATTCCGAGCACCCGCCCACCTTTGATTATGTTGTCTTCGCCAGGGTGCTCCTTGCTAAGCCTGGCCACCTCTTCTTGATTGTCGCCTGTTTGATCCACTGATAGGGGTATTGCTTCCCATTTGTCATTACTCTTCTGGCCAAGCACTGCTCTCGAATCGCCAGTACACGCCACATGCAAATTACTTGTGACGGGATCGTAGACGGACAGCAGCGCGCAGGAGCCAGCATAGGCGACAGCTAATTTCTTCAGCTTATCTTGTAGCGGTTCTTCGCTTTGCGATGCATCCGCGGCCGTCTTGATGATGGAATCGTCGAGGTTCACAAATGCCTTTTGGATAGCATGTTGAATCGCCTCGTCGGGCACGGGTTTCGAAGCTGTTGGGATGACCTGGCTTAAGCTGCGCCGCACAAAGAGCAGGAGTTGCTTCGTTAGCAAGTCTGCCGTCTGCCAGCCTGCATGCCCGTCAAAAATACCTCAGGCCATCCACTGCTTGCCGTCATTCCATGGCGAAGGGAATTTCCCGTGGGTGAACCGGTCCTCGCATGGGCCATTGGAAGCCAACTGGGTGCCGTCGTATCTGCTGACGCCGGCCACGCTTCTGACCTGGAAGAAATATGCTGCTTGCGATATGATGCGTGTGACATCGTCTTTGGAGGGGCCGGGCTCAACAACCAAGTGCTCCGCTGGCGGACTCTGAAGACGAGGCACCTGGTCGCGAGTGGAAGACGCCAGTAGCCACCAGAGATATGGTGTGCTGACTGCTGCACTGGTAATCACAATGTATCTCGTCGCCTTGCTGAAAGTCGAGGCCGAAGAGGAACTCTTTGCTGAGGAGAAGCCCCTTGCCTGCGCCTGCAAGATTGGCCGGGGGCCAATGGATTTGCGACCCAGACGCGTCCGAATCACTCGCAATGGCAACATCTTTGTTGTTAGAATACGCCTAAGAGGGCCAAAGTCATGGGGTTAGCCATGCCATGAGCATAGTATCTCCTGTTCCTAAGTGCAGGCATACCTTGGATATTCATCTCAGTCCCACAACACTCCACGAAGATAGCCTTGTTGGTTAGATGAGAAGTGCATCCAAGCTTTCCTCGCGTTTCCTTAGGTGTTAGGTAGTGATAGCTTATGCGGCAACATCTGAAACCTATTAGATTCGCACATGTATTTTAAGAAATCGGCGCAAGTTAACAGGCATGGCTGAGGCTCTGGTTCCAACATTACGCAAGGTACATATCCCATGAAATCTTTGTATTCCACACACATTCGTCAATTCAAAAAGTAGTTGCCTTGATAGATTAGAGCTGGTTTGTGTCTTGGAGAGCAAATCTAACAGCCAAAGGTGCAGTGCTTTGCTGGTACCTTGGCGGAAGAGAGACGCTAAAGAGCTGGCGTTAAGTGGTGGTGGGGTCAAAGACGCGTCCAACCGCGTCGCAAGAAACTCACGGCTGCCTTCTCACCACCAACTTGCATGCAAATAGCAGCACCAGCCGTTTTCACGATAACCTCACGCGGCCGGTCAGCTCCGACGCAGCTCATCAGCAGACATGAGTTCCAGCACCTCACGTCGGCGGCGGCGTGTGGACGATGATGAGGACGACGATGACAGCAGCACTGAAGGCCACGGTTCGCCTTCTGGAGACGAGAGCTCCAAACGACGACGATTGGACTCCGATGACAACGAACAGCCACGGCGAAGCACTGGTCAGCCAGATAATGGCAAGGGAAAGGCCAGGGACGGCGGCAAGGACAGCTTTCAACCAGGCGCCATCGTTAGAGTCGCTGTAGAGAACTTTGTCACCTACGAAAAGGCCGTCTTCTTCCCTGGCCCGAATCTCAACATGGTCATCGGTCCCAACGGCACGGGGAAGAGCTCTTTGGTCTGCGCCATCTGCCTGGGGCTTGGATATAGCCCCAAGCACCTTGGCCGCGCAGGGACAGTCAAGGAATTTGTCAAGCATGGCAAGGACACGGCAACCATCGAGATCGAGCTTTACAAACGGCCCCAAGACCGATCCAACTATGTTATCCGAGTTCAGATTCGCCGTGAACAAAACATCCAAAAATGGTGGCTGAATGGCAAGGAGACGACACACAAGAGGATACAGTCGCTGATGCACGCGCTCAAGATCCAGGTGGACAACCTGTGCCAATTTCTTCCACAGGACAGAGTCGTCGAATTTGCCGCCTGTACCCCGGTGGAATTACTAGGCGAAACTCTGCGAGCCGCTGCTTCCGAGGAAATGCAAACGTGGCATCGACAGCTTCGAGAACTTCATAGGGACAAGAAGGGACTAGTCGAGGCCGTGCACGAGGACACCGAAACCCTGAAGAATCTACAAACTCGCCAACAAGGCTTGCAGGCCGACGTGGATAGAATACGCGAACGAGAGGAAATTCAGGAGCGAGTAAGCAATCTCAAAGGCGCTCTTTCTATCGCCCAATATCAAGAAGCACGCAATAGCCACCTAGCGGCAAAGGAGCGTAAGAAAGAGGCCGAGAACAGACTGAGGCGTCTTGAAAGCGAGAGCGGGCCATCTTTGGAAGCAGTCAACCGGAAGCAGGTCTACGCTCAAGAGACTGAGGCCGCCATTCCGTCAAGGGCAAAGGCCGTTAGGGACACCCAGGTAGCGGCGCAGAGTCTGGCACAAGAAATCAGTGCTGCAGTTGACGACGTCAAAGAGTGGTCGAATAAGATAGGTGCAGAGCGCAAGGGGTTTGATGAGAAAAAGAAAGAGGTTTCAACATCAAAGCAGAGGATCACAAATCTACAGGGAGACTTGAAAAACCGGCCTTCTGACTTCAATGCAGGAGAATGGAATCAAAAGATTGTAAGAGCTTTCTCGTCTTGTCATACCTTTTATAACTTGACTTTCCTTCTCCCGTTCTTAGAACTAACAATTCTGGTTTCTCTCATAGCGAGCCGAGGAGCATAACCTGCGCGAAGTTGAAGCAGATCAGCGTCGACTAGTCGCTGAGACAGAGAGAGTCAAAGGACTTGGAAGGGCGAAGATGGATGAGCTGCAGAAACTCAAGGCAGACTTGGAGTCTCTTGACACACAGGAGGGCCAACAGCTAAGCTTCATGCGGAGACACTTCCCGGAACTGGTTACGGCCTGGGATTGGGTTCAAGAACATCAGGGTGAATTCGAAAAGGAGGTTTTCGGTCCACCCATGCTGTGTTGCTCAGTTAGAGACGAGCGCTACTCCAACTCAGTCCAAGCCTTGCTGCAAAACGACGACTTCCTTTGCTTCACAGCACAGACCAAAAACGACTACAAGAAGCTGACCAACCAGTTGTACCGCGAGATGAGTTTATCTGCCGTTATCAGAACCTGTTTGCAGCCTCTCGCTGCTTTCAGGTCTCCTGTCAATATTGATGAAGCTCAATCGCTGGGTCTGGATGGCTTCGCGCTCAACTATTTGGACGGCCCTGAGCCTGTTCTTGCCATGCTATGTGCTGAAAAGAGATTGCATCAGTCCGGCATCTCGTTGAGAGAGCATACTGATGACGAATATGAGAAACTTGTCCATAACGGCAAAATCAACCAATGGGCAGCCGGAAAGCAGCAGTACATAGTTCGTCGACGAAAAGAGTATGGTCCTAACGCAATGACAACCGTTGCCAAGAGGATCCAGCCGGGAAGATTCTGGACATCTCAGCCTGTAGATTCACAAGAGAAGGTGGAGCTCAACAGGCGACTAACAGAGGTCAGCGGCGAAGCAGAAGTCTTGAAGTCAGAATATAAGGAGCTGAGAGCAAAGAGTGGCCCTCTTGAACAACAAAAAGCCGACATACAGGGTAAAATTGTAAGTCAGCCCACATTTTTAGACTAGATATGAGAACTGCCATGTTAACGTCAGACAAGGAACAACTGAGAACGGAGAAAAACGCGTTGCAGCGAGAGTTCACCAAGTGGCAGTTGATACCACAAAAGATAGGTTCGCAATCCCACGAACCAGCCTACAATGTTGTTCTGTGACCTGCTAACCAAATCAGAATCCGAGGAGCGCCATAGAGAGGCAAACGAGCAGGCCATGAGAGAGGCCCGAGAAAGAATCATCGACCTCGGCTTTGGATGGGACAAGGCAGTGGTAGAAAGAGCCAAACTCGTTCTTCGCCATCAAGAGGCCCTCGGTCACGTTGCAAAGGCCCACGATGATCTCATTGAGGCCAAGATACGACTCATTGAGGCCAAGTCCGACATTGAGGGTCTCAAAGCCCGCAATTCTAGTATAATGGAGAGGCTTGAAGAAGAGCGACTCGTCGTGCAGCAAGCTACCGAAGAAGCTACCCAGGCCAGAGATCTAGGTCGCGGACTGCTTGACAGGGTTCGGGACCTCATCAACGACAACCCCGACAAGAAGGATCTATACAGCTCCTTGGCTGAAAACAGATCACCAGCAGATATAGAGATGGATATCTCTGCTGAGCAGGCGAACCTCGAGCTCATTCACGCAGCCAACCCCAACGTCATTCGGGAGTTTGAGAGGCGTGAGCAGGAGATTGCTAAACTACAGAAGAAGATGGGTACACTAAGTGGCAAACTTGCCGACTTGACTGGACAACTAGATGACCTCATGGGCAAGTGGGAGCCCAAGCTGGATGCCTTGGTGTCCAAGATCAACGATGCGTTTGCCTACAACTTTGAGCAGATAAGCTGTGCTGGCGAGGTTCGTGTCCACAAGAACGAGGACTTTGACCAGTGGGCTTTGGACATTATGGTCAGATTCCGGTACGTCTCCTTCTCCTCTTCTCCCACCTTTTTGCCGCCTCCTTCATACCCGAGAGCAAAGGGCTAACCACGAGAATGTATAGTGAAAACGAATCTCTGCAGCAGCTTAATGCTCATCGCCAATCCGGCGGCGAGCGCGCCGTCTCCACAATCTTCTTCCTCATGGCCCTCCAGTCCATGGCACAGTCCCCCTTCCGCGTCGTCGACGAAATCAACCAGGGAATGGACCCCCGCAACGAGCGCATGGTCCACGAGCGCATGGTGGAGATTGCCTGCCGCGAACACACCAGCCAGTACTTCCTCATCACGCCGAAGCTGCTCACGAATCTGCGGTATGATCCCAAGATGAGGGTGCTCTGCATTGCTAGCGGGGAACACATGCCCAAGGATGGGACGAAGCTTGATTTTGGGAAGTGTTTGAGGATTCAGAAGACGCTTATGGCGGCTGCGGCGTAGGCATTGTGAACCATTCATTGCTTCGTCGTTTTTAACTATTTGGATGGGTTTTTTGCTTTGCTTTGTTTGGCCTGATTTTGGGCGGCAGGGCGTTTGGCGGATTTATATACTCGTAGAATTTACCTGTATAGGGCATATGAAAGGATTGAGTCCCAGCAGCGTTGCATGCATGGGGTTGAAAGCCTTCATCTCAAGCTCGAGTCTTCTCCGGCTTTCTTCACACATATATATCTATCACATCAAGATACCAAATGGAAAACAGTATAATGTGGTTTTAAAAAGAACCAGGCAATTCATCTCTCATCATTTAGTAAAACTAATAAATAAGCCAAACCATGCAAAAAAAAATCACACGAAAAATAACAAACAAAGTGTGTTAAGGCATAAAATCCCCCTTTTTGCATGATTCTTTTTTAAGTGTCCACCTTGAGCGGTACCCCCGACAATAGAAAAAAAGAGGAAATAGGAGGCAGCGATGAAAGGGCAAAAAAGAAAAAAAAAGATCACGCGTATACTTCCACAATTATTGTACAAACCAAAGTGTAAAAGGCGTCTTTGTGTCCCCCCCTTATATTCTTCCCACGTCGACGCAAGTGTGTGTGTAAAAAAAATCAGACAAATAAAAGCAGAAGACAGAGAGAGAGAAAAGCAAAAAAAAAAAGAGTTGATAATAATAATAACCGAAGAAGAAAGAATATGGCGTTCAAAAAACAACGAAAAGATTCACATCCCTCCTGGAGAAGAGAGCAAGCGCATGCGCCGTACGCGACAGGCCGTTATGTGTATCATGTCATAAAAACAAGTAACCAGGCTCATGTTCAAACGAGCCGCGCCTTGAAAGATGGTAAGAACCGATATTAAGGAGAGAATAGGAATTGAAAGATGAGGTGTACTAGTAAACAACAAAGATGTAGGCATATCCGTGACGTGTAGTTGAATCAGCCATTGCGAATGGCGAGTAATAAGCAATAGTCATCAGATTATTGAAAGCGGCGGGGCTACCACGACTCTTTGAAACAGACAGAACCCAACGAGTATCTGAGAGGCATAGAGAGGTGGCAGGATGGTGGGTATATGTCGTCATGCAAACGTAGCAATATCCAAAACATAATATTTTGGTTTAGCCTTGCTTGGGTTCTCCTGCGTCGGAGTGGTTTTCCGTATCAAGTCGCTTTCTCCAATCCGCAAGGTTGCCACTCATGCCCATGCCGATAGGGGTGTCGTCCTCTTTCTTAGAGGCGTTGGCGGACTCAAAATCGAAGTTAGTGCTCAGACGGTAATTCTTGTTTGTCGTCTCCCAGTGGTTTCGAAGAGTCTCCAGCTCGGTAGCCAGATTGTCAAGCGCAGCGCTGTTTCGGTTTCCTAAGTTGCTATCCCCATAGATGCTCTCACCCTCAGAGCTTTCGTTACGGCTGTGGCCGAGAGCGAGGGTGCCGAGGCTACCGAGACCCATGCCGTTCGCCGCCGCCATTGCATCGGCGTTCATGCTGACAACATGCCGGCTGCGACGACGGTAGGTATCGACAGAGTGCTCGACTTGATCAAGAAGCAGCGAGACCTTTTGTTCAGCATCGGACGCGCGCTGCTCGAGGAGGGCGTTCTCGGATTGCAACTGCTCAAGTTCTTTCCGTTGGCTGCTCAGGGATTTGCGGGCTTCGTCGCATTCGTGCTGGCTATCTGCCAATTCGGCTTTGAGACCTTCGAGGCTCTTCTCTAGCTGTGCAGCAGAATCATGGAGCTCAGCCTCCAAGCTGGATATCTTTGTCTGCAAGGCGGCACGCTCGTTCTCCCACCCAGCGGAACCAGACTCATTGGGGCCAGCCTGCAGCCTATCCTCAAGCTCCACAACTTCGGACTTCAACCGACCATTCTCTGTCTTATAGCGTGCCAGTTGCTCCTGAAGCTGTTTCAACATCTTCTCTGTTCCCTTGACATAATGCACCGCTGACTGATAATCGCTCTCAAGCTGGGATAGCTTCTCGCGGTACGCAGTTTCAGAGTCTTGGGCTTGAATAGCAAATGTCTGCTTAGTCTCTTCGTGAGCGGCACTGATGCTGGCCAGCTGAGCCTCAAGCTCTCGCAGGCGATTTTGCTGCTCAGGAGAAGTTGTCCGTGGGCTCGTGAGGCCACGAGTTCTGGCGGAACCAGTTGGGCTAATGCCTCGTTCAACAAGAATATCCTTGAGTGCGTTGTGCTGCACAGTCATGGCGTTTGTTTCAAGCTGCTGAGCCGCCAGCTGGTTCTTGATATCCGAATGAGCAGCCTGGAGGCCCTGGTTTTCCCTCAAGGCAGATTGGAGCTGTCGTCGAATACCAACGCCCTCACGGCTGGACTGCTCCTGGTACTGCTCTAGTCCAGCAATGCGCTCTTCCGCACTACGCAGCCTATCGGCAGCTATGTCTGCTTCCTGCTGGTATTTCTTAACTAAAGCATTCGCAGCAGTGAGCTGGTTTTGGAGTGCAACGGCACGTTCAGCATCTCCATTATGCGCAACTGAGTCGTCCTTCGCAGTGAGCTTCTGAAGTCCTGAAAGGACAGCTTCCCGATGCGTGCGTGCTTCAGTAGCGTGCTTCTCGGCAAGCTCTTCTGCGTCCCGTAGACGTTGGGTGACAGCAACTAATTCTGCTGTGCGCGCTTCGTGCTCAGCTTTGAGTTTAGTCAGCTTCCCTTCGACCTTCTCCCTTTGGGCTCTCTCTTCTTCAAGTTTTGTCTCAAGGTGGGCGCTCGCATCTTGCGACGCTTCAATAGCGGCCCTGAGAGACTCAAATGTCTCTTCTCGACCATTTGATGAATCGGCAACTTCGTCAAGCTTCCTCGAAATAGTCTCCTTTTCAACTCGCAGCAGTTCCAGGGCAGCCACAGCCTCGGCGGCGGCCACTGCTTGCTCCCGGGCTTCACGCTGCGAGAAGTGAAGTTCCGCCTTCAGACGCTCAACTTCTCCAGAATTTTGCTGCTTGTAGGCCTCTAAATCGGCCATACGCTTCTGGGCGGCCGATGTTGTGTCATCAGCAAGCTTGCGGGCTCTCTTCTCGGCATCAAGCTCGGATTTCGCCGCCTCTAGCTGTGTCTGAAGACTCTTTTGGTGGTTGAGGGCAGATGCGAGCTTCTTGCTCATATCTGCCGATCGAGCAGCAAAATCCTCTCCACCCTCGGGCTGAGGGGTACTTGATACACTTCCGCCACTCTGAGCAGCCAGCTTAGCTTTGGCATAAACGGCTTCCTGAATGGCGACATCTCGTTGCCTTTCTGCCTCCGCTATCTGCTTGGCAGCAACAATAGCTTGCTTGTCCACAGCATTTTGAACGTTTGCTAATTCTGTGCGCATAGCCAAAAGAGCCTCGATCAGTGGTCTGTCTTCGTCGTCAAAGGACTCGACAGCTTTTCCATCCAGTGCAGGCCCCATGGAGGCATTGGGAACATAACCACCTTTCCTGGCCAACTCGAGTTCCGATGCATACCACGCATTCCGATTTCGGGCGTTGTCAAGCTCCTTGAGAAGAGCAACAGTCTGCGAATTTCGGCCTGATGAACGTCGGTTGAGGTTGGCGCTCATCGGCTTGGCTGTATGCGGGGGTGAAGCCGGTCGAGTTGGCGCAGGTCTCTGCATGCCTTCAGGAGGGCCTCGCTGCATGCCCTCAGGGGGGCCTCGCTGCATGCCCTCAGGGGGGCCTCGCTGCATCCCTTCAGGGGGGCCTCTCTGCATTCCCTCGGGGAGACCTCTCTGCATTCCCTCGGGGGGACCTCTCTGCATACCTTCTGGTGCAGGTCTCTGCATTCCATCAGGTGTAGCCCTCTGCATACCCTCTGGCGTGGCCCTCTGCACTCCTTCTGCCATGCTATCGATCGAACCTGGTCCTGGGCGCATTTTGCCCCTGGGGGGTTCGTTGCCGCCCAAGGAACCTTGTTTAGATCCTGTCCTTGAAACTTGAGTAGGCGTAGTAGGTGTTCGTCGCCCGTTAACAGGGTTGCCTGCTGCAGACATGGGTGCAGAGGTAGGTGCAGGTGCATCGTCCTCAGGTATTATTTCGCGGGTTATTGGCGACGGGGCAGAAGCCAGCTGGGGTGAGCCCGTCGGCGCCCGATCAACTGACGCACCTCGGACACGTCCCACGGCAGACGGATCAGGACCCGGTTTAGCAGGGGTTGGGCCTTGCGGAGGCGGTCCGGAGGGGCTGGCAGTTGCGGCAGCTCTGGGCATCTGCATTTTGTTTCCTGGACCTCCTGGACCTCCTGGGCCGGGGGGGCCTCTAGGAGGGCCTCCGGGTGCTCTTGGTGGCGCACCGGCCGGAGGAGGTGTACCTGGCCCTCCAAGGCCTGGTGAGCCAGTTGGTTCCATGCCATTGGAAACAATTCTCCGGGTAGCTGGTTCGTTGTTGATGCTGGATGGGCCGCCGACAATCATGTTTCCAGGTTCGGGAGGGCCTCCTCCGTTGGATACATCGCGCATCGGGAGCTGTCTGTTGGGATTCGATGCATCGCTTGGCCGTCGCGCTTGGGGTATTCTCTGGGGCCCTCCTGGAGCATCGTTGGGATACCGAATCTTAGTCGTGTCCAATACGTAGAGAATGCCAAGATCGTTAGTAGACGAAGAAGCAGTGCTAGGTTCTCCGCCAAGCACAACAATGGATTTTCCAACTGTGGTCATGCTGTGTCCGGATCGAGCCGAGGGAGAGGGACCCATATTCTGGAAAGTATACCACCTCCGCTGCGTGATACGGAACGCTGCAAGATCTCCCAGATCAGTGCCTTCATCGGTTCTTCCTCCGAAAATATACATAACATCGTCCACCAGAGCAGCAGCGTGGCCTTCTCGAGGAGCGGGTATATAGCCGATGCAATCTAATTGCGACCACTTGTTGACTGCGGGATCGTAACACCAGACGTCGTTGAACCATTGGAAACCATTCGTGCCACCAAACCTAACAATAGTGGTCAGAGAGAACAACAGCTGTATAGGGCCGGTTTATCACACGTACAGATACATCTTATCGTTAAATGTCACCATGGAATGGTTCGTTCGCGCGGCGGGCATCTTGGGACTCGCTTCTGCCTTGAGAAGAATTTCCCATCGATTGGTCGGCGACTGCAGTTGGTTGAGATCAAACGCAGAGAGATCGTTCATGAAAAAGCCCTCGACTTGGCCACCAAAGATGAATATCTTGGAGCCAAGAATGTTGAGTGAGTGACCATATCGTCCCGATGGACGAGGCCCTGCGGGCAGGGCACGGGACCAGTGCCGTGTTGCTATAAACAAATGACTGTGGTAAGATTCTCGATGCCTTTTGTATTTAGGGGGGTTCAATAGGTGATGGAGACTCACAAGTATTAAGTAGGTATAGAGTCTCATCCAAGATGTCATTATCATCAATTTTGGTGTCTCCTCCATAAACGATGAACGCATTGCCGACTAGCAGACTAGCATGGCCAACACGAGGCCCCGGGCCCTCGGCGGTTGTCGCCAGTGGATAACATGTCATGCTACCACCGGCCTCGATCATCCAAAGGTCGCCCTTTACAGTCGAGGAGTTGATCAGACCACCCATCAGATAAACGTCTCCCTCCTTGGAGGCGACCGAGTTGACGGCGGCGCCATATCGAGGAAATGGACTGGGATGCGACGAAGTGTATGTCAAGCGCCGCTGCGACCACGGATAGAGCGAGGCATTGGAATTGTTGCTCACGGGCGGCTGGTTTCGAAACTTGAGGGTTTGCGCGTGTTAGATGTCACACTGCGGTAGTCGGTGGGATTAGCTCCGAACAAAGGTCACTCACAGGCAAATCACTCGGCTGGGACGTATCAACGCTTCCTGTGCGGCGGCCGTGGCCTTGGACTTGGCCCTGGTCCGGGCTAGAGGTATTGGTGTCGTTGTCGATAGAATGCAGGCTTCCCGTTGGCGTCGCGCGCTGCAATGCTGTGTTCTTGTCGTCTCTGGCGACTGCGCGCCCCGGGGCGTTCTGGATGGACCCCTGAGAGCCTGAGCTGCCGTCGCGACTGGTAGTCGTACGGTCCTGGTGCTTCTTGGACTTGAAAAGAAACGCCATGGTCGGCTGCGGACCGCTCGCTGGCGGAATACGGGCAGTGGCGTGTTCGCAGGCGGGCGAGGGACGATGTGGTGGTTGTCGAGGTTGTTGAGGTTAACGAACGTGGGTGAATGGCGACTAGAGAATAGAATCCCCAAACAAAGCAGCAACGAGAGGATTGCGCGCACACGCACACGATGACACGGACGGCTCAACAAGGCCAAAGAGAGAGTGACTGGAGAATTGTTAGGAAAGAAGGGGGTCGAAGCTCGAGCGTCGAGATGGCTGGACAAGCATCTGTGGGAAGTATCCGGGGGAGTATCGCCGAAATTTCAGTGGCCACCTATTTTGGGGGGGGCAGCGGGAGTGCGGCAGGAGGGAAAAGGAAAAGGGCCCTGATCCGTGAAAGCAGCAACGCTCGTTTGCTCTGCCGTTCGCGAACCTGCGGAATAGAGATGCAGCTCGCAATTGCTCAGTAAAGCCCAACGAGAGAAGAGCTGAGGACTGAACTCGAGGCGGGAAAAGCCACAGCGACTGCTGGTGGTGATGGATTGTATTGGATTGGAGCTAGCACGGGGGACAAAGACAAAGGCGCCCATCCAGTTCACCTCAGTTCGTTTCTGGTGCTGGGCTGCGTTTCGGCCTCCTGTCACAGTGCCAGGGCCAGGCCAGCGGGCCAATTAGCGGGCGATGCTGGTCCTTGGGGTGCTTGAGTGAACATTTTTAGGGGCTGCAGGCTCACCAATGTGCACTAACCTCCTGTAGGTACTGACGTACCGCCGTGCCTCAGCATGGCGTTGTGGGGGACTCCTAACAGCAGTGACCTGGGGGGTACATGCAGGTGCGCCAGAGGCAGCGGCGATCACTTGGTCCCTCAGCTGTAGCGCTCTGCAGGTCGGAGACGGCGACGATGTGGAGCAGGCCAGAAATCAAGGGGCTGGAGGGGCAGCGACAGGCATTTCAGCGTCGGATACGGGAAGCCTGACGCAAGGAACAATCTGAAGTGGCGAGCCAATGCTCTGCAGTTTCGTCTGGAAGCTCGTCTGCGAAAGAAAAAGAGTCCACTGCTGACCTCATCGTGCTCGTGCCTGCATCGGTTGGAGCAGACAGACGGACCCCGTAACAAGTGCTACATGTCAGATATAATAATAATCTACGAGCACCTTATGCTTGAAAATAGAAATGCGCCACCTACTGCAGTATTTCGTATGATTTCTTCACGCCCATTTGATTCCCGACAGCTTGGTTGCTCCGCAAACCGGTCGGTACATACTGTATAGTACATGCCACTTGGTAGCCGCCCAGCAATTCCAATGCTGATCGCAGTTGGCTTCATGCTCCTGATCATTTCCTCCCCTATTGTCTCGCGGGCAATTATTAGTACTACTCGTGCTATTAACCCGGAAAAGCCTTGGCTGAGTCGGCAAGCTGATTTGCCCCAGTCGCACACGTTTGTGAGCCGCCCACCAGCAGGGGCAGAACCTCGTCGATCATATTTGCCTGCTCCTGTTACCCTGTACACGGCCCAGCAATGGGGAGATTTGATGCGTCTGGGCAACACGCGAGCTAAAAATATCAATGCTCTATTGACGGACGTGAAAGATTTTTTCTTTCCCCTCTCTCTCGAGGTCAAAGAAAGCCCGCACTTTGTTGACCCAGTCGGCGTGAATTTGTAAGTGAGCTACTGTAGGTACCTGGGGGCTAATGCATCACGCGTATTTCGTTACCACGAAGGACTCAGAAATGGAAGCGTCTATTTCGAGCTCCAAAATGGCCTTGGCTGCTTCTGACCTAATACGCGCACAGACCGTCTAATCTAGATTCCTCGTTCGAGTGCTAAGCCCTAAATGGCCATTATCGAAGTAAAGGAACACTGTGTGCTGCTTGGCGGCGTGTCTCAATTATGTCTTGATGCCAGCAATCTTCACATCAGCTCAGGTACATGTATTGTTGTTTCGTCGGAACGCGCCGACGGTAGCTGAGCACCACCTACAAAGTACCTCGTAGGGCACTTACACCGGTCTCCCATACTCCGGGCTGATATCCACACTGTCTCGCGAATGGTACCATTCAGCTGCTCAAGGTGCTACCGTAATATATTGGTTTGCTTTTAGCTTGCAGGCAGATGGTTAATAATAGCTCAACGACCATTGTCGTCAAATTGGATCTCAGTCACCAGGAGTATCAGCGTGGATCGCCCATGAACAAACATCTTGATTTTAGAGACATGGGGTATCACGTGCTCTTTGTCGACATCTGCGAAAGCCGGTCAGGGGAGCAAGCGCAGGTCAGCAAAAGCGAGACTGCAAAATGAACACGTACATACATTCACTAATATAAGCACCTAACCAACTCGTAGAACGCCTATTCGGCTAGGATTAGAACTTTATTATATAAATATCCATAGTAGCAGTTACTAGAAAAATGTAGATATAGTAGCAGTTACTAGAGAAATATAGATATAGTAGGGAATTATAGGTACAATAGCAGATACTTAAAGAATAGGTGTATAATTTAACGCGTAGGTGCTCGTAATCTTCTTAGTCTCGGGTTTTCTCTCTTGGGGAGGCAGAGGCTGATCCTGACAAACAACGGGAAAGCTTCAATAACCCAACAACCAGATGCATGCCGACTGGGTAAGCTCTATCGGAATGCCTCGTGTGAAATGCGGTGCCTGAATGGCTTGTTGCGGGATAAGCTTTTTAGCGTCTTTCTCTAGATCGCCACGACATCAGTATTGATCTCGTGTCTGCCGCTTAGCTTATTCACAAGCAGCGTGCTCTAAGCATCGTAGCTGTAAACGCCAACTATTTCCTAACAAGGTCATCAACAGAATAGATTGTTCACATGTCGTAGCCAACCTTCAATAGCTTATAGATACCTTGACTCCGCGGTACGGAGATAAGCGTTTAACATTTTTTTCGGAGTGCTGCCTGCTGCCTTGCCTCCCGCCTCGAAAGCTTCCGGCGGGCCACGGCAAGCGGCGGGATGGATGGCTTCAACAAACGCTGGAGCCGCCAGTCACAGAGCTGGGCCGTACTGGATAGAATGGATGGCCCAGCTTTGGGTAGTAACAGTCGGCGTCTTCTCGTTGTGATAGCAACCCGAAGACGCGCATATGCATGGCTGTGGGCTGTACGACCGCTGCATCGGCCAGTTAGCAGCTGGCAATAGACTTTCACAGGTGCAGCGTAACGTTAGTAGTTGGCAATAAGCCATCCCTCGCCCCAAACTCTCCCCTCCTCAAGGCTGGAAGTGACTTTACCATTCAAATCCTCCATCTCCATACTTTTTTAAGCCGTGCATCAACTTCATCTCCCGCAGCATCTCTTCCTCGGCCGATAAAAACAGCATTCCATTCCGCGCACTCGCACCGCTGAACATGGGTGCTTCGATATGATGATTTAGAATATACAGTAGTGCCGTGCTCCACTTTAGACCGCGACCGTCATGTCTCTGCCTCAACCGCAACAAACTTCGCCTCCTCGGCACCCACAGCAACGCGCTGCGAGCCTCCGAGAAGCAACGCCCGCCCATCTCGACCATCAGCAGCCTCTGCTGACCCCGTTGCCTGCGCGATTAGACGAGCTGCGAGCCGCGGCTCATGGACTTCCAGCCGAGATGACGCAGCGATCCGGTGCAAATGGCTCACACGCATCCGCCGCCGCAGCCACCAACGGCGGTGAGACTTCGAGATTCAAGGTCCAGTCGACCAGCAGCTCCGACCGCGACTCCCAGTCCAACGAGACGAACGACAAGCGGCCATCGAGCGCTCCCGGCCGCAAGAATGGCATTGTCGCCGGCGATGCCAGGGACGACACTAGCATCGAACCTGAGCGACCGATCCGACCGGTAAAACCAGCCCTCCAGCGCTCAAAAAGCGAATATGCGCCGCGACAGACCGAAGAGTCAGACCACGAAGACGACGAGATTCACGAATGGGGGGCTAGACATGGTTTTGAAGACCACTACCAGTCGGAACATATCATTTCTCAGCTTGCGAATGTACGTCTCATCATCCTCTCCTATCCCAGCCCTATCTTCTCGAAGCTCTCAACACCCCTCCTCTCCCCCCACCACGATCTTGCTTCATGGTCTCCCAACCCTTGGTCCGTTCCCGTATTGCCCACGACAGCGTGCTGACCCTAGACCCTAGAATTGGTACATGTATTTTACGGATAAGCGGCACGAAACCACTGCCAAGCCCAAGGCGGTGCAGTACGAACTCCAAGATTGGCGCCAAAGAGACAGGCTTAAGACGGTGTCTGCAGCTCTCGCCGTTTGTTTGAACATCGGTGTCGAACCTCCCGACCAACTCAAGACCAATCCGGGCGCAAAGCTAGAGGCCTGGACGGACCCTACCATCCCCCCTATACAGAAGGCTCTTGAGAACATTGGCAAGTCCCTTCAAGCGCAGTATGAGACTCTCGCAATCAGGGCTCGCTACAAGCAGTATCTGGACCCCTCGGTTGAAGAGACGAAAAAATTCTGCATCTCCCTTCGTCGCAATGCAAAGGACGAGCGCGTGTTGCTGCATTACAACGGCCATGGTGTGCCAAAACCAACGGCGTCGGGCGAGATTTGGGTGTTTAATAAGACTTATACTCAGTATATCCCAGTTTCATTGTACGATTTGCAGCAATGGCTCCAGGCGCCCACCATCTTCGTGTGGGACTGTTCAGAGGCCGGCAACATTCTTAATAACTATCATCGATTTGTCGACAAGCATGACGAGGAGGAGGAGGAAGCCGCACAGCGGGATCCTCACTACGTCAAGACAAATTATAGACCTTATATCCATTTAGCTGCGTGTGCGGTCAAGGAGAATCTTCCGACCAATCCACTGCTCCCGGCTGATCTGTTTACGTCATGCCTGACGACCCCGATCGAAATGGCACTCTGGTTCTTCGTTTTGCAGAATCCTCTCAAGACGAATATTAGTCCTGAACGCGCCAAGAAGCTCCCAGGTCGTCTCCAAGAGAGAAGGACACCACTTGGAGAGCTCAACTGGATCTTTACTGCCATTACTGACAGCATTGCATGGACTACGCTGCCTCGGGATCTATTTAGAAAGTTCTTCAGACAAGACCTGATGGTGGCCGCCCTATTCCGAAACTTTCTCCTCGCGCAAAGGATCATGACTGTGTATGGATGCCACCCTCAATCATTCCCTGCCTTGCCAGACACTCATCAGCACCCGTTGTGGGAGACGTGGGATTTGGCCGTCGACATGGCTCTGGCGCAGCTACCCATGTTGGAGAGAAAGGAAAACGAAGGTATCGACTACGAATACCAGAATTCGTCCTTCTTCACCGAGCAGCTGACTGCCTTTGACGTTTACCTCACCAGAGGTGACGCTGTGGCCCAAAAGCCCCCCGACCAATTGCCAGTCGTCCTTCAGGTACTTCTGAGTCAACAGCACAGAGTACGTGCCTTGATATTGTTGGGGAGATTCCTTGACCTGGGACCATGGTCGGTTCAGCTGGCTCTCAGCATTGGCATCTTCCCCTATGTTCTGAAATTGCTGCAATCTGCGGCAACCGAACTGAAGCCTGTCATGGTCTTCATCTGGGCAAGACTCATCGCGGTGGATATTTCATGCCAGCAAGATTTGATTAAGGATAGTGGATACAGCTACTTTGCACAAATTTTGAAACCATCCGAGGCCTTGCCCGTCGTCAACGGCGATGAGCACAAGGCCATGTGCGCCTTTATCCTGGCCATGCTGTGCAAGGGCTACAGAAACGGCCAAATGGTATGCAACCAGACGGAAATCATGAGCTACTGCCTGGCCCACCTGCAAAACGAGGGCAACCCCCTCCTGCGCCAGTGGGCCTGTTTATGTATCAGCCAGCTGTGGCAAGATTTGCCAGAGGCCAAATGGCGTGGCATTCGAGAAAACGCATATGCCAAGCTGGCGTTCCTCACCAAGGATCCATGCTGTGAAGTACGGGCTGCCATGATCCACGCCCTTACCACTTTTCTCGGAATCCCCGACCTGACGGAAGAGGTTGCACGGATCGAGGAGTCGATTGCCTGGACAATTCTTGACATGGGAAATGATGGCAGCCCGATTGTGCGCAAGGAATTCTTGGTCTTCTTGTCTCATTTCATCATTCGCTTCGAGAGCAAGTTTTTGGTTGCCGCCTATGAGCAACTCCAAGAGGAGAAGGAATACTTGGTGTTCCCCCCACAAGACGATGGGCAAGATCACAAAATGGGCCTGCACTATGCCAGACCAGATAACCGACAGAGAGACGGGACGATCAAGCCAACCGCTCACGGCCTCTCCCATAATACGGTCTACATGGCGTTCTGGAAACATGCCTTGATTCTGAGCGTTGATCCCCATCCAGAGGTGCAGCGGGAGGCTACGACGGTTATTGACTACGTTCACAATGCTTTAATAAACTCTAGCCTCGGCGAGGCGGCTCATGGCTTGATGGGAGAGGTCCAGAGAAGAGCAAACAGGGCGTCGCGCAGCAGAAGCACGGCTTCTTTGGGTCCGAGGTCTAATGGCGCTCTCAGCCCCCAGCCATTGCAGTCTCCTGGCCTTCTTCGGCGAACGGCCAGCCTTCTCTTCCAGTCCTTCATCACCAGCGAAGATAAGTCTAGGCCTACCACTCCCAACAGCCAGATTCCGCCAAAGTCGCCTTCGTCAAAGGTATCTCCGGACCGTGTATCTGCGCCTCCTGAACAGAATGACTACTCTGGCCGCTCGGCAACATACCACAATGCCCGCGAGCCTGTTTCCGGTTCGTATGAAGAGCGCGACTTGACCAAGGAGCCAAGCCTGCCACTTACGAGCAAGTTCCTCGAGTGGTCAATCGAGTACTTCCGTGAACCCCAAATGAAGAACACCGAGGCGGATGAGCCTGGCAGCACCGACTACAACGAGAGACTGTGGCGGAGGGCCAGGAATGAAGCCATCATGAGAGAAACGCAGCCCCTCAAGCATATCGCTGGCGCCCACCGGTGGAACAACCAGCTGGGCATCATCAACAACGGCGCACAGCCTGCCAAGATGACGTTTCATCAATTCGAAGACCACTTGGCGGTGGCAGATGACGCCAACACAGTTTACGTTTGGGACTGGAAGAAACAAGGACGCCTGAATAAATTCTCCAATGGCAACCCAGAGGGTTCCAAGATTAGCGACATGAAATTCATCAATGAGGACGACCAAGCCATTTTGATGACCGGATCGTCGGATGGTGTAATTCGAGTATATCGCAATTACGACTCGGAGCAAGACATTGAGCTGGCCACGTCTTGGCGGGCACTCACACACATGGTTCCCAGCAATGTCAATTCCGGAATGGTTTTCGACTGGCAGCAGGCGACGGGACGCGTCCTCGTTGCCGGCGATGTTCGGGTTATTCGGGTGTGGTTTGCTGGGCATGAGACGTGCACAATGGACATTCCAGCGCGATCTGGTTCATGCGTTACCTCACTCACATCGGACCAGATGACGGGCAACATCTTTGTGGCCGGATTTGGTGATGGTGCCGTCCGTGTCTTTGACACGAGGCTGAAGCCGCAGGAATCCATGGTACGCAAGTGGAAAGACGAGTCGGATCGCCAATGGATCAAGAGCGTGCACATGCAGCGTGGAGGAAAGCGAGAGTTAGTGAGCGCCAGCCGCAACGGCAAAGTCAAGGTGTGGGATATTCGCATGGACAAGGCCTTGCATTCCTTCCAGACCACTCGGGACACTCTGCGGACGGCAAGCGTTCACGAGCATTTGCCAGTATTCTCAGTGTAAGTTTTGGGCCTCCTCACGTACCTGACTCCCAAGCAGTAAATCGTAGCTAACGCGATTGTCTATAGGGGCACCTCTGCGCATGTGGTCAAAGTGTTTAACCTGAACGGCAACGAGCTTTCTCGACTCGAGCCATACTCAAGTTTCCTGCAACAGAACCGGGGGTCTCCCATTTCTGCGACAGCATTCCACCCGCATCACCCGATTCTTGGGTGCGCGGCACGAGGCGATCACCACATTAACTTATTTACGTGTGAGAAGACTGAACCGCTGCAGCTTGCTTAGTGGTCCAGGCCACAGCGCTAGATTTTTTGAAAGGGCGCCTTTGCCCATGGAGCATGTTCTTTTTTACCCTTTTCTGGCTGGATTATAAACCAACTCTTGTTCAATTTTTCTTTTCTTCGATGATATCAAGCGTTCGACGGTGAATGGGGGGACGCCGCCACTAGGTTCCTCATGCTTTGAATAGATGCATTGATACTGTACATGCGGAGAGGGTTATGCCCGACGTGTCCTCGACTTTCCAATGTGAAGGGCTTTGGAGGAATGGCCTCGGTAGGATTCTGGCGTTTGGGAGAGAGGGAAACAGTATTACTATAGTAAAGCTTTCAACAGATGAATTATTAGTATAATGAGGAACATTAGTGCGCTGATTTATGAAATCCCAGTGTATCGTTCGGACTGGTGATGTCGCTTTGCAGTAGAAAGAAATGCAGGGTATTCAGATGGGCGATGTGATTATGATTATGCATGAGAGACAGCGCACATGGCAAATATAAGTTTGTTTAACGAAGCTCGGCTGAAGCATCAAAAAGATTTCAGCTGAATGATTTTCGCCTCGGCATCTAGTACTGTAGTTGGTTTTTTTCTTTTGCAGAGTAGTATTTTCGTATGGATTTTTTTATTAGAGGGTGGACGCCATGCATGAACCGACATGGTTGGGTGTATTCTGCTGAAGAGGTAATTTCCGATGAGGGCCCTTTTGTTTTGAAAAATACTCGCTGTGGTTCTACAAATCTCGCAATACGGTCTTTACTCTCTCTCTCTGAATTCGAGAAATCGAGAGGGCAACGAGACAAGGCGCCTATCAATTGGAAGTTGGAGTTTAGGTGGCGTTTACTAATCCCTGGAGTCTAGAGAGCGATCATGAGCCTCGACATGCACCGTGGCGAGCTTTTTTAGTTGGTTGGCTCTATTCTCTCGCCAAGGCACTCAGCCCACTTGGCTGAAGGTAACGTGGTCTACTATAGATTCGCCAAGGGGGGAGAGGGAGCGAGGCTTAAAGATTGTTGTATTTTGAGGTTAGCATCGATGCCGGTGCCTACCTATGTAGGTTTTAAGCTGCTGTGGTCATATGACGGCAATGGTGTATGTATGTTTGCCTGGGTGACTGTTCGGGTTGTAGTCTTCTCATCCGTTTTGGAGTAGGGCATGTGAGCCTATGCCTACCCTGGAAAACGGGCACATGAACTCGGGGCTGCAAGAACAGGAAAAGGGGGATGACCGAAGCATCAATACGATGGAGTGGAATAGTACAATGTATGTGCTGCTACTGTCTGGATGCAGGTTTTGCTGGAAGGCTCGGTGTTTAGCAAAACGGCACGGCGCGGCACACGGCTGAATGGCATGTCCGCATCTCGGGTGTTCGGGAGCTGCGTCACCAGAACAAGGTTGGCCCGATGCTGGATGTCGCTGCTGATGGGCTGAGAAGTGCTGATGTTTTCCATTGGAGTGCCTGTAAGCTGTCAAGTCAGTTCAGTTCAGTCACACAGTCTCACTATTGCTCGTAATGCTGAGGTTCGACCTTGTTCGCGGGTTTCGGACCTGGGGGGAGCTGTTTTATTGTATGAGTAACAGCACGTTATTTAAGGTGGTGCCAGATCGACGAGCTGGGACCAAGTACGGGTACATGGAGGGCCACTTGGTGTAGGTACGGTTACGGTACGGCACTACCTTGGCCCTCCTACTGCACCTCAGCAGCAGTATGTCATCATCATTGTCATTGGATCATCATCAATGAACAGCTCCTCCATGATGGGTGCTTAAAGTACCCCATAATCTGGGCATCGACTTGGCATTGCACACGAGGCTGGAGGAATCTACACGTGTACCTCCTCGTACATTAAGGTGCCGTATCCGTACCTCGGAAACTGACTTCAATTCCCAAGGTAAGATCAGGTACCACCTTAGTAATTTGTATGTACGAGGACAGGCACCAAGACAAGTACCGATACCTCACGTCACGGACCCCACGGCATAAAAATCGCGGCGAGGGGGGAACTCGGGAGCAAAAGCAGCCCAGCAAAGCAGTTGAGCTTACAGTAGCGTCAGACAACCCATGCAGCGTCTGGACCCAACAAAATTCCCCCAGAACGCCACCAGACCCGGCAAAAATCAAGTTGCTCTGGGCCGGGTTTTTGCAGGGGGTCGGTGGGTTGGACTTGGAGCAATCACAGTAGCGCAGCTTCAAGTTGCAGCTTAGCTGCCTTGAGCTAGGCCTTGGGGGGGCGACTGCAGCGCTGCAATCAATCGTTTGTGATGGCCTGCAGTGGCTAGAGCTCCCCTAAATTACAGTAGAATGTTCAATCGCATTGGCTGCAACAGGTACATGTACCGGTACGCCGCCCTGGTCGCCCGCCTGGCCTGGCGAGTCCCGGCTACGTAACTTGTACCAACCTAAGCTTTAGCCTTGCCTCGCGCTGGCCTCCAGCTTTTTGCCTTTCCATTGCCTCCAAGCTTGCTCGCTCTCCTCTCCCTGCATCTGCCTGGACTGCACTGCACTGCGCTGCATCATTGCCCAACTGTGTCCCAACTCCCTTTTCCTTCTTCCTATTTCTTAACTATTCTGTCTTGATTCCCCTCACTCCTTCGTTCTGAATTCTCCCGCTTCGTCGTCGCCGTCAAGCGTGTCTCATTGCCTCTGAAGCGTGTCTCATTGCCTCTCCTGCTTATAGCTCTAGATCCGTCAGACAGGAAGCTTCCGCTGCTCAGACAAAAGCCGGACCCTCACCCCCTCCCCCCCTGCAACTCCCCCGGCACGAGCAAAGTTATCCTTTCGACTGCTCTAATCTCCTCCGCGTCCTGTCTCTTCCTCTCTTCCTCCCCTTCTGTCCTCCGTCTAGGCCACTCGTCGCAGCAAACAATCACCAACTACCCTCAAGATGACGACGGACTGGACTGTGGGCGTCATGCCCTTGACCCAGGTGCGCAAGCCGCCCTTCACCGTCGAAGCTTCCGGCTACGAAAAAGTCCCTGGCGAGACGATCCCGCGTCGCCACCCAGCAGCCAAGGACGGCCTTCTCACCACTCCTCACGATGACGTACACACTGTCTTCGACATTGTCCGCCGCAGTGCCCGCGAGTATCCCAACCACCTTGCCGTGGGCCACCGGAGGCTCATTGAGCTGCACAAGGAGACCAAGAAGGTTCCCAAGAACATTGATGGTCAGGTTGTCGAGGTGGACAAGGAGTGGCAGTACTTTGAGCTGTCCAAGTTTGACTTCTTGACCTTCAAGGAGTATGAGACTCTTGTTCTGCAGCTGGGTTCCGGCCTGCGCAAGCTGGGCTACAGCGGCTCTCACAAGCTGCATCTGTTCGGCACAACCAGGTAAGCCATGCAATTCCAGGAGCCAATGCTTTCAGGGCATGGAATTCGCTAACAATGAATCCTTTTCTCGTCTTGTAGTGTGAACTGGATCTCCATGTCCCATGCTTGTGCCTCCCAAGGCATCTCCATCGTCACTGCCTACGACACCCTCGGCGAGAGCGGCGTCGAGCACTCGCTCGTCCAGACCGATGCTGATGCCATGTACATCGACCCTCACTTGCTCAAGACCGCCGCTGGCCCCATCCGCAAATCAAAGGTCAGGACTGTCATCGTCAACGAGGACTGCATCTTTACCGCTGGCGGCGAGATTGAAGCCTACAAGAAGGAGAACCCGGATATCCGCGTCATTACGTGGGAGGACCTCCGTAAGCTCGGCGAGGAGAACATGGTTGAGCCCAGCCCTGGCAACCCATCCGACGTCTTCTGCGTCATGTATACCTCTGGTTCCACTGGTCTTCCCAAGGGTGCCTGCATCACCCACGAGGCGCTTGTTGCGGGAGGTATGTAGCCTTGTTGCATCGCGGTACGACTCAATACTAACTTTTGACATTAGTTACGGGCCTCCTCGCCTCTGTCGGCCAGACCATTAGCGACAAAGAGGTTGTCCTTGCCTATCTTCCTCTTGCGCACATCTTCGAAATGGCCCTTGAGAACCTCGTCTTGTCCATTGGTGGCTGCCTGGGATACGGAAACCCCAGGACCCTTTCCGATACTTCCATGAAGAACTGCGCTGGTGACATGCGGGAACTGCGACCAACCGTCATGGTTGGTGTCCCCCAGGTGTGGGAGACTGTCAGGAAAGGAGTCATGGCGAAGCTGGAATCTTCTAGCCCCGTTCTCAAGTCGCTATTCTGGGGAGCCTTTAGCTACAAGAGCTTCATGTCGCGCAACAAGCTTCCGTTTGCCAGCGTTTTCGACAGCATCGTCTTTAGCAAAGTTCGCCAGCTGACCGGAGGCCGGCTTCGTTTCACCATGAACGGTGCCAGTGGCATTTCGGACAGCACGAAGCACTTCCTGTCCCTCGTTCTCGCTCCTATGCTGACTGGCTATGGCTTGACCGAGACCTGCGCCAACGGCTCACTGGGAAACCCGCTCGAGTACACTGCCAACGCCATTGGCCCTGTTTCTGGTGCCATTGAAGTGAAGCTCGTTTCAATTCCCGAAATCGGATACTCAACCGATGCCAAGATTCCCCAGGGCGAGATTTGGATGAGGGGTCTCCCCATCATGAAGGAGTACTACAACAACCCAGAAGAGACTGCCAAGGCTCTGACCGCTGATGGTTGGTTCAAGACTGGTGATATTGGCGAGTTCGATGCCGACGGTCACTTGCGCGTCATTGATCGTGTCAAGAACCTTGTGAAGATGCAGGGTGGCGAGTACATTGCCCTGGAGAAGCTGGAGGCTGTTTACCGAGGTTCTCAGGTGGTTGCTAATGTCATGATCCACGCTGATCCGGAGCACAACCGCCCCATTGCCATCATCATGGCCAATGAGAAGGTTCTGGCTGACAAGGCAGCGGAGCTTGGTGTTGACGAGCACAGCATGCACCATGACCCCAAGGTTCAGTCGGCAGTTCTCAAGGATCTGCAGCTTACCGCTAAGCGATCTGGCTTGACTGGTTTGGAGACAATTGGTGGCGTTGTTGTTACTGATGCGGAGTGGACCCCTGACAGCGTAAGTTTGCATCCTCTATCGGCTGAGTTGTGTGTGTATACTGACAGTTCTTCTCCTTGTAGGGTTTGGTCACTGCTACTCAGAAGCTTAACAGGAAAGTCATCCGAGAGGCTTTCAAGAAGCAGATTGACGAGTGCTTGAAGCACGCTCCTTAAACATTCTACAGACGCAATTCTTTGGTATCTCTTTTTTTTCCTGATTTTTTTGGTGCTGAAGATGGCGAGAAGAGGCTAAGAGATGGGTGTGATGAAAGGTGTGGCTTGGTGTAAATGGGAATGAAGAAAGGTGGTGGGATGATGATGATACCTGATACCGCCGTTGTGATTCAGGCCATGTAGCACGACGTGATTTAATTTGCCTCTCTTGTACTGCTCTTGGGGCGTGGGCTTAATTAATGACATTTATACCACTTTTGATCTCTAATCCTTCTTGTTTCTCTTATGCTTCTCGATGTTATTGTAATAAAGCCGGTTTAATACAGTTACAATACAATAGTATATGTATAAGTTATCAATGGGGGAAAAGAGCCAAGCATCGTGCTCCAACGTAAAAACTCCATTGCCATGCTTTCGCCTACCGAACCTAAGGTGCTAAAACATACAAGAACCAACAAGAGAGAAAAGTAAAAAAGCTAAAACATACACAGACGTACAGGCTGGACAAGTAATATAACAACAGAGAAATGGCTCTTTACATGCGCGATGGATATTGGTAGAAAAAAGAAAAGGTACACCGGGAAAGAGTAAGACAATGCACGCCAAAGTACACTGAAGGGGAAATAGAAAAACAAATGTACAAGTTCGCATCTTCTCTTTCTCCTTCTATTACCCTCCCCGTAATCATGATTCGCTGGTTGTTTTTATGCCTAACAAAGCGTTGTAGAGGTAGAATGGAGGAGAAGAGAAAAGAACTATGGCGGGCTGCGTTGCATCCCCCCTCCATTCAGCTATCTTTCCTCCTGAAAAACGCCAGATAAGGAACCGTGTCTCGTCCAGATCTAAACACGTTTTCCTTGTAGTCAGTGGCATCGTTGGTGCCGATCCGCACCTTGGTGACCTGGCTATCTTCGCAGCGGTACCACGCATACTGATCATGAGTGCTCGAGTCCCGCACATAAGCGTAATAGTGCCCATTGTCAGTCTTGCTGCCGCTGTGAACAATAACAGCGTAGCACTGATACTTGAACGGCCCCGAAAAAGCCCTGTCGCTCGAATTCTCGCCTGTCCGCATGAAATACGGAGTGAGGTCGATCTCGTTAAAGTCCCAAGTGACTTTTCTCGTCGACTTCTTTATGTCTCCGACAGATTTGTCAAAGTCAAACCTGCGGAAGCTCAGGCACAGCAAGGGAGGCATACGGGCAAAGCAGGTGGTTTGCATAGCCTTTGTGTTTCTCTTGCACGTGTCGCATGCAAAGTTGTCGAGCGTGTTGACAACGTTGTGCTCTCGGAAGGAATCCTCGAGAGTAATATCTTGATTCTTACCGACAGGCGCGAAGACCAAGTCAAACGTTGAGAATGTGTGTGTCTGCTTATGGCATCGTTGGCAGTCGACTGTTGAGAGCTCAAGACCACGCCAGTAGCGATCAACAATGGATCGATTCAGTTCTTGGTAATTCTTCCAATACTCAACAGCGGCCTGTAAGCGTGCTTGAGGAATCGTGCTTGGCTGTGGGATGTTGCCTTTGAGGTTCCGGCGAGAATTGGTTTCATCGTGGAGGTAGTCTAATAAAAAGGACATGAATTCTTGAGCGTCCTGTTGCCCATTGCCACCAAACTTGGAGATGGTTTGACTGTGCTGGCAAAGATGGAGGGAATAGTCCTAAAAGATAATTTTGTCAGCAATGCACATGAGATGAACGAATGGTTACGAAAGAAGAAGCAGCATGACATACCATTAGCGTCTGAGCCTTCATGGTTTTGAACTTTCCCGTCGTCATCCAATGGAATAGATTTGATATTATTTTAATCATCAACTGGGGTTGATCAATCTTCTCATCGTCTTTTCTTGGGGCCGAGTATCTCTCAACCCATTCCGAATTGCTCAATTCTCTCCCAAAATTGGGCGACGCCAATAATGACTGTAGAGTACTGTTTGCATAACACCAATTGTGAGGGTTGTTTAGACCGGTGTAAAAGACTTTCTCAGAAGGTGGCGGGGCCGGTGGTGTCGGAGCTGGTTCGTCATACATGTCATGTTCTTCGACCGTCTGAGATAGACTGCTGTAACTTAATCGTGGTAATGCTGGAGCTGGCCTTGTGGGAGGAGAAGGCAGGTCGGTATAGAGGTCAACCTGGTGAGACGAGCCATAGCCCGGGGTCCTTTGTTCAACAATGGTGGGGGACGTCATTGATTCCTGCAGAGACAAAGAAGGAAACCTCCGCAAGAAAGACTCGGTTGAGCGGTGAAAGGCCTGCTCTGTCGCCGTCTCGGTCTCCTTTTCTTCAATCTCTACAGCCTGTTGCCAGACTTTGACAATGTCCGGTCTCAGTGGCTTCCCCAGATATTGAGACGGCCGACGCTGGAATGGACCCTGTCGAACTAAAGAAATCTTCTTGGGTTTGGGCGGAGCCGTCGACTGCAGAGAAGCAGAGCCCATAAGATCGACCCATGCGTCCAACCCGCCTTTGAGCAGTTTGGGGGAATTTCGCAGCTCGTGTCCGTAGCTGAGGTGTACCAAGGCGCGATGTAGAGACAAAAGAGCTGCCTCTTCGGTATTCCAAGGAGAGGGAATCTTTTCTGAGTACTGGTCATAGAATACCACCAAATCGTAACTGGCTCGTCTTTCGAACTGAATCTGCTCCTGATTTGGGGATAGGACCAGGCTCTCAGCTATTTCATCGGCAGAAATATTCGGCCTGGAAAGTATACTGGGGTCAATGCATATTGTGGAGGAGGACATGATGTGGCCCTCATCAAAGTCCTCGCGAGCACGGACGTCTATGATTAAAATAGAACCCTTTGCTTTCATGGCTTCAAAGAGCTCTTCAGGTGTAATTCTATCCCCTTCCGGAATCTTGAAACCACTCTCTGGGGGGTATGGAGTATCAATGTTTCCGTTTCTAGAAGAGCTTTGTGATTGGGCTGAAAAATAGTCATTGCTCTGCTGCTGCTGCGGTAAAGGAGTGGTTGTCGCGCTGCCAATGGATACAATTGACCCGGCACGGCTGTAAGGACCTCGTGGCGTGCTAGGTGGAAGACGAGCGGACTCTCCAGATATGCTACCTCGCGCAGGACTGTAAATCGCATCAGGCATCTTTGGCAGTGCCGGGATTGCGCTATCTAATGATATTTTAGGGCGCGGCGGTGGCATATCTCGGGGCCCGGCAGGTCTGCTTGGCGGCGGGACAATCTGGTGAGTCTTGATGCGAGGATCTTGCCCCGGAGAAGGCTGAGGGCCTCGTAGGTTGGCAAATCGTGCGGCAAGATCCGACATGGCTTGAGTCGAGGAGATGGCGGAGGCAGCGGAGGCGGCCCGGGTATGCCCGGTCTTGATGGCATGGCCAGCTAAAGATTGAGGCTTGGGGTGCACAGTAGGCTTGACCTTCCCCGGTGAGCCGTTCGTACGAGCCTCGGGTTGCTGTCCATTGACAGGTTGTCGTGTTTCTGGACTCGCATCTAGAATCGAGGAGGTCTGTGATAATATGGTATTTGCGGCGGCTTTTTGCTGAGTCGAGGCGGGAGCGGTTGGTCGTACGCCAGTCCTCTCATTATCTGCAATGATATCCCGCTTGATTTGTTCGTATATTTCACTTTGTTGAGATATCTTTTTCAAGAGAGTCTGGTGCCTTCGATTCCAGTCGTCGCGACGGCTTTTTAATTCTACATATTCACGGTGAGAGGGAATGATTTGCACGGCAATGACCGAGGCTTTGACGTAGTCTCTGAAGGCAAGGGCAGGTTTCCCAAATTCACGGCCCATTTCAGACTTTGCCAGCGTTGTTTCAGCCTGCTCGAGCAGATACTTCATCGTTTGGTTTCGGTTGATATCCTGGGGAAAGGCCACCATATCCTCGATGTGAGGAAGCGGCGCAGTTGCGCCTGGGGGAGGGACATAGCCGCCATTCATGCCATCGTAGCCCGAAGGCGGCATGCTGTGCCTGGCATTCACGGCCATGTGGTGCCTCGCGCTATCAATAGGGTCTGCCGTTGTCATCGATGTCGGGAGAGGTTGGATATGAGATCGGTAGTGGTTGGCGCCCAGCGTCGTTGGCTGTGCGGCGCCTCAGAGGTGATATCGCCGGTTGCGTGGAATGAACAGGCGTCAATGGGGCGCACGGATCGGATCTAATACGAGGTCTGGTCTGTTCATCTCAGGGAGACAAGCATTGAGAGACGGGACAAAGACGTGCTTCCTATGACAGTGGCTTTCGGGGGCCCTGAGGAGGGGCTGTGGCAGCACAAAGCATTCTCGTATGGCTGGGGGGTTCAAAGTCGGGATTTCGAGCGTCGTTCTTTGTGAAAAGGCGGGAATCGGAGGTACGCAGGCCAAAGGACGGACCGGCCTGGTCTTGTGCGTGGGAATGGAGAAGTGAAGCTGTCAACAAAAGGCGATAGAGTGGTCAGCTGCTTTGGCGACTCGGTTTGGGGACTTGGCCTATTGGGGGCTGCACCACTTTCTAGGCCTCTAATTACCAGCACGGCTACACAGGGTACAAGCGTGGGCGGATTAGCATACGTACGTGGGGTATAAAGTACATTTGGTTTCATTTCTGTACTTGATGTCTCACCCTAAAGAAGCAGAGTTACAAGTAGCCCCCACATGAGCTTTTGTACTAAGAAGCACCTCCAGCCTATGCCGCAACTGTCATTAAGTACCTCGAGACGGCGCTGTCAAATTGCACACGCATCAGCCACAACCGGGCGTCGTCATTGGCTTGGCTGACGCGCTTTCAACTTTTGATTCCTGATACTCGAAGAAGCACTGACACAACACATACCACGACCATATAAGTGCATAGACTTGTGATATATCAAAACTCTTTCACTTACTCATTCTTTTGTTTCCTTTATTTGAGCTACATTGTTCAACCGCATGCCGGTGTCGCCGTGTTCAATTTGCCTCTCACCGCCACGATACCTTATTTAGAAGCTCTGTTCCATGCTCATGACTTGTCCAAGTGGGCTATTTGACATCTCGCCGCGCTACGTCATCGCAGCACGGTTCACTCACTATTAGTGAAGCAGAATGCACCGTTCAACACTACCACAGGAATAGGAATTTCACATGAACCTTAGTAGCCATCTGTTTATTCACTATGTTTGATGCATAAGAGATCTTAGGTATACAAGCTATGCTGGTAGGCAATTTGAGCTCTAGTAATACCTTCGATACCTCCCACAAAACCAGCAACTGAGAAAGTAGAACTGCGTGCAATGTTCGGCTCTTGCCGCTCTAAGACGAGGCATAATAACTCATGAGGAGCGGATTTCTGCCTGGCAAAGTCAGTGGTAGTCAAGGCTCAAGACAGATGACGGTAGAAACACCGATAGCCGACTGTGGATGTCACTGTGGTCCGTGGCATGCCGATGCTTGTAGGGACAAAGAAGCCTCAAAGAGAGCCCGAGACAAAGAACAAGGGGAACATAGTGACTCCATAATTCCAGCACGTACCTGCAGAAAGCGCATGCAGTTGATCAATCAATCCATATTGTCCCGACAGTGCTGTTCATCCTCTGCACAAAGTGTAATTACAGTTATTACAGGCACAGGAACGGCTTGGCTTAGGCCTGCCTCGGCGCCTGTAGCGGATTAACCACTGTTCCGGCTGGTGCCTCCGCGGCCGTGACGCAACTGAACGGCGTCGTCAGCGGAGCCGAAAGTACCTTGGACTTGGCTAGGACGGACTGGACCTGGACCTCATAGCCTCACCTTCAGCTCAGCTCCATCACCATCGCCATCCCCGAGCTCTTCTTCTTCTTCTTCTTCTTCTTTTCAGCGTCGCATCTCTGTTTCCGATCTCCCCTTGTTCCTCCTCCCCTGTGACGCCAAGCTTCCCATCGCCGCCGTCAACATGATGAGCTGGTGGTCAAACTCGGCCAACACGGCTCTCGACGAGCAGGTCGAAAAGGCCACGAGCAGCAGCCTGTATGCTGATCCCCAGCCGCTCCCGTAACGAAGCTGGACTAACGACGGGGTGTGTAGGGAGGATATTGCGCTCAACCTCGAGATCTCCGATGTCATCAGGTCCAAGACGGTGGCGCCCAAAGAGGCCATGCGGTCGCTGAAGCGGCGCATCGGCAACAAGAACCCAAACACTCAGCTCAGCGCCCTCAACGTATGCTATCCGACATGCCCTGTTCTACCATCTCCTCCGCTGAGTTTGAGTTGGACCCTAATCTAACACCGCTCTCCATCTCTAGCTTACGGATACATGCGTCAAGAATGGCGGGTCTCATTTCCTCACGGAAATCGCCTCCCGCGAGTTCATGGACAACCTGACCTCTCTTCTCCAAGCCGTCGGTCCCGTCGCCGTCAACGCCGAAGTGAAATCCAAGATGCTCGAGCTGATCCAGTCATGGGCCGGTGCCACAGAAGGACGATACGAGCTTTCCTATATCGGCGAAGTCTACAAACGTTTGCAGCGAGAGGGGTATCAGTTCCCCCCGCGAGTCACGGTGGCGAGCAGCATGATTGACAGCAGCGCGGTAAGAAGCCCATCGGCACTTCAGGCACGATGTCTCTAGGGTTGTCAGCTAACGGAAGGCCAAATAGCCGCCCGAATGGATTGATTCGGATGTTTGCATGCGATGTCGAACAGCTTTCACGTTTACCAACCGAAAACACCATTGCCGAAACTGCGGAAACTGCTTTGACCAGCAGTGTTCAAGCAAATCCCTCCCACTGCCTCATCTCGGGATACTTACTCCTGTGCGAGTCGACGATGGGTGTTATGCTAAGCTCACGAACAAGGGGTTCAAAGAACCAAATCCATCCCTCGACCGCACACCGACGTACCCTCATAAAACTCGGAGCACATCTGCCATGCAACCCCGAAACGCGCGCGTCGACGAAGGGTTTGATGAAGATCTTAAAAGGGCATTGGCGATGAGTTTGGAAGAAGTCAACAATGCATCCAGAGGCAGGCCCCCCCCTGTGACAACCAACGGACCTCGCACGAGTGGAGGAGACGCATCAGCCACTAAGCAAGCTGAAGAGGAAGACGACGACCTAAAAGCTGCCATTGCTGCCTCCCTAGCAGATATGGAAGAGCAGAAGCAGAGACATGCTGCTGCGCTCAAGGAACAGACCTCAGGACCCGCCACCTCCTCCACCACTTTCACGCTGCCAAAGAACGACTACGAACTGACGGCAGTGGAAGCTGAGAACATCAATCTCTTTGCCACCTTGGTTGACCGGCTCCAGACCCAGCCTCCTGGCACTATCCTGCGAGAACCGCAAATTCAGGAGTTGTATGATAGCATTGGGTCGCTGCGTCCCAAGCTTGCACGAACATACGGCGAAACGATGAGCAAGCATGGTAATGATTCCCGGCATCTTACCTCATGACTTCGATGGCTAACAATACGAATAGATACCCTCCTCGACCTTCATGCCAAGCTGTCCACAGTTGTTAGATATTATGACCGGATGTTGGAAGACCGGTTATCAAAGGCTTATAGCCAGCAGAACCTTGGCGGGTATAACCTGCCACCCCCTCGCCAATCTTCCGGACCCTACCCTTCAATACCTTCTCACGCTCCGAGCAACTCTGTAGGTGCCGAAAGCTTCTACACAAACCAGCAGCAGCCGGGCTATTCGTCACAAGGCCAGCAGCAACTGTATCAAATGCCTCCTCAACATGCGATGCCGCAGTCCCCTTATCCGCCTTACGCTGGCATGCCAGCACCCGATGCCCCTTCTGGACCTTATGCGCCTCAACAGCAGCTGCAGACGGCCGATGGCTGGAACAACCAGACCCCATCAGCCCCTGAGCAGTTTCAGCAGCAACAGCAGCCGCAGCCGCAGGAAAACCCGGAAGATCGAAGACAGTACTCACATCAAACGGCTACGTCGCCTTCAGCAGATCCCAATGCTTCATACTACTTCAACACCCCTCAACCTCTACAGGCCGTTCCTACCGGACCATCCGCCCCCGGGTCCGCGCCAGACGCAAGCCAATCGCCGTATCCCAACCTGAACCAATCACCTATGCCGTACCATAGAGGCTCAGTGTCGGCACAGACGCAAGCAACTCCTCTACAGACTCCAGCTCAACTCGCACAACCCCCCAACGCAACGCCTCACATGCCTATCCATTCTCAGGCCCCGTCTGCTCCGACTCAGCAGCCCTTCCAGCAGGAACTGCCGCAAGGATCACCTTATCAGATGCCACAGCAACAGCAGCAGCAGCCACCTGCCCCTCCTCCTGAGTGGGCTGGCTATTCCCAGTACTCAATGCCCGCGGCACCACAACATGAGCCCGTTCAACAGCAGCAACCGATTAAGGAGGAAGCACTCATTGAGTTTTGATTCTTGTTATCTAATTTGAACTGGGGGAAATAATGGCGGCAATTGTCATGAGAGGCGGGTTAAAAATGACAGAAAGGGGAGTTTTATACTGCGACGCGGCGTTATACGAGGACTGGACAGCAGGTGATGTAACATGGATGTTCCGTAGCCTGTCAGAATGACCTTTTTTTCATCTTTCCTTCGAAATGTAAACATGGGGATGTTTTCTTTTGAAGCACATTGGATCGCATCTTGAGGACGTTTTGAGCGCAGTCGCGTGTCTTTTGTATGTGAGAAGCCTCTCGGAGCTCCGAGGTACATGTAGTTATATCATGCTGCATGATCATCAATGCAACAATGGCAAACCAGACCGCTCAGCGCCCCTAAAGAAAGCCATCCAAGCATCGTCTCTTCTATCCACTCATCCATACACGGGATACACGGGGGGCTTCACACTAAACCGCAGTCAGCCACAGGAAACTAAGCACGCCACAGGCACCAATTGGATCACCCGTATCCTGGCACGAGCCGCATCTACGGCTCAACTAGGTAATGTACTCGTATATTCGAGCTTTTTCATTCCCCGGTGGACGTTTTTTGAGTGACCGGTCGTCGGGCCGGAGGTTGACGTATCTCATGTGAGGAACCTTTCTAAGTAATTTTGTACTCATATGGCTGGGGGCGTGTCCTGCTGCCTTATGTATAGTTTGCTTCCTTATGGATATCTGCTTCCCACCCGCTTTGCCCATCGCCGGAGCCGGAGGTAAAAGATGGGGCCTTGTTTTTTACTGTTTTCGCCTCCCCCCTTCGGAGCCGGGCGACCCTCTCCGCTGTGGTTCCCCAAGACTTTTTTTTTTTTTGAGTCATTCGGAGTGAGGTTTTGGGCGGGATTGCTTAATGTGGTAGGTGAGCCGAGTATTACGTTCTTCGTTCTTGGCTGTTGTAGGACGGCGTGTTTGTCGTTGGGCCCTTATTTCTTCATTCTCGTAATTTGATGTACTTGACTTTCTTTCTTTCTTTTTATTTTTCATAGACTCATAGTTTGATCAATTCGACTTTCGTTGCTTCGTGTTTTGGGAAAGTCATCCAGCACACATATATCTCTCATATACACCAAAGAACAAAAACCACATACAAAAACAATGGCTCCCACGATCCATCTCGTGCGCCACGCCCAAGGCTACCACAACCTCTGCGCCGAAAACGAAAAACTCCCAGACCCAGACCTCACGCCCCTCGGCAACGAGCAATGCAACCATCTACGCAGCACATTCCCTCACCACGCCAAGCTCCGCGGCCTGGTCGCCTCGGGCATGCGCCGCACGCTGTACACCTGCCTCCAGTCCTTTGGCACCGACTCGCTCGGCCCCGTGATTGCGCTCGACACCCTCCAGGAGTGCTCTGACGCTCCCTCAGATACAGGTTCGTCAATTGAGAAGCTGGCGGCTGAGTTTGGCGAAAAGGCTGATCTGAGTCGAATGCGCGAGGGCTGGAACTTTAAGGGTGAGGGGAGCGATTTCGAGCCCGCGCTTGATAAGCTGGCGGTGAGGGCGAGAGAGGCGAGAAAAACGCTGAGGGAGATTGCCACCGGCTTGGGAGACGATGCGCACATTGCTGTTGTTTCTCACGGAGCGTTTCTGCACTTCTTGACGGAGGAGTGGCACGGAATTACCAACACATATCGTAAGATGCAACCCCTCTTTGCTTTGAAGGATGATAGAAAGAGGAAAAAGATGATGAGAATCATTGTCAACTGACGTCAGCACGAATATAGCCACAAGCTGGAAGAATTGCGAGTACCGCACCTTTCAGTTTGTTGATTCCACAGGCCAGGATCCTGATGCCGAGATACGCGAGACTGACGAGAGCTGGCGTCGGCGACATGGCACCTTGAAGGTTCCTACCGCAGAGGAACAGCGTGAGCTGCGCCAGATGATGGAGCGGGAACTCTTGCCTTTTTTCAAGATGAAAAATCACATATAGAGTCCTGTATAGCGCATCCCCAGATGAGAGACTGTAGACTGTAGAGGGCACAAGGTACAGTCATCCAATATGACAGACAGAAACCTCGGAGCGAGAGAGTAATTTTTGATAAAAGAAAGGGACTGGGTAAGAGATTAATGGAAGCCTGGTATTACACTATAGAAAGTGTTGTTTTAGAAGGCACCACATAGAAAATCGTAACATGATGAATAGAACACCGATAGTCTTTGAGAAGAATAGACATTGAAATCTAGCTGCAACTCGGCAACCCAAGGTATAAAGTCTCCACTATATTGTCATCCATTGACCGTCTGCTTAATGTCGTACCAAATCATTCTAAACCCTGTTTGCCCAAATTGGCGTGGACGCTCCGAATGGTCTCCCATGAGACAGGCTGAATATCGTAAATGTAGAGAGACCGGCGAAGCAACGCATTTTCGTCCTCTACGAGTTCGCATAGGCAGTAGCATTTGTCTTCGGTCTTTGGCGCCGCGAGGAAGGGGCTGGATTCGCAGTAGATGGGACTTTCCTTATCCTTGAACATCATAATGCCGCTGATATGGGGTTTCCCGCCAAATAAATCTTCCAACTTGAAACATTGGAAGCTCTTGTGATCGAAACCGCCACAGCCAGTGTGAACGACTCGTGCAAACAGCACAACTTCCTTCGAACCGTAAGAACTCCTGTTCCTCGCATTTATCATCTCACGAATGTGAAAAAATGTAGTGCGAGGATCAAGTCTGATATCTTGGATGAGCTTCTCATTAGATCCCTGTTGGTCAGATGATGACATTCGATACCAATATGATCCTCCTGTCTCTTTACGGAGGGAATCCTTGATATGATCTTCTACAGTCGACCAATGCAAAGCCCTCCAGATGTGGTCATCATCCGGGCGCCATTCATCCGGCGAGGGGGGGTCAACCACGTGGAATTTGCCTGGAGAAGTCGAACAGAAATTTCCGGGGGGAGAAAGACAGATGTTCTGTTTGTTTGCGTCAGTAAGATGAAAATGCAGATTCATTACAAAAATTCGAATCGGCTCACAATCGCACTCATGTCAATGTCTTGGGAGTTCGCATCACCCAGCCCCAGAGAAATCGCAGGGCGCTTCGAATCAGGCTCTGCCGCATCATTCGAGTCCGACTCCTCGCGTGGACGCTTTTTGCCAACGATGACAACAGAGATGTCAACGTCAGGAGGTAGGGAAACCACAACTCCGGGAGCAGAATAGTTGACATGCGGAACAGGGACGGGATATTCAGATAGTTTGCTGATATATGTCAGTCATGGAGTTTCGTTCCAGCATCAGTGCTCGAATCAACTCACCTTGGATCGTACATCGGTGCATCCGCCATGGTGATGGAGGGTGGGACAGAAACCCGAGGATCAACTCAAGAGAATGGAGAGTTTGCCGAGAAAACGACTTTTTCGATGACGAGGACACCGGTGAGACAGCAGAAACAAGAGAGGCACACAGCTTCAACAAAAGTAGACGCGTAGAGGCCGAGAATCAGAAGAGAAATACCAGGGCTCAGAACAGAAAAATCAGGGCTCAGAATTGCACAAGGACAAACACAGGAGGCGCTTAGAAAACGCGTGAGAACATTCGAAACGGCGCTGGCACAGAGAAAGACACAGAGAGGCAGACAAAAGAAAGAGAGAGTAGAAGAAGAAGAGGAAGGGGAAAAGCCCTACATTTTCTCCCTCTTCGACTTGAATCTGAATTTTGTGTCTTTCAGATAAACGAGCGTTGCAGAAGGAGAAAGACCTGCTGGGCAGCTGCCCTTTTGTATGGGCTTTGCCTGGGAGATAAGGCATCGATTGCGCTCCTGCCTTGATCACTTGGTTGGCATTGCGTCATGGGAGGAAGTGAATTCGATGCCGAGCAAAAGATGGAACCACCAATAAAAGTCTGGTACCTTGTAGAAAATCAGAGAGCAAAAGCAATTCTAATAAACAGCTCTAATATTTAGTATATTAAGTGATACATGCACTTCTTGCCCTGGATCTATAATAGGTGCATATCTGTGTTGGATATAGCCTCACCATCTGCTTTTTGGGGTTCTTGGGATATACTCGTTCATCTCTGGCATCACTAAATACAAAACACATCTTATGAGAAAATGTTAAGCGTAAATTCACTTCATTCGCTACGCTATCATCTTTTCATACATGTAAAATTTTCAGTTCCTCGTCCGTCATAGCTCTTCTCAACCACCGCCCCTTTCCCCCCTTTCGTGTCCCTCCAAGATGCTTTGCCAACCGGTTCCCCGAGACGCCAAACGATTTACTTGGAGCTCAACATAACGCGCAGACATCTTGCAAAAAAAAAAAAGCAAGAGATGCCGGGACTAGTAGTAGTAATTATATAAAATGTTGCTTGTTGGTTTTCTCTCAAAGACTGTTTCCCCCCACCGTCAGGGTATCTTTTGAGAAATGTTGGAGGAGTGGTGAATGTATGGGGGCGTAAATGGGCCAAGAAAAAAAAGATCAAAAAAATAGAAGTGAAGAAGTTGTTTAAAAAAGCATGAATCAACATGAAAGAATCAATGTGAAAAGCAACGCATGGTTATAACATGCGAGCCGAGAGAAGACATGATCAAATGAATTAAATCACATGATAATGGCGGGAACGTCCACGTTGGCCTTGATGGACTTGTGAGGCAGAACGCTACCACCGTTGACGTAGATCTCGTCGCCAATGGTAACATCGTCACCGAGAACAGTCACGTTCTCCAGACGGGCCCAGCGGCCGACGGTGCTGTTCCAGCCAACAATCGTCGACTTGACCCATGCGTGGTCCTTGACCTTGGAGGCGCTCAAGAGGACACAACGCTGCAGACGAACACCGTCACCGACGACGACGTCTGGGCCAATGGTGACGTTGGGGCCTATTCTGCAGTTCTTTCCGATCTTGGCAGAGGGGTGAATCAGGACGTTGCCACCGTGGACGTAGGACTCGGTGGGAGGAGTGAGCTCCTTGCTGCCCTTCTTGGTAAGAGAGGACAGGTACAGGCAGGTGCCGCTAAGGAAGTCCTTGGGCTGACCAACGTCCATCCAGAAGCCCTCGAGGTCGAAAGAGTGCAGCTGGTTGTCGGCAACCATGGCGGGGAAGGTCTCCTTCTCGATGGATGTGGGGCGAAGCTCGATGCGCTTCAGGACGGAGGTGTTGAAGATGTACATGCCGGCGTTGATACGGTTGCCGACGAACTCGACGGGCTTCTCGACGAAGCGGTCGATGCGAGATGGGTGGTTGGGCTTGTGGACAACGACACCGTACTTGGACGGCTCCTCCACCTTGGTGACCACAATGGTACCCTCATCGCCGTGGCTCTTGTGGAACTCGAGGAGCTCCTTGAAGGGATAGTCGCAGATGACGTCGGAGTTGAGGACGAAGAAGGGGGAGTCGTCCTTGGCGAGGATGCCCTCAGCAAGCTTGAGGGGACCGCCAGTGTCGAGGGGCTCGGACTCGACAGAAAACTCAATGTTGATGTTGTATTTCGCCTCGTACTAATGATGGGGCGTACGCAATCAGCTTCATGCTCAACGTCATTGGAGGGGAAGCTCAGCTGGGGGGCAAAAGCTTGTTGGTGCAACAAATAGGCAAAAAAAACCAGGCAAGGGTTGCAGTGAGGGGTCATGTGCAGGACTCACCTCAGCCAGGAACTTTTCCATAATCTCTGGGCGGTAGTTGACGGCGAGGACAATGTCGGTAACGCCAGCGGCGACGAGAGCCTCGATCTGATGCACAATCATGGGCTTGTTGCAGAACTCAACGAGAGGCTTGGGGAGCGTCAGGGTCTAGATGGCGTCGCACAATGGTCAGTCTCTGGGGTGTGGTGAAGCTGCGGTTTTGGCGGTTCCCCCTCCATCCCTCCCCCCATTCGCGTTCAATGCGGTGGTGGGATGCAGGTCGGATCGCTGGCGTGGAACGTACGAGAGGGCGAAGGCGAGTGCCAAAGCCACCGACAAGAATAAGTCCTGCGCAGGGGAGAATGTTAGCCTTGCCATTGGATTGGAGCACCGGTTTGGATGGTGGTTGAGAGGCGCGTCATACCCTTCATGGTGAATGTCTGCGACGATGCTTGATGTGCAGGTTTAAGAAAAAGGGGGGGTTTAAAGAAGAGGAGTAAAGAAGTAGGGCAACTAGTATATTTTGGTAGTGAGCGTAGAAAAGAACGAGCGACAATCAATGCTCGCAAAGCAGAGAATCAAAGTCGACTCAAGAGGCAAAAAGTGAAAAGGCTGTGGTGTTTTTGCGGGAGGATGGGAGGGAAAAGGAGAGAGGAAATTGCCATCTATTTGGGCTGGGCTCAAGGTGTCCAGATGTCACGAAGCCAGTACACAGATTAGCACGGAGCTCCAAGTACTGCCGCTCCGGAGAAGCAATGCAATGCGTTCGTACCGACTAATTTCACGCGCTGGGCTTAGCGGCATCTCAACTCGTACAGGGCCCGGCGTCCCCTGAAAGCGCCTCTTCAGCTCCCAGCAAATCAAATCACCAATTGGCACGGCTAGAGCCCCCGTTTCCCATTCCCATTCCCAGCCTATTGGCGTGACAGCTGCTGAGCTCTGCCTTACTAGTTGCTAGTCCAGAGTGCTGTAAATTATCGAATGGAACTGGACCACATAGAGATTGAACACGAAGCATCAGGACGAGGCAGTGCGGGGGCCTGTGATCACTCGGTCCAGGGGTCCCCCAAAGACCCAAAGACAGCGCGGCCAATCAGCTCGACAGGCCTGAGCATGAAAAATTTCCCACGCGGCTTGGGAAAAGCTGGAGGCGAAATTTGGGCGGCCCGTGAACCTGCACAACACCCGTAAAGCTCCGTATCATCATGCAATCAGTTGTTTTTGATACTTCGTATAATATTGATACCTTTTTATCACGCTGCTCATCTAAAATTGTCTCGTGTCATCACTGCTTATAAGATGCTTGTATAGGTTGTAGATAAACTAACAGATCGATGAGGTACCTTGCGTATAAGTGCCAACGATTAAGTGAGACATTTCGCATCTCTTGTCTCACATGAAATCCCATACTCGTATCCGTACAGATTCTGCATACACAGAGCCCTGCAAACAATCACCTCAGGGCTGCAATCGTGCGCACGCAGCAATACGACCTCGTCCATCAGAGCCCGTATCGCATCACATCGTGTCCCGGCGATTCATGCGATGTAAATAACTCCAAGATACAGCCCGCATTCGGCGAAACCCCCATCACGCCAACATCCCAATAGTCTCAAACCCGCCAACGAACGCAAACAGCCAAAAAGAAACCATTGAAGTCTATCGAATTCATTTTTTTCATCTACGAGTACTCCGTACTTACTTCATTCCCATCCAATATTATATCGTATAATCGCTCACCAGGAACAAATAACACGGACCCGTCAGCCCGGCGACTGCCTCGTTCATTTCCATTCGTGGCGCCACTTAAACCGGCCGGTCAGCACCGTGATTTGCCCCCTATTTCATCTGGTCCTTTTACTGTAAAAGCACGCATCCATCGCTCTCCTGACGTCGGGTTCGTGTTAATTACATCCGACCGTGGCCTCAGCCCTGCAACGTTGTACACATAATCTCATCGACTCAAATATGACATTATGATTCTCTATTATTGCTACTTTTCTCCTTCTTCCCATTATTTCTCATGAAATGCAATCAACACAGCTCTCATAAGCTCCAATATAAGCTCCATCCACTATAACACTCTACAATGAGTCTACAGTACATACACAGCCCCCATCCCATCGTATCGAATCGTACCGCATCACATCATCAAAAGACTCCATCCCACACCTAATTACTCGTACAACACCCTTCGCTAATCTCACAGACCACAACAACCTCAACCCGAAACGAGACAAAACAAAATATAAAACCCAGAAAAAAAGAAAAGCCCATCCCATCCCGTGTTTCATCTCCCCTATCGACAAGGATTCTAATTTATCGCTCTCGTTTTTTTGTATAACCCCCATTTCATGTGGAGGTTTGCCTTTTCAGCCTAGTTGAAGCCTTGCAAATCCTACAAAGACCCCTGGCCGCTAGATGAATTTAGGATCGTTTTTTTTTTCTTTGGGTGGCTTCATCAACCGCATCCTAGGCCTAGTCGTTTCTGTTCCTGGAGCTATCTTGTGCCACATTACGTATGTGTGGCTAACTAGGCCGGCTCAATGGTCAACCTCTTTCTTGGGGAAGCTGGCTCTTGTCCTGTGGTGCTGCAAATGCAGAGAAATCTTCAACTCTTCTTAAGGTTGGGCCCGGTTTTAGAGCTGGTCGCCATGTATGATGATCGTCATTTGGGGGTTACCGGGTTTGTCTTGGCATGGACATGCATGCCACGATACACCATAAATCTCTCACCAAGTCATCTTAGTTCTCACCACCAAGAGACAATCTCCAATAACGCCTTCTGCCACAGATAACATCTTCTATTAGATGAGTTGTCTATCGCCTTAGTAGCAACCATGGATCTTGGTTCTCACCATGAAGAGAACATCTCCATTAACACCTTCTGCAACAGATAACATCTTCCATCAGAGGAATTATATATCGCCTTAGTAGCAATCATGAACGAACCAATCAAGTATTGTCAATGTTCACATATATTCACGATTCTCCAAATCTACATCACATCTCGCATCGCAACACACCACCATCCAAGACAAATATCTCAAAAAAAATGAAACATAATAGTCATCATCTTCATGTCATCGTAACCGTAAACTCTTTTTTTTTCTGTTCACCATTTTTTTTTTTTCCAAACCTGCATTCGGATCCGTCATTGCTTCGTATCATCCAATCAATTCATCTCATCCTTCTCTTCGTTTTCGCTTTCATCTGCGTCTTGACATCATAAAGGGAGAACATTCCGTCCTGCCAGCATTGGCTCCCCCAATTGCCTCAAAAAAGGGGCAATTACAGCGAAAATCATAAAAAATGAAGAGATATAATAGAAAACCAAAAAGGCATTGCCCGCTTCGCTTGCTGCGAGACGCCTTAAAAGGAAAGTCAAGGAGCCGTCCTTGCGAAAGGCACGACTGCCCCTGTGCAAAACGAGGTACTTTGTCTTATCGCAAGAAACATTCATAAAACTCGAGGCAAGATAAAGAAACACTTGGCCTCTGTGTTGAGTGATCGAGGGCTTTCAATGCCCTGTAAGTAAAGGATGGACAGGTATGTCATCAAACAGTATCAAGAACCGCCCAAGCCAGGCTGTTTAGCCTGTAAAAACCCCGCTTCCGAGAGATAGTAATGAAGAAATGTACTTTTGTTCCTTGCCAAACATCAGTAGGCCAACACGCCCAGAAGATTGGCTCATCGATTGAGACGAGCGGCAAGGTGTTGAGGTGAGCATCAATGTCATGAATGCAATGCGTCTAAAATCTAAACACATTGCTGAGGAAAAAAATAAAGTCAACATCTAGGTTGATAACAAAAGGACCAAACCGGGTATGCCGGCCGCCGAAAGAAATATGAGACGTGTCTAAAGGTCGTTTCGTGTCGTCATAAAAGTCGTTGCAACATTTGCATCCACAAGAATGCCACTTTATCGCCAAGTCTTTTTGTACGCGCTTTTTTCCGTACCTTTTTCTTCTTCTTTTTTTTGGACTCCTCGCTTGTTCAACCCTTCTTTTTTGTTTGTGGAAAGGAAAATAATAGCCGCCATGAAATGGATAAAGCAAGGTTGGCGCGATGGTGGTTATATCCTCAAAGGGACTGCCGTGAAGCCTTTCAACCACGTGTATATGTGCGCCATTGGCTGCCTGTGAAGGTCCAAGCCAAAACCAAGGGGGAAATATGAAAAACAATGCGGGTAAAGTAAATCACCACCTTAAAAAACTCCGAATCCGTTCCAGGGATCAGCGTCTGGCTTATTCAAATGAAGCAGTAGAACTGCTGCTCGAGTGAGTGCCGGAGCGGCGGCCGTGACGTTCATTGCTGTCCCTGGACGATGTAGGGCGGCTCTTGCGTCGGGTATCAGCATTGGCTGGAAGTCCCTGGACAATACCGTTGCGAGCAAGCATGCCGCCGTTGACGGAAAAGTTGCGGCAAACCATGAACGCACGCATGGCAGCGTTCTCTTGAGCCAACAGGTCGGACTCGTATGCCAGGTCGGTCTGGTACTCGCGTCCGTTGACTAGGACAAGGCAAGTAAAGCCATTGGGGTCACGGTAACACTCGTACGAGGGGTCTGTCCATCCTCGGCGCCGGCAAAGGCCTATCAATTACACCCATCGGTTAGTCTTTCCACCTACTCAAAAGTTTTGAAAAAGACGAAAAAAAGAGAGACAAAAAATCACAGCCATTAGCTGCCAAGGCAATGTAAGATGCGGCAGAAAACATAGATCACGGCAACTCGCCAGAAACATGCTGCTGTAGACACCTCATTCGACCGGCTTCTTGCAGCCTGAAGGATCCCTGCATGAACCAGCGGTACGATTGAGCAAGAGAGGGGGGACAAGCCGCGGAAGGGTGTAATCATGTGCCTGCGTCAAACCAATTCACGGGATTGTAAACGGCGGTAAGAGTTCGATTGGGCGGCAGAAAGCAATTGAGAAAACAATGCTCGCTCCCTCTCAATCAGCCCTCTGAGCTGCCAAGGTCGCCGTGGTGGCCGCGCGCAAGGCTCGATTTATTTCCCCCCCTCCCCCCAAATCTCATACGCCACCCCCACACGAGATTTCGGGGATGTCGGTAGCCATTGGGTTGAAGTAAACAAAGCACACGAGAGGTTCAATTGATCAACTTACTCTCCAAGTACTGCATGTAGAAGCCACCCATGATTGCGGTAGTTGTTCAATGGATAGCGGCGGAGAAATGAAGAGAGGAATTGGGTTCAGGCAATGAAATTGTCCTGGTGTGGGCAAAAAAATAAAAGTGGAACAGAGTCCAGAAGCCGCTGCCGCAGATATGCGTGTGTGCGAGTTTGAGTTGAGAGGAATTGGAGTATGGCTGCGTGGTAACCTTGAGAGCAAAGTCAAAAAAAGTTAAACCAAAGTTCAAGGTGTAACCGAGGCGGGATCCAGGGATGGTTGGAGAGAAGCTACAATCGAAGCCCCGGCGGGAACTGAGAGGGAGACGAAGGGATTAAGAAGAAATCGAAACAAGAAGCGCGGGCTTCGGCGGAGGAGAAGGCGGAAACGAAACAAGTTCAAGAACAGAAGCTGGCCAAATCCAAGGTGGAGCACGAGGACGGCCGAGACGGAGGCCAGGCGCACCGCTCCGGTAGCAGCAGCGGCGGTAGACAAGATCAAGCGGCGAGGGATGTATGCGCGCGCGTGTACCCCGTACGCGGGATGTGAGAATCTGCGTCTGGATGTGTGTATGTGTGTATGTACGAGTATGTAGGTCGTCCTAGTCGGAAGCTGGCATGGGGGCCACAAGGAGAACAGTCAAGGGGGAGGAGAGAGATGTGCAATGAATGGCTTCGATGGGATGTGTAGCAAGCAGTATTCTGGGCATGCATATGTATGTGTCTGCCTGTCTGGATGCATGTACTCGTAGTGGTAGTATGTGAGTATGCATGTACGTGGTATGCCGCTGTCCTGATGCTCCGTTACCACGCATTCCACGGGCCTTGTCGCAAGAGCAGGATGAGCCGGTCCTTTGGCGAGACATGTGGGCTTTATTGCAAACGTCGTCCCTAGCGCGGGGCCGAGGGGTGTCTGGAGAGAGAGCGAAACGCGCGAATGGAGGTTGATGCGAGCAACGATGCGGCTCTTGGAAGAGTGTGACCCCATCGTTGATGTGTTGGCAGCTCTCATTGCCAGTTAATTTTGCAAACCGCTGGGGACTAGGCCGCTCCACCACAAAGTGTACAAGACGACAAGTGTACAGTACACTTTGGGTGCCAGAGAGACGCACTGCCTAACCATACCTGTATATGGTCGTCTCCCCATCTCGAATAAGTTTCGCCCCAGCGATGCGGACGAGTCGTAGCATGGACAGAGGATGGAGGTAACTAGAGAGCGAAGTGGTAAGGTATGGCCTGGCTAGGGGCCTGGCTTCTTTTCGTCAAGGGTCGTCCACCTACTCGAGTCAACCCGGGCCCTTTCGTCTCTCTCAGCATGGTTTCCTAGCTTCTCGAGCTGTCCTCATTTGTTCATGCCGCTGCAATCATCTTCCTACAGGTAATGTCGGCCGTTCTGGCCGCCGGAAGGGTCGCTTCTCTAGGCGCCCAATCCCCTGTCTCTGCGGCGGGGACCCATGTTTGGCGCTTCGGCCATGTTCAATTGAGGTCGCACGAACGATTAATCAATCGACAGCAAGAAAATCATCAACTGCAATACTGGATGGGCAAGGGCTCCCCCTCGTTCGTCCTGAATTGGCCAACGGGGGTGGTGGCAAAAGAAAATTTGAGAAGGGGAGAGAGGGGCCAATGGCAGCTTTGACGATCCTCAACTGGACCACAGAGAACAACATATCACCACATCTACTTCGTAAATGTTGGTGATAAGGAACGACAAGTACTGTAAAACATCGCTTAGGAGAGAGCCAGCCCAGCCACACGACGCCATATAGCTGGGAGAAAACGTATCGCCTGGTAACCACCATCACCCAAGAATATCCTTCCGAGATCTATGCTTTGGCGGCCGCTAATGCACAGCAGGATCCCACAGATGGCGCCTTGTGCAGATATCTGTGTATTGTCGGTGACCTTGGGTGCAGAGCATACACCGTGACTGGTAACATGAACTTGGTCTACAGCACGAACTTGTTACAGCCCCAGTGGGAAAAGCAGGATGAATGCTCCAATTGCACCCATTGGATTTGCACGAATAGAATATGTGCACGATTGGAACACACACATGCTGCTTGGCGGGCATGGACACATCTTTCAGTCGTGCTCACATCCCTAGGCATTGGTGGTCAGCTCGCGCAGCTGTTTGGTTGGATTGGTTCACTCCAGGTTAGTCGGTGGTGGCTTCGATCGTCGGTAGGAGGAAGCGTGTGCGTTCACAAATCTTGGGATGAGCCGTCACACATACGTAACGCCGGCCTTGCTGTGCTTCATCTGTACCGTGCCAGCAAAGACAGAGGCTATATCCCTTTGGTACATACCGGGTGATTGGCACCGAGACGACATGCTAACAACCTCCCCCCCCAGCTGCACTTGGGCAAATCTGGCAGAGTGCCAGTGGTCCTGGCGCCATGAAGAGACGCTTAACGGAGGCTATTTCCTAAAGCTGCTCGGATTGCAGGCCGAGGTAGAAAGGGGAGGTCCTCGTCGGTGCTTTCAGACGTCGGTGAAGAGGCGCGAAACTGCAACCACTTGCATGAAAGTGAGCAGACCAAGAGCGCACAAAGTTTTAGTGATAAACATACTCCGTGCTCCATACTCCCAGGTCATTGCATCGCAAGGTCTAATCTCTTTAGCGTCGCAGTAGCTGGACTGGCGAATAGTGGGCCAAAGGTTGGACGCAAGGTGATCCCGGTTCGAGAGAACCATCCAGCGGCTCTCGAGCTGTAACATAATATTGCTCACATCCATTGTATCTGTATCATGTATGTGAGTTCTCGTACGGATTCTCCCATGCCTGCCTCGACCTCCCAAGCGCGCACACGGTGTGTCGTCGTCGTTGCACACAGGGTTCCAGACTTGACATAGAACAATAGTGACAATTACGGTGAAGATGGCCCGATTGATTGGACAGATCTGCGAAGAGGGGGGCGCAAGGCAGCCAAGTATGAGGCAGACGCCCTCGGACCCTTTGACCCTCTTTAAGTCTCTTTGTGAGGAGGGGGGGTTTAAAAGGCCGCATGCAACGATGAGCTGGCAGTGCCGCCGGTTGATATTAAGCAAACACACGCAGCGAACGGTTCGTCGAAGCTGCCCCAAGGTGCCATGTACAAGTACTCGTGCTCGGTGGCTTGCACACTTGTGTCCCGGCTTCTGTGCAATAGTACTGGGACAGCGACACCCTCAGTCATCCTCACATGCGCGGAGGCCCGAGCGCTGACGCAGAGCTCTTGTAAGTAGTATACCATTGGGAATTGTGGGCGAGGATGGATGACAGGAAGCCCGCTGCGTGCCCGGTAGAGGTAGCACCGATTGTATGTACGAGTATGTACGAAGCAGCAGGAGTAGGAGTAGTGCTTCCTCTTGTAGTACCGAGACCAGGGGGGCCACTTTCGGCAGCGGTTTCTTCTTGACCTGCTTGTCAATTGCTGATGAAAAAAGCCCCGTCCGTCCTCAGTCGTCGCCCAGGAACGGAACCACACGAGGAGGAGACGCCACCCACGCTGGATGACACTTTGGTCTGGGGTAAAGATCCGTTGCGTCTGCTGCGAAACTCGGAAAATACCATTTGCTATCCATTGTGATATGTGTGATGGAGGATGCTAAAAAAAGCATGGCAAAGAGCAAAGGGGGTTTGACGCCTTGCCTAGCACAAGCGTAGCTGGTGGGCGGATCGCCGGCCAGAGCTTGTGATTCGACAATTGGACAGCTCTTGGCACCGAAACACCTCTCATCGTTCGCCTAAGAGTTCCGCTAGCTAGCTTGCCAGGTGAAGTCAAAAGCAAAGTCCCTTTGCTCCGTAGCGCCAACTTGATGGCACTGAGTGGCCGGGTCTCTGGTGGGAAAATGTCTTGTTTCTTTTTTTACGGGGTGCCCTGGAGGCCAATCGCTGGCGATTCGGATCCGGCCGTTGGTCCCAGCGACCTGGTGCGGCCGCGATGGGATGGGCACGAGGCAGATGGGCGTTGACCACTCGGCAGAGGTTGGATGATTATGGCCAATGCCGTGTAGACGCGTGCTGTCGTCCCTACCGAGGGAGAAGGGCATTGGAGCAGACGAGACTGCAACCAATGCATCCGTGAGGCGGTATCGCCGTCACCTCGGCCGTCGTATCGTCAGACAGGCAGCGCCGCCTCTCGATGGCCTGCCCTTGCCTTTGCCTTTGCCTCAACATGGCTAAATGGGATGCAGCGGTATTCCGGACGAGTAAAAGGCACAAGCATGCATCTTCTCCACGTCTTCGTATGTACGGAGTGGTGAAGTTGACTTGACCCAGGCCACGGCATGGTGAGGGCAAGCGTGTAAGGTACGTTGGATTTTTACATTCCAGTCTACAAAGATGGTAAGGTACCGTGTCAATGCCCATGTACAAAGTACTCCCTGCTTTGCTACGTCAAAAAGGCCCATGCCAGCGGTCAAGCAGGGATAGCTCCTGCCCTTTGGGAGCAATCGCTGAAGCTGACCTATCGGAACTCAGACAGCAAGGTACCTGGTACATGTTCCTGCGGGTCGCAGAAATACCTAGCAGTACCTAGCAGTGCTAGGGCATTACTAACGGGTGAGCCATTAATATGGACTCATGCCACTTGCAGCAGCCTCACTACATTAGTACTGTATATCCAGGCAATGGCAAGGCCTTTTGGCAGCACTGCTTTGACATCTCCGATGGCTTTCGTGCTTCCTCAGCGTATGCCGGCGGACATGAGTTGAGTCATACACGTACTTGGTAAGACGCAGCGTTTTATACAGGGCCTAGGCCAGAAGCGTCGTTGTCTGCAAAGGACGCCTTCCTCCTTGCTTCGTGTAACCCCTATGCAGCAGCATGAGCCCATCAGACCGGATAATCAAGGGAGGAGGTCCCTGCAGAGCCAGGTCAAAAGCCGGGAAAAAAGAAGGATAGAAAACAAGAGAAAACTCTGTGGCAAAGAAAAAAAAAAACACGGCGATCCACATCATGCAAATGCCCACTTCCACCTCCCTCAATCCCGGTCCCTTGGTGGCGGGTGAACGATGGGATGTAAGCCGACAGGTACCTCCTGAGCGGGCGGCTCCAATGCATCGGCAGAGGAAAGACCGCGAACAGGCGGCTTGATACTAATATTGGGGGTGGGAGAAGAGATGCGAGAGAGAGAGAGCCAGCTGTTAGTCTTCTGATATGGCTTCAAGATGTTTGCCACAGTCTTGTCCGAAGGGCTGCTTCTTCGCTCATACCTCCTCCTCAGAGGGGAAGTGATAAACTTGATTCCCCTCCTTTCATTCTGTGACTCGCCGCCGTATGCAGAGGAAAATCCAAACGCCTGTGCAAATTCTCAGAGAGTTGACTTGTGCAAGTGTACGGAATAAAAGCAGGCTGGCCATGTAAGGCGGCCGCATGATATGCGGCCCTATAAGCGGAGGGGGCGTGTGCGTGAGACCTGTGCCATTTTGACAGAAAAAGAAGAAGAAAGACATTTTGTTGCCTCTTCTTACATTAAAAGAGTGCATATGTACGGCGCAATCGGTTGATGATCAAGGGCGACGCTTGCTGGAATATTGAGTCTTTTGGAGGGTCGGGGTAACTCCGCGGCAACTAATGGATTCATGCCATGTACTCCGTATCTATCATTCGTAACCGGCCTCTCCCTGCTGGACTAGGAGGTATGGCTTCAATCCAGCAGAGCAGAAGGGATCGCCCAGAGAATATATCCAACAGGAGTTGTATGACTCCTGGTGATGTGAGGAAACAGGTGTTGTCCCAACCCACGCAACGGCTGTCTGCGGACGCATCGGGCGGGATGCGGTACGTCCTCGCATCCATGCCGACATGAATCTGTCCAAGAATATCAGCCCTCGATACAGAGTAACCCACCCTTGGTCTGGCGATGATGTGCAGAACTGCGAATGCGGTGTGGCGCAAGGCAGCCCCCCTCCCATGAGTCTTCATCCGAGACATGCTTCTTCAACTAGTGCTCCGGAATCTGTCGGCGGGCGGGCAGCTGCGTGTTGGCATCATCCTCTTGTAGACACAGGATAAAGGAATATCACTTATAGCTCCAACTTACAAGTAGTACTCGTACATATTCAATTTTGTAAGCCGTCTTGTACAGGTTACACTCCGCCTTGGGCATGATCGGGGCATCTGGGAACGTCGCACAGACAGCCGGAGGGCAAAAAAAGACAACTTGCTACAAACAGAAGCTTGAAGACTTGGCAGACCATACCCTTGACGGGTAAAAGAGTGTGGGGAACGAGCACTAGCACGGAGGACTCCGTACATGCAATGCACGGCCGTCCAAACGAGGAGCCTTGCACCGTACTTCGTGCTGCTTCGGGATAGCCACCCCAGACGGCCTGCTTCGCGAAGGCATAAGCCCGAGCTACTTGTACAGCATTCAGATGCCACCTTTGGATCACTTTTCACGTGTGTGGAAGATCGTGGGTCCTTCCATTCGAAGCGAGCCGCTGGAATCATAGTCCGGGATAAAAATATGTTGCTATGCTCATAATTGATTCAAGTACATGTTGGTTTCCTTGCAGTGCCGCCAGCTGGTGAGCCGTCAACCAAGGAGAATAAGAAGACAAGGAGAATTAATCAAGCGGTGGCGGATTTCATCAATCCACGGCTAGGCGGTCGGATCGGCCACGAGAAACACTTTTCACCGTCCTGTCCCTCGAAGGATCGGATAGTACTGCTGCTTCTGCTGCTTCTGCTGCTGGTAGTGCGTCGTAGCATAGTGCTATTGGCGGCCATCGCTCGACCCACTCGTCTGCCATCTCAACACGTCCTCGCTTCAACGACTCAACATCAAGGACTGTATCTAAGCCCCTGAGGGACACGTGATTATAGCATGTGGTTAACCCTTATCGTGCGCGAGTGCATGCTTTCTCAACGGCTTGGTAGAGAACAAATGACTGGACAAATATTGGGTTAGTGCTCTTTGATTGCTCCGCTAGACCGGGTAAGCAGTGTCTGCTATGTAATATCGAATAACCACTTTTTACCCCATTACAATTAGAAGCTCTCCTTCGACAGGAAGTAATTTCGAATCTCGTCGACTCTGTGTTGAGGGATCGCATAAACGGGATGGGTGGTCGCAATCCGGTCTTCTTCGTCAAAGATTTGGACTCCATTCGTGTGAGGTGACGCCTCCCAGCGATCGTCTCCGAGAAGGGTTTCATCGGCACGAGAGGCAATCAAACGCCACTTGGTTTGTGCGGAGCTGAGGCCGGATAGAACGTAGCATGAGTGATACGCGTCCGAGTACCTGTGGAAAAAAAATTAAGGCATCAGTGTGATTGCTCTGCAAAGTCTCGCCCTGAGAAAGGGAGCACCCACTTGCTAGGTTTGTCCCTTAGTCCACCCCTCTTAGACATGTCTTGACAGCAGCAAAGGATGTATCGAATCAAGCCATTTCGGCTGAACAAGCTGTCGTCTGCATCGGTGGCTTCGAGCGGGCGACCTGCAGGGCCAGCTGTCGGCCCCTCAGGCCCGCTCAGACTGGCCTCGATCAGGGGCCAACATCCGCCAACCCAGTGGCTATAACAGCCGTCGACAAGCTTGTTCGTGCGGCCTGAAAAGCCACCTTCTGGAGCATACTGGCGAGATGAGAGCCAAGAGATAAGACGTGGCACATCCATGTACCTACCGCGCCGGGGAACGGGTCAGAATGCAAAGCTCTCATGGCACTGCGTCAATAGACAGCACCCTAGATTGAGACACTTACCGTCTAACGCTTCGGTGTGGGGAATCAATAATTGAGAGACATCCTAGAGCACAAAAGGCGTATGCGCCATGCGCCTCGATCCCATGCTTTGCTGACACGCCTCCCTCGTACGTCTGGCCTGGATTCTCATTCTTGTTAGACAGAGCGGCAATCAAGACGGGATGGTCGGAAAAAAGACATGTACGGGGAGAGACAACTTACACAGCCGTACCCATTCACCCAGCCCACTAAAGAGATCAGTGTGGCCGGCGGCATACGCAGGAGATTCGGGCGACAGGTTCAAGGGCAAGTTGAGCAACGAAACCACAACAGCCGCACAGTAGGCCCCCCTGAGCGAGACGTCAGTTAAGAGCCTGGTATCACAGCGTGGGCGTGCCGATCAAAGACATACCTGACATCCTCCTCGCCCCCGACAGCCATCTGGAACCCACCATCCGGCTGCTTTAGTTGGCACAACCACTTCCACATGCTTCTCCTGTCAACCACCTCGAACGCTTCGTCCCCACCAACCAGTGCCAGCGCAAGAACAACTGCATACGTGGTGGCGAGGTGTGAGGCCTGGCCAAAACCCCCTCCGAATCCACCTGTTTCGTTTTGTATCGGACGCACTGTCTCGACCAGCTTGGCGCGATAAGGCTCAACATCCTCACCAAGGAGAGACAGGGCATTCAGGCACCAGTAGAATATCCACGGCCGGCTTGGATCCGCTCCCACGTATGCGCTCGGCAGCACTCCTAGCTGCTTTGTTAGGAACCTTGCATGCCGTTCCTTGTCCAGGCGAGGGATGCCATGGGAGTTGAGGTAGCGGTGTTCTTTGCCAGTCAGGAAGGGTAGAACCTCCTCGACGGTTTCATCCTGGATATGAGATGAGTCCGTCTCCAGCGCATCGCGAATCACAGGAGGTTGCGTGAAAAGACTAGGCACGGGTGAATCAGACGCGTCTTGGTGTACGCCATGCGCCGCTGGGCCTGGCTGTTGTTCCACGGCTGCGGCCATGTTGTTTCTCAGATGATGCCTAAAGATTACTCGAGGACGGTTTCGTAAAGTTGCTCGAGATTTCATCATGTGGACTCAGGGCCTTGTCATCTTTTTAGCAGGACAGCAGATGTCAACCCCGCTCATCCTCCCACCTTGCTTGTGCTTGGGAGCTATTGACAATCAGCCCGTGAACGGTACACTCAGTATCAACTAAATGGTCAGGCCGTAACAGAACAATGGGAAGAGGAAGTCGTAGCCAAACTATTGTTGCCGGCAATATCCCGGATAGCAATTTAGCGCCCCCTCTCTCTGCGACACCCACTTTCTGGTGCAAGCGTTGTTAGATGGGCTCTAATCCTCAACCCAACGTCCTAGCTCTGCCGAGGCTGAATACAAGCGGCTAGACATTGGGAATGATGTTGTTGATCTGCCCGAATTGGCTGGAACCAGGCAACGTTGGTCTGCAAATACATTCTCCAGTTGCGCCATCATTACGCCGCTGAGGGCTCTGGCTAACGGGTTCAAGGATTCATTGATTATAAACGAAACTGAAACATATTGTTGAACCATGTTGTGGCTTTAGCCTTTAGAGTTTAATCGTTAGTGGCGATCCCTTGAATGGCATTCAAACGAGATTTGCCTGAGCTATTCGGGACATGGCTGTAACCCTAGATCTGAGGAGACCTATTCAGGTTGCGCCTCTTTGAGTCTTCTTACAGCCTCGTCATTACCTCCGAAATCTTTCGTTTTCTCCGGAAGAAGCAACATTTCCAGGGGCTGTGGCTGTTAATGAGTTGCCTATTCTCTTGCCATGTTGCCTGTTACAGTATCTTCGCCTGTTTCATACACATTGATGTAAAACTAATCACCGATGCCCGTTTCATGTTTGGACAGGACATCCCCTGTTGATACTACCATCTAGAAGTTGATACCAAGGCCTGGTTATTGACTAACCAGTCAGCTGGGAAGTAAGAGCGGCGATGCCTGTCATTCGGTGCTACTACTCATCGGCAATCGTAGTCCTACAGCTTACAGAGTAGAAGATCCTAGTCTCAGTACTCCGTAGGCCATGGTCCGCTACTAGCAATACTTCTAGAAGACCAGTCTGCATCTTCCATCTACGAGCTGACTGTCTCTCCACCGAGGCCCGGACACATCCGGATTACTCTGCTGCTTTGTACGATGAGGCGTCCCGTTCGCCGAGTCGCACGATGACACTTCGCTTGGATGGATGGCAGATGGCAGTTGACAACCGGGTCTCGAGTCATGATTCAGCGGGGCAAAACAGCTTCTCGGCCGATTAATCCTCAAGGGTTCCGGTGTCAGAAATCATGATTCTCAGGAGACAATATCCTCCGATCTTGTTCGTGCTGACAAGACCCTGATATTATGCAGGATTCAAAGTCTAATGGCCAGGGCTGGGATATACCAGAGCTCCCCTGAACTGATGACCATACTCGGACCTGTAGTTGTAGTCTAGAATAACTCATGGAATGTCATGGATTAAGAGCCCTGTTAAACGCTGGGTGAGTCGTAGAGGGTTCTGAGAACATGATCATGCACAAACAGCTCTGCCAATAAACTTTCGCATCGGGAGACGTCCGCCGCAGACAGGACGGAACAGGGTCTGTTGATCAACATCGTGGCATATCAATATGGGCAGACCCTTCAATCAAGCATTTGGCACGAGTGATAAGCAGTATATCATGACCGTGGGAGCATGGTATCACGCGCCGCCAAGTACGGAGTACTGTCGTCGGCGGTGCAAGGGCCCTCCTCGGCTCTTGGCGGGCTTCTCTTTTGCCTTGGTCCTCCCAGATCTTCCAAAGTGGGTAATGTGATCTTGTGTCTCAGACAACCGAGGGCAGGATGTAACACACATCAACAGCCTGAGGCGGGGTTGGGCCGGAACACGTTCGCCGAGGAAGGCATTTCCGCACTCTTCGAGTCTTTGTTGGCCAGTTGTTTAGCACTGCGTCCGGCTCAAAGTATCTCGGCGGGTCATCTCAATGCTCTTTGCCCACGGCGAGGTTTGGCGTAGCGCTCTGACCTTCCTGACTCCGGTGGCTGGCGATGGGTCTTCCAGGGGTGCCTGCTAGCAGAGCATCGCAGCGAAAATAGTACGAGATCGAGCGGTACAGTCTGCCCAAACAGAGCACGTTTGAACACGCGCTGCAGCTAAGAGAGAGAGAAAAAAGCAGGGTAGGCCATGGGGTAATGCTGTAGCAGGGGGCCATGCCATGGCGGTTGGGCAGCGGAGCGGTTGCGGCAGTCGAGGAATGGCAAAAAATCAGGCGAGGAGTGGCCGTCCACGCAACAAGAAGCTGCCCGTTTGGAGCCATGCAAATGCATGACAATTGCTAGCACTAGTAGAGCAGCGCGTACCGCGACTCAGCGTGTTGTTCATGTACTCGTATGGAGCTCTATCGGCAACGGCGTTACGGAGTATAAATTTTCATCGGCTAGCGGACCCAGATGGCGAGGTGAGGCTCAGATGTTGGTGTTGAGACTAGCCGTCGGTAGTGTTGTTACGTCGCTTAGCTAATGTAAGTCGAGTGGCTGGGGTATGGAATGGAGAGAGCCCTTGAATGTTTGATGTACTCGTAAATATAGAATACTCCAAGCCTAAGTGCGGTCTCATGATGATGAAGACTGACTGAAAGGATCAAGCATCTGATTCGGCCGTCACCGAGGGCCAGGTCAGCAGCTTTCTTCCGGTCTCGTACTACTGGCAGCTCACCATTTGCTGGGCAGATACTCGGTCGAATAGGCCTGCTTCCTGCATCGTCAAGCGGGCCAACAGACTGACGGGGAGGACGGTATCTATCCGAAGGCCAATACGCCAATCCTCCCTTGCCTTTTTAAATAAGTCCCGAGTCTCTACTTTTGTGCAATGGTCCGGCCAATGCCCACAGCCAGAGTTAACCCGATGCAGCAAAAGAGATCAAGCACTCTAAAGGCACATGGGACACCCGCATGCATATCTCAATGATGATCGATCGCAAAAGTGTAGGTGAATACCGATCTAGCTGGATTCTGCTTGGGCGCACATCATTCCTGCAAGCCTCACTGTAGAGGAATATGTATGTCTCGGATGCAATGTTCTCCCAGCCCAGGCATTGTGTAGCTTAAACGGCTTTAGGCAAGGGAGGCGAGGCTGGGGGATTGGCTTGGCTCAGATGTCCGCCGTCCATGTATCGAGCAAATGTGTGTTAGTAGGTATTACAGGGCAGAGTGTCTCGGCACCCTGCTTCCCATGCATGCATGTATGTACTGTATGAGTACTCCGTACACAAGATTTTGCAAAGGTTGGGTTCGGCCATTGTTGCATCACGCTGCCCGACTGGCTGGCGGCTATGGCGAGGACCGTGGCAAAAAGGAAAAAGGATCAATGCTTTCCGTCCGAACGACGGTGCCACGGAACGCACGCACTCGATTCGTGCCGCCCGCATTACACGTAGCAGAAGCAGAGCAGCAGATCTATCGAGTCTGGCCATCCATGGATGATCGGTGATAAGGGTTTAGCTGGAGCCTTAGCTGCTTTGGTGTGCACGCCACAAAATGACAGCGCATCACTCCTATGCGCAGCTCGACGGGCAATGCATCAGCGGCGGCGACGGCCAGCGAGTTATAGGATGGCATGTGTACGAGGGGGCTCCCGGGACTCTGGGGACGGATGGGGCGGCCAACCAGGGTTGCAAGCCGCCGCCTGAATCGAGGGAGGCGCTCGTTCTTGATTTCTTGTGTTTTGGTTGACCCATGGCGGGATGCTATTGGATTCTAGGTCAGTATCATGAGCTACACGCTCGTCAAGCTGGGGAATCACCCTGTCCAGAAGCCGAAACGAATCTGCTGCGAAGGCAAACAGCGCCGCCGTGTATCCACTCAGGCCTCGCTCTCACATTTTTTCTCACATTTGATTTTTTTTACACTTTTCTCTTCTTACTTTTCCGATGAACCCTTGCTGCAATGGAACCTTGACCAGGGAGTCTGGTGGGGGGGACGCCGGAGCTTGATGTGGCTCGCTCGAATCGTGTAGTACTAGTTGGACCACGGGGGCAATATATACGATGTGCTGTCTGAAGTAGCACTCGTATGTACGTATCGTACGGAGCGCATGTGCAGTGTGAGGCGTTTGTTCGTATTTGGAAACGTGCCAAAGACGTGGCAGCCCAGATCTGGCAGAGGGCAGAGACGAAGGACTCCGGAATGAAACGCCGTTCCTTGGTGTGCGCCGAATGACGGCATTGGGACAGTGCAAATAGCCAGTACTAGAGAGTCATGATGCCGGACTTCGCTCCGTTTCTGCGCAGCCAAAAACGATGCTACTGCAGTCGCTTCTTCTGGCGATGGTTTTCGCGGCGATGCTTCGTCTGGCGTTCCATCGAGGCCGTGGACAGTAAACGACGGGATCTCCGCTAGATTAAGTTAGGCTAGCAGAGGGAAGAGTCAAGCCATGGCTGGGCCTTGTCGCACGGTGGCACGAAGCACAGACGAGCGAGAGCTGTAAACGGCTGCTAGTATCGTAGTGTAGCAGTGTTAGTATCATGACCAGCATGATGATAGCCTCCTTGTCCTGGTCGAGTGCATGTATGTAGCAAGGACCCCTCGGATCCTTTCTCTCCTGCGGTGTCTCGCCCCGATGCCCCTCCTGCTCCGATACGTGCGGGCAGCGCGCTCCGACACTGTGCGCGGTGCGGGCGAAGCGAGCAGCAAATGGCGCCATTGTCGCTCGGACGTGGCCAAGTCATACTGTCCTGGCGGCGACACAGTGCATTGTTTGGCTCCGATTGGGCCCTGGGGTCTGCGCCGTGGCCCTGTAGCGCTCTGTCCCCCTCTGTGGCCCTTCTGTGGCCCGCTGTGACCCTCTGTGGCTCCCTGGGGCCCTCGCTGTGGCCCTCGCTGGATCGCCGGCCGGCTGCCCCACACCTGTGCAGCTGCAGATGTGCCTTGGCGGCGCCCATTGGCTGCTCGTCCCGGCCCGGGGCTGGGCGACTGAGCTCACCGCCTCTTCAAGCCCCCGCTCGCGATGCCTCCAAATCATGCCAACCCGCCGACCACCCACTCCAACGTCCATCCATCTCCTCAATCCCATCCATCCATCCACCACCACCTTGCCAGACTGTCTGAACTGTACAGACCACCGCACAGCACAGTAGCACCACCACGGTAGCACTGCTTTGCTTGCTTGCACTGACTAACTGTCTGTCTTGTCTGGGCGCCGGAACCTGCCAGCGGCTGTTCGTCTAGGCACCCAAGAAAAGAAAAAGAGCGTCCCGTAGCGCCTTATCCAGCTGGCCTGCAGCAAACCGTTTCGTTTCTCTTCGCACCCCGGACGCTTCCCTTCTCTTCCTTTTTCCCATCTCTCCCCGCCGTAATCCCGATCATCCCTCAACGCACCGAGCGTGCCACTGCCAACATCACGAAAGAGCGGTGTCATCGGCTCAACTTCATACAATACGCCCTTTGCTCGCATCCAAGCGGAACGCTTGACTGTTCCTCTCCTCTTCTCTCCCAGAATGACCCTCGACTACAATGTCAACGGCGGGGGCGATGCCTTACTCGATCTGACCTTTGAACAGCACCAGCGGGACCGGGCTGCTGCGTATAGCTACTCAACCACAACCACAGCTCACTCGAGTCCAGGGCCTGCATCCAACCTCGTCACTGGTTCTTGGAATCTTCCTATCGACATGAACGCCAACGCTCACAACTCGCCTCCGGGAGCTCGAGGCAGCTCCCCCGAGGAATACCACCCAAACTCGCCTCTCTCACACATGTCCAGCCCTCACAGCCAGCACTCGCCGCTGCAGCACTCGCCCTACCAGCAACACACGAACCCGCTAACCGACTGGGCTCTTCACCATCATCAGCAACAGGCGGCTTCCGCTGCGCAGCATCAGACTTTGCCCGCTCACGACTTGTCACATTACATCCAGGAATCTACGCTGTTGAACTTCAATGCCTTTCCCGGATACCACCCTCTCGAATATCTCCCGGCGACGACTCAGGCTGCCTTGCAGACCCATCTTCTTGAGTCGCCCTTCAGCTCGATGCCTGCCTTGGATGACACCGCACACGCAATGCACTGGGGAGGCGCAGGAATGGGAAATTGGCAAGACTTTCAAAATACTCTGCAGCTCGATGGTCTGCCCACTGTTGGCAGCAATTCACCCACTGGAACGTATCTTGAGGTCCTCTCATTACCATCTTCATCATCCGGCGATGGGTGGGCAATGGTAGACTGGGGACATCCTGGCCATGAGCTATTTCAGCCCACCCCAAGTGCCGCCATCTTCAACCCCTCGCAGACACTTCATCTGCGGACCAACTCTGATTCTTCAGACGGTGGCAACTCGGTCGAGGTCGGTAGCTTCGAGGAAATCCCCCCCTTCCCTTATTCGCCTTTCTCACCAGACTCTGATGGCCAGGCGGACAACCACAACGGACACCGGAATTGCTATTCTGCAGACGGTCACCACCACAGCCATGACAACGGCCATAGCCATAGCCATAGCCACAACCACAGCCCTACCACGGTAGCTGCCCCGGTCTCCATCAAGGGCGAGTCCTCCACCCGCCACAGCCCCGGCAGTGGAGCAGGTTCAGTGTCTCCCTCTTCGTCTAGCACCACCTCAAGGAGGAGCGCGGGCACGGGCATTCGCAAGAGCCCAATTGCCAAGACGCCCAAGACCGTCGTCAGGCGCATTTCCAACGGAAAGAAGGATGGATCTGTCGAGAAGAAGGTTGGCCGCAGAAAGGGTCCTCTTTTGCCAGAGCAGCGAAAGCAAGCCAGCGAGATAAGAAAGCTTCGTGCTTGCCTGCGATGCAAATTCCTTAAGAAGACTTGCGATAAGGGAGAACCCTGCGCTGGATGCCAGCCATCCCACGCTCGTCTCTGGCAAGTTCCCTGCACTCGAATTGACATCAAGGACATTGGTTACTTTATGAAGGACTGGAAGGCCGACTATGAGAGGCACATGGACCGTGGAGTATCTGTCTACAACGTCAAGGGCTTTGCTCAAAAGGAGACACTCATGTGGATCACCCACGGCTATGGCTTTGCCCTGCCTGTCATGGTTCGTGAGGTCTACGTTGCCGATGACAGTTGCTTCTCCGTCGAGTGGGTCGAGTCGTATGTCACCACCAACGACACGATTGACTTTGAGACTCGTACTGAGAAGCTTGACGTCGGCGCTGAGGGTATCCGCATTGATGCTCTTTCTGAGTATCTCGACAAGCACATTGAGGGCCCCTTTGAGGACTTCATTGACGATCACTTTGAGGGCACTCCCTTCATCACCGAGATCCTCAAGACTGCTCACCGTTACTATGTCAAGGAGAAGATGCCTGTCATCCGAAAGGCCCTTAAGTTGGTCCTTGCTTACAACTTGACTATGCACATCACCATGGTTGAGAGCCAGGGATCCGAGATGCCGCTTGACGGCCAGATCGACGATGAAGACTCCAAGTACTACGGCCGCACCGTTGCGCCTGTCATGATCAACTTCCAGATTAAGTGTGCTCTGGCTGACATGTGGCGCGAGCTTCAGAAGGACATCCTGGAGGAGCTCTCTGCTCTCTACTCCGGTGTCTACAGCGGCGAGAAGATGAAGAACTGGCCCACCATCTTCCTCCTGGCTTCCATCCTCCTGGCTGTGTGGGAAGAGATGCAGTTTGACTGCCACTACCGCGTCCCTGACCCTGTGGCGGTGAACAAATTCTGCAACGACATGGAAACCACCCCTGTCGGTGTTATTGTGGGCCTCTTCCACGCCATCTCTCAGAAGCTCCCAGCCTTCACCGACTGGGACACCCGTGAGCACGGCCACCTGCTTCACAACAATGTCGCCGTCTGTGATGCTATGACCGAGGTGCGACAACATGTCATCAAGCATGGTAAGTTTGCACACCTGTGCTCCATCAAACATGGTTACGTGAGTGGTACGGTATGCTAACGAAACCTTTCAGAGGCTTACTTGCGAACTCGGAGAGAAGCCAAGTTTGACCGCTATGATTTTGATTCGCTTTCAAACAAGTTCTTGTCGAAGCTTGTTATTCGGGCTAACTAATAGAGGGTTTCTGATTGTTTGTTTGTTTCAATTTTCCTTGTCATGTATGGGACAGGCTCTAGTAGACGCGCTCGTCACCATCATTTCCTTCACGACTTTCTTTTTACATGAATCTTTTACGGTCATTCAGCGACGGCGTTGTGATAAGATTCTCTGCATAAATCTTTGAGGACGACTTCTGAGCTCGCCATCTACTTCACCTTAGCGTTTCTATTCTCTTCATTGGTTGACCGCCGCCATACACAACACGACGGTATTGCGGAATGTCTAACGAGCTTGATATGACTTTCTTCCACGAATGTATGACTTGAAGAAGAAGACCTCTCCTTTCATCCCTATCTCTATCTATCTTTACACTTTTGGTTTTACTCCATCGGGCAGCTCATCTTTCAACACGGGAATTTGCGATTTGCGATTTGATTTTTTTGCTTTTTTGCGGCGGAGAGGTGGACACTCTCGGTTATGTTCGTTATGGGATCATGTTGCATGATGTAGTGTTATGGGATCTACAGACGAGTGGTTATGCAGCATAGACGAACATGCATGGTATTTAGGCGCCTTGGGCCACGGCTATTGACCTGGCCTTGGATGGAGCGGGATGATTTGACATGATGCCTTGACCAGTTAGGCAGTTGGGTGCGATGGCTGGGAATGCCACGAATAAAAAACGGCTTTGACTATTGTTAATGGAAGCAACTGTTTCTCCTAATGATGATTGCCTTGACCAGTGATTCACATTTGTTTATGTGAGTAAGCCCACACAGCCTTGCCTTGCCATGGGCAGAGTTGCTCCACCGCCACACGCCCGAGCTAGGCTTTGTGGTAGCTTTGCTTCCGATTCCTTCACCGAGCACTTGATATACCGAGTACAGAGTTGAAGTTGGAGATAAGATAACCACTTCTTGAAAGACTTAATTGCTATCAAGAAAGATAAGGGCGTAGGTACTGAAAAAGAGAGGCCGTGTTTCTTTCAGTAAGCCGGCTTCATCGGAGAAGCATGCGGGAAGCGGTGTGCATGATGTGGTGAGATTAGAACTATTCCTGAAATATTTTACTCTGCAGACGCAGCTAATTACTTAGCACCATAGGGATGTGTACAAACAGCTGAGTGATTATTCTTCCCTGGAATGCAGTCGTTTGATAGTACAGTGCTAGAGAACATCTCGGGCTACCTATTGTGGGACGCTGGATGAGAGCACTTGTTTAGAACCGTGTTATGGAACTTAAATACACTAGATAGTTGTCGAAAAGGTGGCCTTCTATATTGACATTGTATGATGTTGCCTTTTGAGGTTAAATTGTAAAATATGGGAGAAATAGCATGGGTACCTGTTAATTGAATAGATCATCTAATTCTCCAAATTTTGTTGGTGGAGGGGCGGATTCTAGAGGTTCGGTGACCTACCCTACATATCAATGAGACTTATTTACCAGCCCGCCAGAAACGACAAGATTCCTTTGGCGTACAAGAAATGAAATTGGAAAATAACTAAATTTAATTATATTTTCATTTCTGGTGAGATACACTCTACCCTTTAACTTAGGGATTTTGTGGCAGCACTGTGTAGTGCAGAAGGAGAAGTCAAGCTCCGTTCTTTTCGATGTAAGGTCTTTTTGGGTGGCGGTAAATTTGAAGACGTGTCAAATTGACTGCGGAACATATCTTTGAATGAGGTAAGAGATTAAGTGCAATCAATGAGTAAGTACTTGAATGAAGAAAAGACGGCCAAGGGAAGAATAGTGCCGAGTCATAGTGAAGAAAGAGAATGGTCCTGAAGACGAACCGAAAGTGTCAGGTCCTACAGTCTGATATGTTCATTGCCAATGTAATTATGTGTGGAGGGGTAGAATGAGATCCTTGAATATGTTTCAAAACATCTTGGGAGGGGCGGTGTTTTGAAGTGTAATTGAGAAGAAGACTGCAAGCCTACATTGGACAAGGAAGAGAAGAATCTCAGTATGATACCTATTAATGCTGCCACCTGGCGGCCAGGAGAGAGGTGCCTTCGTGTGCTCGTGCACCTGCTCTGCTTTTGATGCACTCTCTCGTGATCCTGACAGCCTGAGGTTGCAAGAAGTTTGGGTACACCTATATATTCCATGCAGCTGCTCGCAGCTTCTCTCCTCTTCCTCTTCCTCTTACACATCCTATCATCTTCGATCTTCGATACTACCACGTCCGCCACGCACCACTTTTTAGTCAAGATTTTCTTCTTCTATTCCTTCCGCTAAAGCTCACTTTCAGTTCCTCACAATGAGCGATCTCAAGATGGAAGACGTATCGCGGGAAGATATTCCTCATGAGAAACCATGCGTCGTTCAATCAGATTCAGATGCAACCGCTCAAACCGACTCTCACCCGCGTCTTGTGGATAGCCGGGCGGAGGGCAGACCGCGGGAGAGGGGAGGGCATTTACTTCCGAAGATATACTACGGCGGGGTTAATCTCCTTTTAGGAGAAATCCCGAAAGCATCTCATCCTGTTTGGGCTTCCTTGAAGAAGCAACTAAAGAAAACTCCTGAGTCTCAGATGTCAACCCGTGTCCTGTTCCAGCAACTCGAGGCAGCCTGCTCGACGGAGGAGCTTGACTGGAAGAAATTCGATTCTGTCAAGAGAACCTGGAAAGATGAGCCACAAATGATAAACTCGCATGCATTCTCAGCCCTTCTATTCAAGCTTATGGGTTCTTCTCCTCAAAAGGAGCAACAACTACATTTCCCTCCTGAAGATGCTCGATATTGCAACGCTCTATCTCTTGACGGTGAATTGGCCGACTCGATATATACTTTTCTGGCATTGTCCAAGCTTGCCCAGTGGAGCAAGGGCCGCAAGGGGACGTCTCATCTACCTCCCCTTCTACAAAGCAAGTTCCAAGCCTTGGAAACTCGCCTCGTGAGCAATAGAGGTGCCCCCAAGGTTCGTCAGTTTATAGAAGAATGGGGCAAAACTGCCTATACCAGCAGTGAGTCTGAGGATGACAACAATGAGGAAGATGGAGAGTAGCAAGGCAACAACGACACTGCGCTGAGCACTGGAGCTTTTTGAGAGACGGATGTAGAAGCAGCTCGCGTAGGAGAAACCAAACCGCACGGCGACGTTGGGGTTTGCTTGGGAGAAAAGCAATGGGTAGCATTTCAGATGGGTCGAGCTATCTGTGCTGCAGAGGCCACCGCTTCATTATCAGCATGGAGTGAAAGTGGTTATCAGATGTCAAACACGACGAATGAAGCGGCAGCAACGGAACAAGAAAAGAAAAACAGGAAAGAAAGGTATGTGCATGGCACGCAGACTCAATTTGATACGAGGCTGATGTACAAACAGGAAAGCAAACTTGTCGACTGACAGGTCGTCAGTGGCCTATGCCTTTACAATTCGGGAGAGAAAAGAGCGGCGCGAGAAAAATGGTGATCAGGAAGGGATGGAGTTTGGTGGCTTTAAGGCTGAGGAATTTGCTATTTCTTTCTTACTTTCTTCTCTATCACGCTACATGATCTGGTTTCTTTTCAACGCACGAAGTTGCTGTTCATTTTTCATTTTTCACTTTGACTCTCGGACGGATCGTACTACAAAATTGGGATTGCAATACGGGGTGGAATGGTTTATTTTGAAGCAGACTCCTTTTATGGCTGCTACTAGTACTAAACTTAGCTGATGCTTGAGATTCTTTATCTCGGCGGGACCTTTGAGTTGCTGAGGATTTCCTTCAACTCTCATCATAGGTAGCTCTACAATTCAAAAGTTTGCGTTTTTCGGATCATGAGAAAGTAAATTATGTGAAGTAACATGTCCAGAGAGATTGTCGAGCTCTTCTCCAGCTTAGCTCCAGTGGCCCTGGATCTAAAAAAACAGCCGAGCGTGGAACAAACAAGCTTTGCGGGTCTTCCATCCAGGTTCCCAATTCAGCTGTTAGTCTCCGCACTCCATCTACCTAGTACAGCTGCTCCGTAAGGAGATGCAAGCGAGAGAGCACATCGCATGTTGATCTGCTCCAAAAACTCGAGATCTACGTAGTTGAGCACTAAAAGGGTATCACGTTGAAAGTTGGCTCAGGAACAGAACGTTGTCCTTGGATGATCTACAGCATCTCGTCGATTATCATGATGGGCTTCAGTCAAGTCGATGTCTGAGAAAAAGAAGAGCCGCTCGCTATTTCCGGCTCTTTGAGAAAGGGAGGGGCATTTGGGAAAGAACATTTGGCCATGTGCCCTTTAGCCGCCCATGCCATTGTCGGCGTCTCTTTCAAGTTTTTCTTCAGCAAATGTCTCACAATTATTGGCTACTACGCTCATTGCTGGTCCGATGCCATCAAAGGCTGTTATCGTGCAATCGTCAAAGCGACGGTTCGTAGAATAGATCCCCACTGTCAATGGCCAGGCCCCGCCCGGTATCGCGCGAAACCAAGTCTGGTGGCTGCTAAAAACGGACGCCTGTCTCGGCCCCTCCTGAGGTTCGAAATCGCGGAGGTGATGCAATCGCTGCATCGGACCCTGGCTTGTATGACGAAAACCTGATTCTGGCGGCAGAAGATTCTTTCCTGTTCCTGGACCGGCGCTGGCGTTTCGAAAGGAATGAATAAGCCATCCCATGCCAAATTATCGCTAGTAGCAGATTGCGAGTTGCGCGGTAATTTGTCGTTTCGAAGCTGCAGCCCAATCTAGATGCAGGCAGAGAAGGGCCCTCGAGATTGCAAATACGTCACTGACGCTGACCGCTGGTCTGATAACGCGATGGTGCATCCGAGCAACTCCGTCGCATCATCCGTATCTCGGGCGAAGGGCGGCATCTTGGCCTGCTGCAGTGGATTAATGCATCGCGCGGTAGAGGAAAAAAAAGAGCCAGCTGAACTGAGGTATCAAAGACGATGCACCGCGGCTATTGACTCACCTTTTGTATTCTCCGCGTTTTGCCTCCTGCTGGGTACTGTAACAATTAGACTATTGCCACTGCACGCTGCGCAAACAGAGCACAAGGGAACAAGAGGCTGGCAGCGCTTCACCACGGCGGAGACAGAGGCACAAAGAGGGGCGCGGATGACACGCCAGCAGCCTCCGCTATTGGTCACAGCCGGGCGATAAGCCCCACCGCGTTTTCGATAGGGTGACTGCCTTGGTGCTTAGTGGCAGCGATTTATCCGGATGCGGGCCCACAAGTACATCGAGTCCCACCGGCCAGCTGCGTGCGGTCGAGGTACCGGCAGCACCTCGCCTTCCCCGGACGGTTCTGGAGCATTCTCGGGGCATTTGGCGCCTTTGGCTGATGAATCATGGCCGCTTGCCACTCACTCGCCGGTACGTACCAGTGACCTCCTGCAAGGCGGCGAGATGGGGCGCCCAGCTGGTCACTGGTCACTGCGCCTGTCTCCCCTCGCTCGGCCTTGCCAAAGCGTCACCGCCCCCCTTCAGGCTGCCACTCCTCTCCTCTCGTCCCTACATAAGGACCTCTTGCCCGTCAGCAGCCATTTTCACATTCTCTCTCTTTTTCCTCTCTCATACCACACACAAACACTTCTCTCATCTCTTCCACCCTAAGGAATATCCGTTAACAGCGCATCTTCTTGCACTCTCTACGAATCTCCCAGCGGCCAAAGCTTAATCCGCCACCATGCAAATCTTCGTCAAGACCCTCACCGGCAAGACCATCACCCTCGAGGTCGAGTCTTCCGATACCATCGACAATGTGAAGTCCAAGATCCAGGACAAGGAGGGCATTCCTCCTGACCAGCAGCGTCTGATTTTCGCTGGCAAGCAACTCGAGGATGGCCGAACTCTGTCCGACTACAACATCCAGAAGGAGTCCACCCTCCACCTGGTCCTCCGCCTTCGTGGTGGTATGCAGATCTGTAAGTTATCTGATTCAGCCTTTCTATCCAACCAACTGTGACTAACAACATCCTTCAGTCGTCAAGACCCTCACTGGAAAGACCATCACCCTCGAGGTGGAGTCATCTGATACCATCGACAACGTCAAGTCCAAGATCCAGGATAAGGAGGGTATCCCTCCTGACCAGCAGCGACTGATCTTCGCTGGTAAGCAGCTTGAGGATGGCCGAACCCTCTCCGACTACAACATCCAGAAGGAGTCTACTCTCCACCTTGTCCTCCGTCTCCGTGGTGGTATGCAGATCTTCGTCAAGACGTTGACCGGCAAGACCATCACATTGGAGGTTGAATCATCAGACACCATCGACAATGTCAAGTCAAAGATTCAGGACAAGGAGGGTATTCCTCCGGATCAGCAGCGTCTTATCTTTGCTGGTAAGCAGCTTGAGGACGGTCGCACTTTGAGCGACTACAACATTCAGAAGGAGAGCACACTTCACCTTGTCCTCCGCCTTCGTGGTGGTATGCAAATTTTCGTTAAGACTCTGACCGGCAAGACAATCACCCTCGAGGTGGAATCTTCCGACACCATCGACAACGTCAAGTCCAAGATTCAGGACAAGGAGGGCATTCCTCCTGACCAGCAGCGCTTGATCTTTGCTGGTAAGCAGCTGGAAGACGGTCGCACCTTGAGCGACTACAACATTCAGAAGGAGAGCACACTGCACTTGGTTCTGCGTCTTCGTGGTGGCCAGTAAAAGGTGTCTTTTGCTTACGACCGCACTGTTACGACTGAATTGGACGGTTCGGCGTTTTTGGGAACTTCTTTTTAAAGCAGATATGGGAACTTGGCCATTGCACTGGTCATCATAGTTTATGATAGCACATTTCAGCGTTACCGATATCACGGTACGCGACAATACACCTCTGACTGTCAACATTGACAAGTCGCAAACAATTTTCTTTTCTCCATCATGACTTTTAGTGAAATGAATTCGATATCGTACAGTAGCAAGTCGTAATTGAGAATCAGGCCATGGCATTGAGTTGTCATGTATGCATATATTGGAGTGGTTGCAGTTAGTGGGGCCAGCTTCAAGGTAGAGCCGCCACTTTACTTGCGGCTTCGTGAAGCTTCCAGCGATTCGTAACTTTCCTCCACCAGGTCTTTAAAATGTGTCCTTCGACCTGACATTAATGCTCGGAAGGTGTCGCCATGTTAACGAATCGGCTCTTCTCGGCCCGTTTCAGAATTAAACATTTTTTCCCGCCTTGATACCTTGATATTAATACTCGACTCACCCACGGCTTCTGGCTCTCCAAATTTTAACCCTGCAAACTTGTCTCTCCATTATCCCTACTGCAACTTCACCAGCTGGCGCATCATATTGAATAGCCTTATGAGGGTGCCGAAAACGGTGGCTTGGAGATGACTTCGTTCTATTTCCATATCAAATTCGAGCTTTATCCGACCGAAAACCCTGCTGCCGGACAAGACACATTTGCGGCGCAGAACAGCCGAGATATTTGGCTTCCATCGAACGATTCCAGCATTTTTGACGACCTTCCTGCCCATCCCCCACCTCATCGATCGGCGGCGCGCAATACAGACCTACCAGATAGAAGTAGACGTATATCTTTTGGAGCTCTCGCTACGTTGGACCGCAGAGCTGGGCTTGGCGCAAACTCGAAATCTGGAGTCATAGATTGCGGGACCCCGCGACCACCCACAGAAATCGGAGGAGGAGAAATCGAAGGCTTGCCAGGGCGACAGTTGTTGGGACGAGCGAATAGCTATCCTCTACCGCCGTCAACGGCTGCCTTGCAACCGCAGACTGCAATCCGAGATTGGAGATTTGGGCGCATCAATATCGAAACGTTAGACCCCGGCTTATATAAAAACAACAACAACATGACTGGAGAAGGCAAGGCGGCGGCTACTGCTGTCGCTGGGCCATCCGCCGCACCAGATCTGGGCCCCCCATTTAGCGGCTCAGGAACGGCGACAAAGGCAGAGTTTGTTGAGCTGGAGGGCAAGAATACAGAAGTTGGATGGGGCATCGTGCATTTCTACCGGGAGAGTGACGAGACTGCTGGGCTTGCCTCCACCCACGAGGTGGCAGAAGAAACTGAAAACATGCAGGACTGCACCACGCTCTGCATCCCTGCTGTTCCGGCCTACATGACACCCGGAGATTTCTTGGGCTTCTTAGGAGAACGATGGCAGAATGACATTAGTCACTGCCGAATGGTTATGACCTCGCGGATGAATCGGTACCTGGTCCTGCTCAAGTTTCGTGATAGCAAACAGGCGAAACTGTGGAGGCGAGAGTATAATGGCAAGATATTCAACTCTATGGGGGTAAGTCATTGAAACATGTTCCTCTACTGCAAAACCGACATATGCTGACCTTGGAAACAGTCACAGTCCCAAGCCTGCCACGTAGTCTTCGTCAAGAGCATCACATTCGAACGACCGAGCCCATCTCGGGGGCACGAATATTCTCTTTCGTCGTCTTCGGCGGCCATTTCGAATAGCCTGAAGCCTTTCCCACCTCCGACTCCAAGCCTTGTGGAGCTGCCCACATGCCCAGTCTGCCTAGAAAGAATGGACGAGACGAATGGATTGATGACTGTGCCGTGCTCTCACGTCTTTCACTGCACGTGCCTACAGCGCTGGAAAGGAGCCGGCTGCCCAGTCTGCCGGTTTACGAACCCATCCGAGGAGAGAGATCCGTCAAATCCTTACAGCCAACCATTTGGAGGGTCGGCCTCGAATCTGTGCAGCGTCTGTGATTGCGCCGACGATCTCTGGATTTGCCTAATATGTGGTTATCTGGGGTGTGGCCGATATAAAGGAGGGCATGCCAAGGATCACTGGAAAGACACGGCGCACTGCTTTGCTTTGGAGCTGGAAACACAACACGTATGGGACTATGCGGGTGATATGTGGGTGCATCGTCTCATTCGCGATAAAGGCGATGGCAAGGTCGTCGAGCTTCCGGGAAGAGGTAACTACACCGCCAACGGCGAAGGCGCGGATGAGGACATGGTCCCGCGGGCAAAATTGGAGACGATTGGCCTCGAGTATACTCATTTGCTAGGGAGCCAACTCGAGTCTCAGAGGGCCTATTATGAGGGAATGATCAACAAGAGTGCTAATAAGGCTTCGAAAACCTCGGCCGAGTATGAAAAGGCAATAGCGGAGCTGTCAGAAACTCGGCAACAACATGCTACTCTGCAGGAAGAATATGGAGTCTTGAACAGAGAGACGCTCCCGCAGCTAGAGCGCGATCTCGAACGGGAGAGGAACAAGGCGAAGAAGGGTGAGAACCTCGCCAGGAGTCTTGGCCAGTCACTACAAGAAGAAAAACGACTTAATGAAGGGCTGATGAAACGCATTGAGCATCTAGACACTGATGTCGAGGCGATACGCAAGCAGTTGGAGGAGCTCAGGGCAGAAAATGCAGAACTGAAGGAAATGAATAGAGACTTGACCATGTTCATCTCTGGGCAGCAGAAGCTTAAAGAGCTGGAGAATGAAGGGCAAATCGAGGAGGGTGAGCTTGAGGGGGGCACTATGAGCGTTCCCGAGGCTAGGAAGAAGAAGACGAACAACAAAAAGAAGGGGAAGAAGTGATTGGCAGTTTCAAGTGTTATAGCGATTTGGTCGTCACAGCGATGAGTTGGGTAGCTTAGACGGAGTTTTGGTGGTGGGTGAGCGGAGTTGGTTACGGCGATGACATCTTGTTTGGGCTACTCCAATAGAATCCATTGTAATACTAGGTAGTAATGGCATCAAATTTGATTCTTACAATGAAGCAGAGCACAGCAGATGCTGCCCCTTGCATGGCACGCATCTCGCATGCAGCCTTGGGAGTGTGTATGCATGTGCTTACAGAGTCGCACAAATCTCCGGCGGCCGAATGAAACCAATCTCCGGGGTTCGGTGCCGGACGCGGTTACGGGGGGGTGTTTAACAATTACATGTGACAGAGCGGCAGGGATATCGCGAAAGAAGAAGAAGCTCACGATGAATGATTATTTAACTTGGTGTGGTATTATTTCGCATTGATGTGGTTACGTGATGAAAATGCTTAGGTTGGATGAGATGTTACAGTAGGTGTTGTTAGAGTTTATCTAGAGCTCACGGCATAATATCAGACTGCATTAACGTCAAAGTTGGTGTCTCTTTTAAAGTTTCGAGCTTGCCGTGTTGTGAGTTGTCTCAAACAACTGCATTTGCGCTATCAAAGACACATTCCGAACGACTGGCCTTCCTTGCATTGATACAATCACAACAACAAAACCCTTGATTTTTTATTTTTAGTTCTTTTGCAGTTGCGTTGGATGGCGAGGAAGTGGGACAAAAAGCACATGTTAATTGCGAGACCTGAAGGCGAAAACAAAAAAAGGTCAGCACAGGTAACCATGGCCCCTTGTTCTCAGCAGCCCTACCGTGGTATCGACAGTGGATCTTTGCCGTTCGTCCGCCCGAGGCTAGCGCTTTGGGAGGGCCACTGGAGCTCCCTGTAGCTGTACAGTAGGAGGGTTCAATTCGACAGCATCCCCCCATGTTGGAGATTGTGTATGGACTGGACGTTGCAGTAATTCGTTGTAAGTGGCGCGCCGGTGATTGGGGGGCAAAAGGGAAACGTCGCTTTTCAGAGGCGCATGTAACTACGTAACTAACTACACGTACATGTAATCTAACAACTCATTTAACTCTCTCTTTTTCTTTTCCCGCCTCTATTTTTTATTCCCCCAAAACCGACAAAAGCTGAAGCTGAGATCCTTCTTGGCGTCGCGCAGCTAAACAAAAAAAACCTGGGAGAGCCCCTCTTCCCACCTCCGCGCTGGAATCGTCATCCCTCCCGTGGCCCAGCTTTTTGCTCTAAAAGCTCAAGCTACTTGTTGCCTGTCCACTTTTCTCTTCCATCTCTTTCTCTCAACCAAGCTTTCGCGGAGCATCGGATCTTCATTTCACCCTGCGCATCGGGTTACAGTGACGAGCAGGATCATTATTTAATAACGTCGATTAAAGGAGAAATCAACTACTAAGCAAGCGGCTGCAATACGATACGACAACAACAACAACTCAACAGAAAAAAAGGCTCTGCAGCCATGGCTTCGCAAGAAGCTGCAGTGACCAAGGCGGGGGCCGAGCCCCGTGAGGAGCCGGTGGAAGAGTCTGAGCAGCAGCAGCCCAAGAAGGAGCTGTATCCCATGGTGAACTGGAAATACGACCTGTTTCTCTACGGGATGGGGAATCTCGTCAACCTCTTCTTCAGAGAAGTCGTGCCGCGGGGCTCGTGGAGGGTTCCGCAGACGGGGCCTGTGCTTTTTGTCGCCGCGCCACATGCAAACCAGGTATGGATCATTTTCTACATGATATCTTGTTGCGCCGAGTCAAAAGGCAAAAGGAAAAGACATCAAGCTTACATGTTTTGTGACAGTTTGTCGACGCCATCCTCCTGCAACGGACGCTGCGACTGGACGCCAACCGACGAATCTCCCTCTTGATTGCGCAAAAGTCCGTCCATGGCTTCATTGGCTGGGGATCCCGCCAGGTCGGCTCCGTCCCCGTCGGGCGAGCGCAAGATGCCGCAAAGCCCGCGACGGGCCTCATCTACCTCCCGGACCCGATCAACGACCCGACGCTGGTGCGAGGTGTGGGAACAAAGTTTGGTGTGGGCGAGGGAGAGCCACAGGGCATGCTGTTCCTGCCGCCGGGCAAGAAGACGTCTGGCGAGAGTGTCAACATTGACCAGATCCTCGGCCCCGAGGAGATTCGCATCAAACGGCCGTTTAAGACTGCGCTGGCTTTGAAGCAGCTCACCGGACGAGATGATATCGACAAGGAGGGCCGGTTTACTGACAAGTCAGTCAGCGGCTCTGCGCCGGGATACAAGGGGACCAAGTTCAAGCTTGCGCCGCATACCGACCAGACCAAGGTGTACGAGGCTGTCTTTGCGCGACTGAGGAATGGCGGGTGTGTCGGTATCTTTCCTGAAGGTGGTAGCCACGATCGCTCCGAGCTGCTTCCTCTCAAAGCCGGTGTGGCCATCATGGCCTTGGGAGCGCTGGCCGATGCACCCAACTGTGGTCTCAAGATTGTGCCCGTGGGCATGAACTACTTCCACCCTCACAAGTTCCGCTCGCGCGCTGTCATTGAGTTCGGAGCCCCCTTTGAGGTCCCGCCGCATCTGGTTGAAATGTACCAGAATAATCAGCGAAGAGAGGCAATCGGCCAGCTTATTGACACCGTCTACCAAGCCCTCAGCTCTGTGACCGTCTCAGCCCCTGATTACGATACTCTGATGATGATCCAGGCTGCGCGAAGGCTCTACAACCCCACCGGCAAGAAGCTACCTTTGCCAGTAGTGGTGGAGCTGAACCGCCGTTTGGCATTGGGCTACGAGCGCTACAAGACCGACGAGAGGATTACCAGCCTGTCCAAGAGCGTCAAGGACTACAACTCGCAGCTGCGCTATCTCAACCTGAGGGACCACCAGGTGCAGTACGCTACTATGTCCATCTGGAAGGTCATTGTGCTCTTCATCTACCGCTCCATCAAGCTACTGATCCTCTTCCTCTGCACTGTGCCGGGCCTGCTTCTGTTCTCACCAGTCTTTGTGGCTACAAAGATCATCAGCAGGAATAAGGCTAAAGCGGCGTTGGCGGGCTCAACCGTCAAGATCCGCGGGCGCGACGTCATGGCTACGTGGAAGATCCTCGTTGCCTGCGGACTGGCCCCGACGCTTTACCATGGTTACTCGATTGCTGTGGTCGCTAGGGCGTGGTACGACCACCTCTGGGGCTATTTGCCGGAATGGGTGCCGCTGGTACTGGTGTATCTGGCTACGTGGGTGGCATGGACGGCCATTACCATTGCGGCGCTGCGGTTCGGCGAGGTCGGGATGGATATCTTCAAGTCACTGAGGCCGCTGGTGCTTTGTCTGGTCCCTGCATCTGATTTCAACATTCACAAGCTGAAGCGGAAGCGAGCAGAGCTCAGCGCCCAGGTGACGGATTTAATCAACACTCTCGGGCCTGAGATGTTCCCCGACTTTGAGAAGACGCGGTTGGTTCCCGACTTTTCTAAGCTCGAGACGGGAGGAACTCAGACGTCCCCGACAGAGCACCGTCCCCGGCGAGACAGCGAGGCATCAAGCGCGGGCCCCGATATGGAGACACCGCCGCCATTGTCACGACGCAGCACGACACAGTCCAGCCGCTTGCTCCCTCGAAACGACTCGTTCAGCAACATTGGCAGAGTTGGCATCTTCTCTACACGGCCTCCGTCACGATCAAGGAGTCGCTCCAACAGCGCGGGCGGTGGCTTTGGATCCAGCGGATTCCACATCAGCGGGTTTACAACTCTTGACTCTGCTGAGGGTTTCAGCGAGGCCAGCCGTAAGATTCGAGAGGCGATGAAGGACAGGCGGAAGAAGTCTGACAAGGTCAAGATGGAGGCTGGTGGAGATGAAGATGACGAGTCTGATAGCGATGAGGATGGTTACAACGAGGCGAGGAAGAAGAATATTTGAAGGGCCCGCTTAATGAGTACGGATTGGGTGCGGGGTCTGGTTCTAGTGCCGTGTTACAATATGTTTCTTTCTTGTTTTGTTTTGCATCACCACTTGTTGTTTTGTGTTGGAGTTTTTGCGCATATACTCCGTAGGCATCTTGAATTTACCAAGGGAATTTTATGAATGCGGTTATTGTACACATGGAAAAGTATGACATTGATATGACATGCAGCGAGTGCGGAATGGATAAATCCTCATGGACTGATTGCATACGACGACGTATGAAGTTTGACGCTTCATCGTGGGCTTCGGGATTGGCGTAAGGGCACTTGACGGAATCCGAAGATCGGCTTTATGTCCAGCAGCCTGAGATGAATTGTCATTGCAAAAGGGTTATACCCTAGCATGATAGGGGGAAAAATCAATGTTTGGTAGTATTGCGCATGTCCGCATGATGAGATTTTGCTTACGCTTTTCTACAATTCTGGCAAGGTTAGTGGTTAGTTTGGGATGGTGTAGTTGTGATTGCATATGAGGCCATTGCATTGGGATGGGACACGGACTCGGCCGACGAGCCGCCGGTGAATTGGCAAGCTCGGAGATGTCGGCGATTTGATGGCGGTGGGGAAACCCTGAAAGGATGTAATGTATTACGTGTCAACGATAATGGTCATTGATCTTTTTTTTACTAGGTTAGTATTTGACCGTCTTATTGGTGAATCCCGGAACAGGAGATGACGACGACAAGTAGAAAATTGTTATGTACACGAATTGCATAGAGCTGGGAGAAAAGATTCCATGTGATGACGGGAATTTCCCGTTTGGGGCGCGTCGGTGTCCACTCCCCGGGACGCGCGCATCGGCTTGGCCTGCCGGACGGGATGCTGGGGAAGGCAAATGATTGAGGGATGGGCGTTTTTAGTTTGTGTTGTGAGTGGCTGGATTGGATTACCTCATTTGTAGGGCGAGACGCCGGAGGATCTGATAAGGATGTTGGGGGAGAGTGGGATGATGAGGCAGGGTTTTGATTTTAAATCCGAGGGAGGTTTAAAGAGCCGGGACAACCCTGATGGCAACCCTTTTCTTTTTGTATTTATTTTATAAATCGATTCGGGAGTTTTTCTTCTTTTCTCTTTTTCTTGATTGTTTGAGTCTTTTTGATTTAGCGGCAAAAACTGATCATCTGGAAGGGAAAACAAGAAAAACGCATTTAGGGGGCGAAAAAAAAAATAGGGTTCTATATATCCACTTGGACCATCTCGGAGTTCCTTTTCTCTTTTCTCTTTTTCTTTTCCCACCATGCCGCCTCCCGCAGCCACGAACAATAACACCATCGGCAGCGGCAGCAACGCGCCTCGCATGCCCGTGAAGCAGAAAATGGCCGTGTCGCTCAAGTCGCTCGTGAGCTCGGTGCTGAGCGCGGTGCCGGGGGCCGCCGGCGTGGGAGCGGCCGTATCGGGCCCGGCATCGAGCGGGGGACCGGCGCGGCTCGAGTCCCTGTTTGCGCGGACCGAGGCCGAGGTGGACGGGGACGAGTGTCTACATGATTGTGAGAGCTGCGCGGTGAAATACCCGCGGGGGTTCAAGGTGGATGAGGAGGACGTGCTGTATGGGCAGGTTAAAGGGTGGAGCACGCATGTGCTTGTTGGGACGGGGAAGACGGATTGGGTGCGGGATGTTGCGGATGAGAGGGGGAGCGTGATGGAGGCGATTCAGAAGGTTGGCGGGGTGACGAATGGGGTGAGTTTTCTTGCTTTCTTTTTGTGTTGTTTGTGAGGGTGGATGAGTTGAGATGAGGTGAAGTGAAGTGAGATGAGATGATAAGAATGAGTGATAAGAAAAAGGGGGAAGTGAAAGTGAGGACAAACGTTACTGACATCTACCATCAGAGACTCATGCTGTCCGCCTCCAACCTCCCCACGCCTCACGACACCACCGACTACTCAGAGCCCACCACCGTTCTCCTCCTCCCAGCCTTCGCCATCGTCCACAACGTCCACCCCCGCAACGTCCCCCAGCTCATCTCAGACGTCGTCAACGTCGCTCCCACAAACTCCTCCCCCCTAACCCCCTGGCGCTCCGTCATCCCTACCTCCCTCCCCAGCCCAGACGCCTCGCTGGCCGACCTCACTATCAACGCGTGTCCGCACAGCGCCGTCGTGCTCATGTGCAGCCAGAAGACGCGCGACGCGCGCTGCGGCCAGAGCGCGCCGTTGTTGCGAAAGGAGCTGGAGAGGCATTTGCGGCCGTTGGGCTTGTATCGGGATTTGCATGATGAGAGGCCTGGTGGAGTGGGGATTTACTTTATTAGCCATGTTGGTGGGCACAAGTACTCTGCGAACGTGATGGTGTATCGACGGCCGAATGCGTTTGGGAAGGATGACGAGCCGTTGCCGGAGGGCGTGGAGGAGGCGGCTGAGGCGAAGGAGAAGAATGGGGAGGAGGAACAGGAGAAGAGTGATGTGGGTGCTGCGCAGTGTATTTGGCTGGCGAGGGTGCGGCCGGAGGATTGCGAGAATTTGGTGCGGTATACGGTGCTGAAGGGGAAGGTTGTGAAGCCGGAGAGGCAGTTGAGGGGAGGGTTTGATAGAGGGAGGGGGTTGATGAGTTGGTGAGGATGGGTATGGGTTTGGGGGTTATGTGGGGTTTTATTTGGGTTTGGTTATGAGCATATACACATATATAATTCAGTTGGACGTTTATAAAAAGAGAAGTCCGTCGGTATTATCTGGCGGAATGATATACTACCTGTTTGTTTGAAGGCGGACTTCTGTATGTTTGAGCATGTCGAGTGTGAGTTTGGTTTGTAAAGGGTTGCGAAAGGAGTGAAAGGCTTCATGATGGCAATATGACCAAGGTTAGACGGATTGTAGCGAGTCTGTTAGAACTTTTGTGTCAGACATCTATGTACTTGGCCTGGGTATATCTCTTAGAGTTGCCTGCTTCATTAATACATATATGGCCATGTTTGCTATTTGGCTTGGTATGTATAGCCAAATCTAGTACAGCAATCAAGACCTAGTAAAAAGAAAACTATATTTAGATAATAGAACTACTCTAGCACAGATAGGAACATGATGCACTCAAGTACATGTAATGAAATAAGATTTAAATGTGGTAAATTCAGCTTTAACAACGTGTAGCAGCGCAAGATTTGGATACCTTTCCCGCACTGGTTATTCTCTCTCCTCTCCTGTTCCAAACATTCGCATTCTCCTTCCGGGAGAGTCACAAGTCTTACCACCATGGGCGGCTGCTCATCCACTTTACACGAGTTCCTACCCAGTAAGATGGCAACTGAAGAAGACGAGACAAACCTGAAGCCTTTGGCTTATAGGCCAAAATACACACTTACCATCAGCTTCTTATTCATGAAGATGGGCGATGATTCACCTTGTAGCGCAGTCTGGCGCTGTAGGTAGCATAGACCGGTTAGATAAAAAGTATACCGACCCTAGGGATGAGGATAATCGGTATCTTAGGAAATGGATGGGAGAATGCGATGAATCGGTGTCCTCACAGTTGAGAGACTGTCAATTTGAGCATAAATAGGAGATCTAGTAGACACGGATAGATCTGTATAGATATAGGAGACATAGCTAGATCTAGTAGATTATTGTAAAGGGAGGTAGATGGAGTTTAAATTAAATCTGGTTGAGTTGCCAGTCGGGATATGTGAAAAACTGGGAAAACAGGCCTGCTGAATGATCTTTCAACGATCTGTCAAGGTTGCAATTCTCTGCTTGCTTTCTAATATCGCGTCAATGCCTAGTTCCTGCTACTACTATACGGTCTCATTTTAACGTCCGTATGTGTCTGAAGTTGTAAGTCCACCCTGATGTATAACCATCCAACAACCAAAGACGAAATTTCTAGTCATTGTTTATCCAACCTTTGGGTAAACCCCTTTTGAGCAGGGCTCTTGACTGGAGAACCAGCAATCGCAGCAATCGCAGCCTGCGCCGGACCCAGCCCACACCATTTGGAATATCGGCAGCGAGAATGCGCAGTGACGTTTACTTGTTTATGCAATCACGTACCGGGTCGCCTGGCCGCTCCGGTGCAGAATTATTCAGTGTTGAGATCGTGGCTGATCTAAATTCGAGTGTTCATGATTTTATGCTCACTGGTCATTTCTGTCCATTTTCGGCTCATTCGCGAGGCATGCAGGCAGCTGAAGCCCCACGCAGGACGTTTGCTGCTGGACAAGGATCGTAATGGTATAAGCCTAAAATAAACTGCCCGGCCATGCCCAAGTTTGAACTGCACTTACAACCACGAAGGATATCCGTCGCCATCGGTGAAGGAAGAGGAAGAGAGAGAAGGAAAAAAATGCGGCTGCTCAACACCAAAACTTATAGCATCACCGAATTCTTCGAAGCCAACATCCCCAGATATGCCATTCTCTCTCACACCTGGGGGTCGGGAGAGGTGACATATCAAGATATCGTCCAGTCGGTAGAGCAGGCGCGGGAGAGGAAGCCTCAGGGGTTTGCCAAAGTTGAGGGCGCGTGTGCGCTTGCATATGCTGAGGGATTCGACTACATATGGATCGACACCTGCTGCATCGACAAGACGAGCAGCGCTGAGCTGTCCGAGGCCATCAATTCCATGTATGCGTGGTACCGGCAATCTTCGATATGCTATGCGTACCTAATCGACGTTCGATATATCGAGCATCCAGCTTTGGAGACGGGGAACAGGAACTTTGATGAAGTTGAATTCGGGGCATCTCGTTGGTTTACCAGGGGATGGACGCTCCAGGAGCTCATTGCCCCATCCGACGTCGCCTTTTATTCTGGAGATTGGCACTATCTCGGAAGGAAATCCTTTCATAAAGACGTGATATCCAGAATCACGGGCATCGATGTGAGCATCCTCGCCGGGGCCGATCCATCCCTCATCGCCGTGGCACGCAAAATGTACTGGGCTTCCCGCAGAACGACGACCAGGGTCGAAGACATGGCCTACTGTCTGATGGGTTTATTCTCCGTCTCCATGCCTCTCATTTACGGCGAAGGTAAAAAGGCGTTTCTTCGACTCCAGGAGGAAATCATCAAGACTGTTGACGACCAGTCCATTTTTGCATGGCAGCTACGGAAGCTAGGCTCCCCTGGGCCAGACTTTTACGGGCTCCTGGCCGACTCACCGAGTGCCTTTGAAGACACTGGTGGAAACGTCTCCCCGTTCGCATCGAGCCGCTCTTCTACGCAGGCAACACGTATCATTAATAACACCCTACAGACTACACTGATGATCCAGAACAAGGTGATTCAGGGCGTCCACTATGCTGGCTTTGGTAAACTGCCATCTGGTCCCCTGTCAAACTATCGTCGTGCTGTTCTTGGCTGCAGATATGGCTTCTCCGGAGACTCTTCGCCTTGCATTGAGCTGTGGTGTCTGGACGAGGAACAGTCCCAGTTTGCGAGAATCCGGCCTTGGAATCTCTTCAGGGAACAAGCACCATCCATTTCTCCTCCCTTGCGAGTGAATTCGCTATCTAAAATTACATCTCTCTTGTACGAGGTGCCTCTCTGTAAGTTCAGGCTCTGATCTTGTTTTCTCTTGTGAAAGCTACGTAGACATGCTGATATAGAGTCGAATGTGGCATGTAGATTTTGGCACCATGTCCATGGACTTGCTTTTAAATCGTGCGCCGTGGGAGTACAAACAGATCACAGTCTCTCACAACCCTCGGGAATTCATACCGTTTGGTTTTCGCCTTCAATATCTAAGCTACAAGATTGGAACCCGGGAGGGCTATCCGGCTGATCGATGGCACGGCAACGATCGTGTGTTGCAGCGAGCTTACCACCACCGAAACGGCCCTCAGCAAAATACTTCTATGACCTCCCAGCCAAATGTCGTGTATTACAACGACCCCGAGAGGCATGTCCACGTCGCTCGTGTCACAGAAGGCGCCGTGCGTGTCATTTTCAAAGAAAAGTCGTTTAAAGGGTGGTGTTTATTGCATGCCCTTGTCCTGGGGATGGACATAATCCATGATGAACGGGGAGGAGATTGGGAACGAAAACCGTGGTGTCGCATCGTGGAACTTGAGCCGTGGATGCAGGTGGACGAATACAAATACGAATTTGACTGGAACGAAGGAGAGAGTAGCAAGATTAAGTGTTCGTCGCACGACGCTTTGTTGCTGGTAAAGGTCATTATGCTGCCTGGCGATGAGCTGTATACCGTGTAGCTGAATGCTGCTAACATGAATGAGTTGGCGTATTGGTGGTTATGGTGATGACGAGAGTAACATTTATGAGAGCATGAGTGGAATGAATTATTGATATATAAGTAATACGATTAAGAACGAAGCATTTCATATAAGAGAAGTTGTACGGGCATCGCCGTGTGCTCTATCTAAGCGCTGTTTCTATCAAATCCCGGCCAACAAAGGCCTCAATGTCCCAGCAAGCACCAAATAATGCTAAAGCAAAACTATAGAAGTGTCTTGACCACCACATTTACAGAGAATGATCTCGACAACACTCGGAGTGGCATTGTCCTGAGGATCCGCTGACAGAACCACTGCTATTGTCGCCAATGACATCGTTGCTGGCTTCACCAACCTTCAACGACGTGGCAGGCAAAGGCCAATTGAAAAAGCCACTCAACATGGCAGAAGCGTTGTTGTTTGAAGATGCCATTGCCTCGACATTATAATCATAGTCAAACCCTCCGCGATATTGACCACCCATAAGATCGCCTCTCTCCAGTGCCGCCGCCTGCTTCTCCAATCCCACTCTCATAATCGCATCCGCGCACTGCATCTGCTTCATCGTCTTGCGTACCCTCTCCTTGGCATCGTGTTCATCGTCCTGCAAATCCCGTAGCTCATCTAGCTTCCGCATCCAAGCCTCACTCTCGTGAGCAGAGTGTCGCTGCAGAGAAATTCCTCCGTGAGAGAGAATGGCGCTCGCAGTAGCGTCAGAGAGAATGTCCATCTCGTGACACATGAAATCTAGGGGGCTCTGGAAGAAGAGCTCCCATGTGGTCTGCACTTCGAGGCGCGAAATGTGTGCGAGACGCAGGGTTGCCTCATCATGGCGTTGACGGAGGGTGCGTTGGATGTGACGGAGGATGTTGAGGCATGTTGATAGACGTTGTTCGTTGACAAGGCGGGCGGCAGAGGAGTGTTGGTCGAACTCTGGGATCTTGGATGATGATGGCTGTGCGCCGTTGTTAAGGTTAGGGGGCTGGTTCTCATAGTTGCTTTTGAATCGGTTCATATAAGGCTCCTCGGGACGTATAAAGCCAGGCTGGAGGTTGAGTGGGATATCAGAAGTCGGCTGTTGAGGTGGAAAGGGGAAGCCTTGAACCAGGAGAGAAGATGGTGAGGCCATGAGATACTCCTGAGGAACTTTGTTGGGACTATCTTCAAACGCAGAAGAAGCGCCGCTCGAGGATGTAGATGGAGGCGTAGAGTTGGTGAAGTGTTGCTGCGCGAGGTCGCGAGTGTTTGAAGTCGAGCTTGCATCCGCCATTGTGTAGAGGTGTAAGTGAGTGGTGTTTAAGGGAGCAGATGTTGGCGAGTGTCGAGGCGGATGAAGCTGATGGAGGAGGGGGGAGAAGGGAATGTGGTGTTGGAGGAAGCATTTTTATGGTCAATTACGGTTCAGTGATTCAGAGTGTTTGAGGGAGTCGTGCCTTGTCAGTCGAGAGGTTCTGTGTTAATCAGAGGAGAAAAGAGAGCTCTGAGAAGTGTCTGATTCACGTAGAAAAGGCACCACGAGTGAGGCACATATACTTGTGATGAGTTTGAGTGTATTGGAAACAGCATAGACGCACGCGCGATATTCACACACTTTTATATACAGGATATATCTGTATGTGGTGTTTCTGCTGAGAAGAAAGATTCGAGCATCACGCATGGGGATATGATTTATGTCGCGATTTGGTTCTCGTAAAAGATGCAAGTCAGGCGCAACAACGTGTCCAATTATATATCCATTTCACTGTTTAGACAAAAGTCATCTCATAACATGCATGCTGCGATATACACACGCCTTCATTGCTCTCATTATTCCACCCTCATATCCTCATTACACACATGCCAATTCATACCATCCCACCAAAGTCATGTACAAAACATATCCAAAAGAGCCCCAAGGGCCATATATTCCATAATCAGATCTCCCCCTCATCCTCATCTTCATCTTCAAAGGTATCAAGAACCAATGCAGAGATGCTTCAAAATCCTTTCATAAACAAACCATGCTCATAACCCAAAGAACAAATCATGCAATTCCGCTGCGCCACATATATTCCAAAAATGTAGAAGGGGGGAGGAAAATATAAAAAAGGTTGGCAGTTTTTGAGCGCAAGAATCCTACCTCGATTAACCCCGTTTTATTTCATCGGGAGGACTCTTGGCTCAGTGTTAGTCTGCCAGGCTGTGCGAGTTGCTGCTACTCGACTCCGTCGTGATGGTGAGCTCGCGGCGCGCGCCGTGGACCAGCTTGTAGATGCCGAAGGAGATGGCGGCTAGGACGACGAAGAGGACGATGATGATGATGGCGATGACATAGTTGCGCTGCGTCATTGCGGCGGTTTTTTGGTGTTTTGTTTATTTGTTTATTTGTTGGGTGTGTCTGTTTGTGTGTTTGTTGTCGGGTGTGTTTCTCGTTTTACCCCCGTTTGGTGACAATGTCGGTGAGATTCTGACGGTGTGGTTTTCTGTCTCGCTCTGTTTCGTCTGGCTCGAGATTTATGAGCTTCCCAAAAAGACTGAGAAAAACAATTAGTCTTCCACTCATCTAGATTCAAATTCGTAGCCAAAGCTATGCAAGGGAGAAAAAGGAGCGCAAAAGAACAAAAAGCGACGGGCCAGACTCACCAAAGTAAACAAACCCTCGTCACCGCAAAATAACCCAAGAACCCAAAAAAAAAAAGGCGTGGGAAAGCCCGCGCAAACCTCGCTTCAAATCGATTCGATAAAGCCAGTGGGAATCAAATCAATTAGATATTAATTCAAGCACTCGTCGTCTTTCGTCCAAGGTACCTCAAGGTAAAAAGGACGTTTAAAACAACAAAACCAACGATTCCCAATAACAGCGCGAAAAGAGAGAGAAGAAAAGAGTGCCACCAACCCCCCCCCAGCTATATACGCCGTTGCCCCGCCACCCGCTTTTTGCGTCCCTCTGCCGTCTGTCCTTTCTCTTCTTAGCTACTTCTGGCGTTTCTTTCGAAAATTCGCAAGGCTGGGGATGGGAGGAGACGCAAGCTTAGCTCCAGCGCCTTTTTGTGTGTGTACCTGGGCTAACGCGGGCTGATGTGGGCTTACGCGCAAACGCTGCTGCGGCCCTCGCCATTTATCAAAAAGAGCTGCGCTGGTGGCGTGTCATTGGCGACATCTTGAAACGCGATGCGGAATACGGCACAACACACACACACACGCTGACTGACTCTATCAGGTACTCCATTGAGGCTCTACAACTTGAGAGTAGAGAGTCGATGGCAATAACATCGTTCATCATTTCAATATGAAACTATAAGAGGCTACTTCGCAAAGATATCCCGTAGCTGTTGATACACATTACGCCCCCCCCTGTCCTCCTCCCTTCAGATAGATAGAAGCTAGCCGAGTAACACATAAAAGTAATAAACCTGGATGCTTCGAGAAACCGCAGCCCGCAAACCAAGGGAGGAAAATCACTAAAACCCAAAAAGATCAATGCGGTCCGTATACGCCAGCTAGTCTTCAGGCCATGGCCACGAATCTCAGTCGCAAAAGTCACATATCCGCTCATTCGCGCCGCGTCCGTTCCAGCAGCCATGCATCTCTGCTGAGTGTAAGGAATACGTCTCCATTCACCCTGATGCCGTAGTCCGTCTTTACTCGGTCAGGGCCTTGTTCTCCTCCCGGATGATTCGTACATGTCGTTCGTAAAATAGTAGCATCTATACCAGTGTCAGTTTTGCAGCAAGTCCACGATCAAGCAGGCGGCGGCTTACCTTTTGGGGGCACTTCTTGTAAATGACCTTCGTGTCATGCTTCGTCTTACGGCCATTCTTCCACACAAGGTAAACAACGAGCCGGCCACTACCTTCATCCTCGCAAGCATCAATCGTGTCGATTTCGTCCTCCCACGACCCGGCCGGAGGGCTCCATTTCTCCGCCGTAGCTGGCGGTGCTGAGTCGCCAGGATGTGTTCCGTTTCTCTTGGAACGCTTCGTCGTGGCGGCTGGCGTTGTGCTGTTCGTCCTGTTGCGCTTCTTGCCTCGGGCAGCTTCTTGCGTCTCCTCGAAAATCTTCTCTCGTCCACCAATTGATTCGAGATAGGCACTGAGAACCTCGCCCGCAGACTCCCTGAATCACACCAAAGTCAGTTACTTTATCTAGTAATCGCGTGTCGTTTGCCCCCACGCTCCGTGATCCGCAACATACAGTAGATTCTCTTCAGGCTCCCAAGTCATATCTGACTTCTTCTCGTAGCCCTCCCACTTGACGTGGAATTTCAATGTTCCCTACACGATGTTAGCCGCGGTGTACTCAAACAAACAAACAAACGCGATGGAAGTGCATCCCACGCACATCTTCATCAATCATGTGCTTCTTGATCGCTTCGACAATGAACCTAGAAGCAGTTGTTAGGTCTCAATGCCATATGCCGTGCAACACCCGGTGGTTTCATACACATCTTCCTCGAGGTCATCCCCCTCCTCATCCTCATCTTCATCCTCGTTCACATCCGCATCCTCGATTTCGATATCATCGTCCTCGTCCACCTCCCTTTCCACCTTTTTTGAGACTCTGCCGTTTCGTTTGGGCCTTCCGGCCGCTTCGTCTGCCTCGCTTGACGCGGAGTTTCGTGACGACTTGACGGGTGGCGCGCTCTCGTAATCCGAGACTTCCTCGTCGCTGAGTGCTGCTTTGCTCTTAGCGGATGATCTTCTTTTGTTTCCTCTGGGAGCCATGACGCGACAATACACTGCGATGGAGCGGTGTGATTGTAAAGGCAGAAGAGCATTCAGGTGCAAGTACTGAGCTGGAGCTGTCTCCGGCTACTTGGGGGCAATCGTCTATGCACTTTGCACAGGCGCGATTCGTCCGCTGGGGGAGGGGAGGAGCCAAGTGGCAGCCAGTTGGTGCACGTACCTGGAGGCATTGTTGCAATTCACTAATTCGCCTGGCAGTTAGAGAATTGATTCGCAGTCCCAGACGGCGCAACCTGGTCGCAAGCGCTTGACGCTGTCCAGTAAGCAAACGCGATGGGCGCGGGCCTCAAGCTTTGGTGTTGCCGAGTGACGCTCGGTCACGTGAGCAGCTTTTTTTTTTCTTGGTTCTTATCGTTATCGATCTCAACAGCTGTAAGCTCTCCACTTTCAACGCCGCGAGTCGTGATATTCCTGTGTAGTTAGAGCTGCAACACCTCAAAGGCCATCTCATCATTCATGGCAAAGCTTGATGAGCTTTATAATGCATTTGAATCTTGTTGACCGTTTATCCACGAGGTTTCCACCGCTTCTACTTACCTTTGATAAATGAAGCATTCTTTGTATTCTTGCTCCACGTCTGTGCTAACAAACATGTTGGATGACGCCTTGACGAAAGAGGAAAACAACAACCGGACCCGGTGGTTCTATACAAACTTTTGCTCATATTCATACAGTGGCCCGTAATCTTTGCTCGGGCCATCAAAGTCATTTGATAACTGTAAATGAATTTTCTGTCGAGCCACCCGTCCAGCACAAACGGCGCTTCCCGATATCCGGCACGCTCGGCTGTCGCTGACTGCCAAGCGGAGGACAGAAAAACCGAGACTAAGAAGATTTTGAACACCAACGAGTTAAATTATACGCCTATAAAGGGAGTAACTGCTATATTTACATTTCGCAGATAGCCACTAATATACATATTTCTCTACTAACCGCTACTATATTTATATTTCTCTAGTAACTGCTACTATATCTATATTTAACTACCAACTGCTACTAGATTTATATTTATCTAGCTGGTAACTGCTATTATATTCGTATAGGTAAGAAACATCGAGTGCTGGCTGAATAGGCGTTCTCTAAATAAAAGCAGTACTCGATGAGTTAATAAGGTGCTTATATTACTAAATGTATGCACTTATTCATTTGCGGTCTCGCTTTTTCTCTCACCCGCTTGTCTGCATACTCGCAGCTCACATGAGCAACAAAGCGTGCCTCAGGAAACGATTGCTATTTAGAGTTGTCTTGCTCCCGTACTTGGCACACATGTTTGCATGCATGATCCTCCATTGTTTGCCGTCAAATTACAAATTCTGACGCTGTGGCCACTTGCTGCTCATCTGTCCTTTGACGCCGTCAGAAGGAATCGGGATCAGCAACACGCCGAACTGCGATATGCCGCATATCCTGAAACGAGCCGGCCATGTAGGCCAGTCGCAGTTACGCCGAGTCCAGAGTCAACGAGAACTGCCGTCGGGAAAACAGCAATTGTGAGTCGGCCGACGTCCACACCACATCAATGGCTGCATTCAACTTGGCCTGCATGAATAGCCGGATGGTGGTTGGCGCAGTCGAGTTTGCGCCGGTCCCTGCGATGGAAGGCTGTTGGTAGGGCGTCGTATTCATTAATCCACGCATAATGCTATTATGTCCCGCAGGTGTGCGCCCTTCCTTTGCTCCTTTGGCCGGCTCATTGAGCTCTCTTGACGGACTCTTGGAGGGACAGCTGCTTTTTACTTACCTAGCGCTAAGTAATTAATGTTAGCATGACCATCAAGCCCTGTCCAACTCGCTAGCATCATGTAGGTATAAATTACTGCAATATCAAACGGCCCTCGTCGGAATCACATGCTGCCGCCAGCAACCCAGGTATGCAGCAGTAGTACCTGGTAGATCACCTGAAGAGGCTCTTTGCACGCGGCTAAGCAAAATTTCTTAGCTAAAATGAGGGTCTAACATGACCTAAGCAAGGCTAACGGTCCTTTGTGTAACGGGGTCATCAAGCAGACCGGCCGGCGTAACTCAAAGGGAGCAATCGGCCTCGTGTTTGGAGCGCCAAAAGTGCCACGGTCCGGGGATCCGAGCCCACCAGGTCGAAAAAAAGACCAGCGCGGCAAGATGCGAAACGTTGCCGATTCGAGAAGGCCGGTTGGCATTCCTGTTTGCCCGCTAGAATGCACGCAACCACACTCGCGACCGGCAACAAGGGACCTAGCCAGGGGTAAGATCGTAGAGACTTCCATGGATCTTTGCCGGAAAGCTTAGTGTGTAATACGACTCTGCTGCTTCGTAGCGACAGCACGGCTTCGTCAGAGGTGGTATCCATTGCAGCGCCGGCCATGGAGGGTACTTAATTAGACGTATGTAATTTGCCTGCCTACCTAGCCGGCAGCCCTAATGTCTCGTGTGCCAGACTGTATTCCGCCTCGAGCTACTCCTTGCGGGAGGACGGAAATAGATCGACCCAGCTATGGGCGTATCGAGATGCGATCTCTACAAGAGATAGGGTGCTGAAATGGACGATTTTCAGTCGTACCACACCAAAACTAAAGCACACCCCTTGGCCATTAGCTCCAAGGTGCTAGTCAGCAACGCCATCGTCTACCGTCTTAGTATGCAGCGCGACACCAAGACAGCAATATCCGTCCATGTAAGGAGTACTCAACGGCGTGGCAGTGAACGAAAGTGCTGCATAGTAGACGAGGTTATTGCTGTTGGAGAGTGGCCGTCTCGCAAGCATATCCAAGACAAAACTCATGGCTTCGGCGATTACGCACCCAATAGGCTCTCATGGCACTCCCCATAGGCGACTCTATTGCCCGGCTGAAATCAGCCGCAGTAATCTAGGAATTAAGAAACGGCTAAGCATAGCCAAGCTTTTCGAGACAATGTTTCAACGCCGGTCCACGGCAGCTTTCCCGGCGAGGTCTTATCTGCGGTCCAGGGAGGAACGTTTTTTTTTTAACCCTTCTCCCCACCTCGTACCAAAGCATGGCAAAAGCAGGAGTCGTTGTAGTCGTCGTACGGAGTACAGCGTGCTCCATATGGCCAAGAAGAAGGCAGAAAGACTGCTAGGTGGAATTTCTCAGTCTTGGGGCTGCAAATTCTTCTGCAGTAGTCAGGGAGTCCGTGCAGGCACACTTCCCTCGGCTACGAGTATGCCAAGGTGCCGTCTTGGGACTGCTGCATACGAGCGTATGTACTGTAATACTACTCGTACGGAGTTGTTGTGCTGGCCGTGAGAACCCATGTTGATGAAGTCTCCACCATCACTGCGCTAATCGCACCAAGGGGCTTGGTCGGCTCTCACGTCAAGCTCTTTCCCACGAGACAAGAGAAGGGCAGTGGTTATGTGATGCGCCCAACCCTGGCCTGTTCTGGCTCAGCATGGTCATGATCCTGCCAGAATGATAAGTCCACAGAGAACCACGAAGCGTTCTGTCATAGGACGCTGTGATTATATCAGACCTGCACTTCTCTACACGGCACAAGGTCGTAAAATGCTAGTTGGACGAGAGATGACCGAAAAAAGGTTGGGTCTGCGACAAGGGACCCGTTGTCGTATGCCCATGCAGTCAAGACCAGGCCAGACACGCAGTTAGGCCGTTGACGAACGGTCGAACAACGGCGGCGCGGAAGTGATATGACAGCTCCCGGGACAGACAAGGGGCAATGCTTCGATGACATGACAGGTGTGTGTGCTCCTTGGCCATCAGCCAGACACTCTGGCTCTTCTGGACACTCGTCTCATTCTCTGTCATAAACTTGTATCAACGGAGTAAGCGTCTGACTTTAGCTTAACCAAGGAGAATGGCTTCGCTTTGGCGTCAAACTTTGACCATAGCGTCCACCCCCTGGACGGCCTGGGTGATCTCCCGAAGTGACCCCCCTGAAGCCTCGGATCTTTTTAATCTGGCCTGTGTTTGGAGGACGAAGAGCACTCGAGTTTTGAATGCTACGAGCCCATTGCGCCATCGGTGGGAGGGTATTCTTGGGCATTGAATGAGACACTGATACTTGCCATTCAAGATATGAGGCTGTAAGCAATACATAGCCTGAAGTAACAAAATAGCCAACAAGCCATGATGGCATTCACACTTTCTCTCACCTTGCCTGAATCACGAAGCACCCTGCTGCAACAGCAGAGCACGCTAGGCATCCGAGCCTTCTCTGATGCCCACTCCGTTCATTGGCGGCGCTCAGCCGGTCTGGATCTTTTGCAATTCGGCCGGTGCGAAGTAGGGTGGCTGGCACGGGCGCAGGAGAGGTGGGATCGCGTGCAGTTTGGCTGCAAGAATGAAGCGATTGGATTCAAGAACGCCACGAGAAACAGCTGGCTGGCCATGCCCTTGGCTCTGGGCCAGATGGGACACGGCCTCTGAATGGCAGGTACGAGTACTCGGCCTCTGCTTGTAGGATCCGTCCACGTTACTCCTGAGATGGCTCCGATCGCTGCCACCCTTGCTGGCGAGTCTTGATCGAGTCCGTCTGGGCATCGTCTAGTCTCTTGCGGCCGGCTGCCCGATGTCTTGTCGTGTTGTTTCTGTGCTCCTGTGCTCCTGTTCTGTACGGTACCTGTACATGTAAGAGGCACGAGTAAGGTGGTATTCGTACTGTAGGTATGGAGTTCGGAGCACCGAGTATGTACAGCAGGTCCAGTCCTCAGCTGCTGATTGCTGCTGATAGCTGCTGGCTGATCAAGCTCCATTCATGTTGCCAAGGCATCTGGGCAGTGCATACCCGTGGGCTGTAAGGTAGTAACAAGGTCAATCAATCCAATGGCTTGAACCTAAGAGGACAGACGCAGAAGCAAACGCTGATGAAGCTCCATCACATGAGTCTCCATCGACCCATGATGTAAGTTACTCCGTACACGAACAGAACAGCAGGGCCGGAATGATTCCTGGGCAAGAGTGGGCAGGCACCATGACAATCTCCTGCGAGCCTCCTTCCTCCAGCGGCGCCCCATTACGAGTACCTACATGTACATGTATCCGGACGGAGCACAGCGCAGGTTGCAGGTCGCAGACGGCCAATACTCCGTTGCTCCTGCATCCTACCGACGCTACTGCTGGCGTAGGAGCCTCTAAAACATCGACTACAGGTAATAGTGAGGTGACATGTACCCGTACTTGTGCTCCGTGCTGTACCCCGTACCTTCATGGCGCTCATCTGTAGGTACTTGCTAGCCGATTGCTTGCTGGTGGTTGACTCGAGGATGAGGAGGCACGGAGGATGAGTACAGGTCATATCGCCAGTAGCCAGTAGGAGGTACATGCACCCGACCTCAATCTTTGCTCTGCCAAGTGCGGCACCCTCAATTGGTCCCCCCAGGCTCTCATACATGTAGGTACCTGTACTGACACGTGCCTGGGCTGGATGTCTCTCTCAGCCTGGGGAGTCCGACCTCGTAGATGCCCGACTCAGCTTCCTCACAACTCAAACCCGGCTTCGGCGGCTGGCCTGGCCTGACCGAACAACTGAACAACTCACTGGCAGCCCTGGCCACCGCCAGCAAACCGCGGTCACGATCGGCACGCCTGTCTCCCGCTATCCGCACCACCAGTGGACGGTCTCTCGGCGACGCTGACAGCTGGAGCACTAATCTGGGGGGCCGGGTTCTGGCGCTGCGCCAGACAGGGGGGAAAGCGGCCACACTGGCGCCTAGCGGTGGGCTGCTACTGTACAGCGAGTGCCAGCGCCTGAGCTGCCCGCTATGAGCCGCCTGTAGCGCCTGGGCCCGGTGCGGTGGGGAGCCCTGGAGGGGGGGGGGGGTCGATGTTCCTTTTCCACTTCTCTCCCATGGAAGCGTCCCGTTCGAGGTCCCACCCCTGAGCCGGCTCACCACCTAAAAAAAATAATTAAAGGTTTCCCACGGCTTCTCCTGACTTTGAGCTTTGTCACGAGGGGAATTGAGTGAGCTGTTTCTGGGCTGTCCGTCGTCGAGAGGTCTTGTTCTGCTTCTTGTTCTGCTTCTGCATTGGCTTTTCCCTGTCCGCTTCCACGCTGCTCTGAGTTGAATAAGCAGCCTTGACGTCTGTGAACCGCCTCCCCCTTGAGGGCATTTGCTACCCACGCTCGTTTTCCAAATCCGCCCCTGGTCCTTTATACGCTCCTTATGATCTTCACAGGTCCTGCTCCACGAAAGGAGCTGTTGGCTTTAGTCGTCTTCCATCAAATCACCTTCTCTCTGCCTGTTTCGTAGCGCCAGAACCAGAACGATATTCCCCCCTCCTCCAGCCGGCCGATCGATCGCTTCTGCCGACGAAAGAAAGAAAACCAACATATCCTACTTTTCACCGCCGTCCCTTCCCTCGTGGAACACCCTCTCTTCTAGAAATTGCAAGCAATGTCTGAAACGCCGGTGCCCAATGCCGAGGGCAACCAGCCCAAGGCTGTAAAGGACAAAAACTGCGAGTACTGTGGCCAAGCCTTCACCTCGTCTTCCCTCGGCCGACATCTTGATCTCTATATCAAGGACAAGAACCCCAAGCCCCCGGATGGTATCCACGACGTTGATGCTATCCGGAAGCTCCGTGGCAACATCACTCGACGTCAGCCTCGAGGCTCTCTTGGTGCTCGAAGAGATAATTCCACCCCCGCCGGTACCCCGAAACCAACGGCCAGGAAAGTATCGCCTGGGCAAGAGTCAGATAGCTTCAAACCTTCTGCCATACCCAAAGAGGGCCTATACAATATTGGACCCGTCAAGTACTCTTATACTACTCCATGGGAGGCCACTGGCGTTATAAATGATATTCCGGGCAAGAATGCCTGGGATGGCAATGCCCCTCAAGATACCAACAAGCGTCCTGGGGTATCAAGGAACGCTAGCAAACAGATGGCCCAAAAAGCTCAGTTCGATATCAAACAAAAGCTGGCAGACTCTATGGATACTGCTAGAGCGGCAGAGCTGGCTCTCAGAGAGCTGATAAGCTCATGGCGGGCGGCAAAGTAAGTTATCTTGTCTCTTCAGGGCTTCGTCAAGAACCGGTGTTCGCCATAGGGGCCGGTATCGACTAACACCAAACTAGACAGCAGGTTGATGGGAATTCGACGCCTTTCGACTTCGATCCTCTTGCTCTGGATTTTCCAGCTCTTACTTTGCAGTGTCTTCAGCCACCGCCAACCTTGTTCTCTTCGACTCAGCACGCTACCTCGACATCCTGGGCTATACAGTGGCCGTCCCAGCGCGAGTATGAGGCGCTTCAGGCCTACTTCCTGGAGGAATTCAAGGCATGGAAAATCACATGCGCTTCGGCCACGACCACCGTGATGGAGGAGATGGCGTATCCCCCAACGGGGGGCCCGTATAGAGATGTGAGAGAGGCCGTAAAGAAGGCTGAGAGAGCCGCTGAAAACCTTGAGCTGCATGTCAACGAACACCTGAAATCTGCGTATGCGGTTTGGGAGAGTTTGCCCAGCCAGCGGAAAAGTGAACTTTGGCTTCTTGAGCTGGCACGGGGAGTGGGTCGCAAGCATAAGGAAATGGAGAAGATGAAAGAGCAGCATCATAAGCTCAAGCAGGAAAACGCCAACCTCAAATCACACATCGACCAGCTCAATCGACTGCAGCAACCGAGAGAGTTCAAGGTGCTCTCGCCCTCCACCATTCCTCTAGAACGAGACGTTCTTGCGTACGCCTATGAGCAGGCCGTCACGGGGACCAAGCTTGTTGGTTTCGAACTCGAGGATCGGCATCTGGACCTGAATACCCTTGTAGCAAAATCAATAGACCGATGGAAGAATATGATTGTGTCGAGTCGTGTTACTGCTACAGGCATGACTGCACAGCGCCCTCTGGACCAGACAGCGGCCCAGACTCCTGCTGCGGGAAACCAAAACAGTCCGTCAGAACCCCCAAGCGCCGTGCAAACACCACAGTTGACGCAACCGCCGCCGCCGCCGCCGCCGCAGCAGCAGCAGCTCGACAAAAGGCTCTCCACCGCAAGCACGAATGGTCCAGCCAGTGAGCAAAGCGCTTCGTCTACGACCAACACAGGGCCGCCGTCGATCGAAGAGACCAGCGATCAAGATGCTGATGCCGAGATGGAAGATGACGATAGCTTTGTTATGATGAGCCAATCACCTATCAAACCATCGCACCCACCTATACAACAGCAAGCGCAGCTTGATGTTTCTCGGACTCGTGGACCCATGGCTCAGCAGCAGCAACAACAGCAGCAGCAGGTCCAGCAGGTGCAACAGGTCCAGCAGCAAGTTGTTCAGCAAGTCCAACAACAGGTCCAGCAGCAGGTCCAACAACAAGTGCAGCAACAAGTGCAACAACAGCAGGCTCAACAGCAACAGGCGCAGCAACGTAACACAGCAGATATGCGTTACATGATGCAAAATGGAGCTGGCAGCCCTGCAAGCAGAGCGGCCATGGTCATGAACCGTGCCATGCCCAACATGAACATGGCGGCAATGCAAGCCAACGCCATGCATGGCGCAGACATCACCATGGCGATGCAAGGGGTGCGTGGTGACATGTACTTGGAATAATAATGTCGATGAAAAAAAAAACATATATCGGAAGAGGGCGTATTTTCGGACGGTTTTAATAGAAGGAACGTCTCATTTATATAAACGGTTGTACACTGGCCATCATGGTTACCGGCATTCATTTTCGAGCGACGGCCTCATTAAAAAAGAATCTTTTCACTTTTTTCTTTTCTTTTCATGCGATATAACAAATCTCACGATTATTTCAACAAAAAAGGAACAATCAGCATTTTCTGTGCGCCTTCATGATGTGTTAATATAGAAACCGCAGCATTTGGGCCGGATTAAGAAGCATATAGACTGGCGGAGGAAATGGATTAGGGGGACTGGGAGAATGTCGAATTTTATCTTTTCATTATTTTTGCTTTTGGTTTGTTTGTAGAATGGGATAAGGCTGAAGAAGAAAGAGGGGTTGAAATATTTTGTGAAACTACTATTGGGCATTGCTGACTAGAAATCGAAAGTAAGGAGTAGGCGTCAATAGATGGAATTTATATGCATTTTTATTTTTTAAGAGAATCCTTTTCCTTGTCTCGTCCTCTATATATATGTCTTGAGTTGAGTTTTATACATGATTTTCTGTCGGGATGTGTCCCTGGCAATTGTTCCTCCGTGTAGCGTAATAGTACATCATCTATTTTATACAGAGAAGCGGCTCGCTTCATGGCTTAATCTGCTTCAGCTTCTTCTCAATCATCCGCACCGTCGACTTTGGGATGTGCAATCGGTGAGCGAGCACCAATGCGCCAGTGAGAACAGCAAGGCTGCCAGCCTGGTGAGTGGCCGCCAAGTGTGTGGGAACCATGTAGATGAGGGTGGAGATGCCGAGGGCGGCTTGCAAGGTGACGAGATGGACGAGGCCAGTAGTGCCCTTCTTTGCGTTCTTTGGAAGCACGGCGGCGACCTTTCCGGTGCGAGCGTATGCGAAGAGGGCCAGGATTGTGCAAAAGGTCGTGATGGCCATGATTCGGTGGTCGAGCTGGACGGTGCTGGGGTTCTCGAGCATGTTGCGCCACCACAGGTCAGAGCCGTCTTCCTTGCGGGAGTAGAACTTGTCCCACAGCTCAGACTTTGGCGGGGTGAAGCCGAGGCCCATCTTGGGGAACTCGTTGTAGATGAGACCGGCGTCGAGACCGGCAACCAAGCCACCAGACATGGCAGTGAGGAAAACGAGGCCGGTGACGCCAAGAACTGAGCGCCTGAAAGTCTTGAGGGCGGGGTTCTTGATGGCGTTAATGACAGCGGAGGCGGCAGCAGGGTCGGCGAGCAGACGGCGGGTGCGGAGGATGGTCAGGCCAGACATGAGCATCCAGGAATAGCAGACAAAGGCGGTAGCCAAGTGAGTGGTCAATCGGTACTGGGAGACACGCGGGTGAGAGCCAGGAGCAAAGAGATCGTCCTTGAGACCAGACTTGACCATCCACCAGCCAATAAAGCCCTGGAAACCGATCAAGCTGGAGATACCGAGGAGGTTGACGGCCATTCTGGGGGAGACTCGGCGGCGCGCGACAAAGTACAGCGAGGGGAGGACGAACGACATGCCGATGAAGCGGCCCCAGAGGCGATGAGTCCATTCCATAAAGTAAATCTTCTTGAACTCCTCCAGCGTCATGTGAGGGTTGAGCAGCTGGAATTCCGGGGACGCACGGTATTTTTCGAATTCAGACTCCCAGTCGGCGAGTGACATGGGAGGCAAAGAGCCGGTGACGGGTCTCCATTCCGTTATGCTAAGTCTATATATAGAATATCTGGTTAGCGATTGACTCTCGCATTGCTTCTCTTGCTCATCCGAAGCGAATTGAAATCGTACCCAGACTCGGTCAATCTTGTTAGTCCACCCCAGACGACAATGCCAAAGCAGCTGGCAGCGCTGCCAATAAGCCAATATGCGACGGCCTTGGAAGTGGTTTTCTTAGGAAACGCTTTTGAAGCCTTGGCTTGCACCTGAGATGCCACAGCTGAAGCATTTTGGGCCGCCAGGCTTTCCAATGGCTTCGCATCGGCATATCCTCGTGATCGTACGATATTCAGAATTGTCGAAGGAGAGCGTCTGGGCGCCTGTCGAAGGCATTGGTTGCAGACAAAGAACCTCGAGGGCATCTGGAGGGCAGCCCTCCGAAGCCCAGCTGCAAAGACGGCCATTTTGTGCTTCTTTTGCGCAATAGCGCTCAATGTGAAGACGAAAAGGCGCTGGATCGCACGATTATTTCGGGAATCTGAATTATAGCATGGATGTCGTCGGAGCTTACAGAGCGCCGAGGCGGGCGGGCCACAGCGGAGTCGGGAAAGAATTAGAGGGGCGCTGATAGGTGGGATGCTGCCGGGGGTCCCCGCCAAACTACTCTCACCGCCAAATTTTTTACACGGCAGAAAAAACCGTAAGGCAAAGTTGAGCAGCAGCGAAAAAAAGAGAAGCGAAAAAAGCTTGAGAGGCACTTGGACAGCTTGGCGTCGCGAACCACCTGGCAATAACGCCCTCTAATTTACGAATACAGAGCCCGTGAAGATGCCGGGTCGACAGGCTCATGGACGGCCGCTGCTAAGCCAGCCAAAGGCCAAGTCTGGCCCCAAGAAGTCCAAGTCGAGGGCACAGACGAATGCGCTGAACGCCTTCAACATTGCGCAGGAGAGATTCCCCACAAAGGAGAAGAAGACGCCACGAGCACGAGAATTGGATGCCGAAATTGAGAAAAAGCATGCGCGAGAGGAAGAGGACGAGGATGAGGAGGACGAAGAAGAAGAAGAAGGTCCCAAGCGGAAGAAGATCAAGGCTCCCCAGCGCGGTGCGGCAGCTGGTGGCGATGTAGAGTTTGGCAGCGACAGCGAGGGAAACGAGTGGCAGCTTGGTGGAATGGCAGACGACGACGAAGATTCCGAAATTGAGAGTGACGATGCGTTTGGCGACAGCGACAATGAAATGTTTCAGGGCTATGCCTTCCGCGGCTCCAAGACTGGCCAACGAAAGGTGAGAACTTGCAATTGGTGAAAATACTGATCTATAGTGCTAACCCACAGAAAAACAGGACGACGGCTCAGAAGACTCTGACGATAGCAATGACGATCAAGGAGAAACTCTGGGCGAAGAGGCTATTGATCTGGCAACGGCTCTGGATCAGTTCGAGGAAGAATCTGAAGAAGAAGAGCCAGAAGGTGAAGAAGGCTCTGAAGAGGAAGATTCAGAAGACGAGGAGGATTCTGATGAGTCGGATGGCTCTGAGGATGTTGATGATGACAGTGACGAGGAGGCCGATCCTGAAAGATTGAAAGAGCTCAAAGGCTTGATATCTGGCTTTGGTGGCGAGGAAGACGACGACGAGAATAGCGCGCCAGTTTCCAAGAACCAGAAGATCGATCTTGGCGACCTCGGACTCTCTGGATTAAACGACCCTTTTATGAAGCAATCAGTAAAACTCCTGAAGAAGGAATCGAAAGAAACACGGCCCGGAGCGACAAAGAAGCTAGATGTGCCACTATCAAGAAGAGAACAGGGCCGTATCGACCGAGCAGCCGCCTACGAAAAAACAAACGAAACACTTAATCGATGGACGGAGACCGTTAAACAGAACCGCAGAGCCGAACACCTGATATTCCCTCTTCCTGAGAACTCTGAATCAGCTGGGCTCGATCGGACAGAGCTTCAACCTCTCACACTGAAGAGTGCTGCCAACGAGCTCGAATCTACAATCATGGGCATCATGGAGGAGAGCGGTCTATCTTTGGAAAAGGAGAAGAAGCCTAAAAAGCAGGAATTCGACGAGGAGGGCAACCTGCTTACTCGGAAGCAGGTTCTGGAAAGGAAGCGTCTCGAGCGCGAGATCAATTCCAGAGAAGCAAAGCGCGCCAAGCGTATCAAGAAGATTAAGAGCAAGGCCTATCACAGAGTCCACAGAAAACAACGGGAGCGCGACGAGATGGCTACTAAGGAAGCCATGGCCGAGGCAGGCGAAATCGATTCCGAAGAGGAGAGGGAAGCTCAGGACCGTCGCCGCGCCCTGGAACGAGTCGGCCAGCGTCACAAGGACAGCAAGTGGGCCAAGATGGGATCTAAGGCGAAGCGTGCCGTTTGGGACGACGATTTCCGGTCTGGTTTGACAGAAATGGCTCGCAAGGACGAGGAGCTGCGTAGAAGGAAAGAAGGCAAGAACTCAAGGGGAGCTGGAGATGATTCAGACGAAACCAGCAGCTCCGGATCTGATGATGATGACAATGATGACTTGCGGCGACAGCTTGATGAGCTCGAAGAAGAGGACGACGAGCCCCAGTCGAGGCTGATGAAGATGAAGTTTATGCAAAAGGCGGAAGCAGCGAAGAAGAAGGCAAACGACGACCTCATCAAGGAAATCCGCAGAGAGCTAGACGGAGAAGAAGCCCAAGTCTCGGACGAAGAAGAAAAGGGAGGCGAGATTGGCCGAAGGCAGTACGGCAACGGAGCGGCCAACCCGTTCTCCATGCCGCAGAACAACATCTCAGCTCGAGAAGCCAAGAGGAACCGCGTCAAGGACTCTAGGGAAGAGGAGCAAGACGTGAGCTTCGCAAACGGCGATGGCGCCCCTCATATCACAAATGGTTCGGTGAACCACGCCTGGTCAACTCCTGCTGAAGCAACGACTTCTATCGCGGGAGCTTGGTCTCAGGGCGACTCGCGCAGAAAGAAGACTTCGTCAGCACGCGCCGACGACCTCGACCTCAACGCCAACATCCTCACCGCTTCTCAACCTAAACCGAAATCCAAGCCAGCCAAGAAGTCACAACCTCAAGCCCAAGATGATGACGACGACACCTCCTCCGAATCCGACTCCGACGCCGAGTCAGAGAACCGCCTGCCCCTCGCCATCCGCGACAAGGCCCTCGTAGCACGCGCCTTTGCCGGCGAAGACGTCGTCACCGAGTTCCAGCGCGAAAAGGACGAAATCGCCGAAGAGGACGACGACAAGGTCATCGACAACACGCTCCCCGGCTGGGGCTCCTGGGTCGGCGAGGGCATCAGCGCCCGCGAGAAGAAGAGGCACCAGGGCCGCTTCCTGACAAAGGTCGAGGGCATCAAGAAGAAGGACCGCAAGGACGCCAAGCTGGATAAAGTAATTATTAACGAAAAGCGCATCAAAAAGGTTCGTCTTAACCTCCTATTTCCACCTGTTTTCTCAATATTTTGTTACGGAAAGCTAACTCTCTGTCTTATAGAACGACCGCTATCTCGCATCCCAGCTTCCCTTCCCATTCGAGTCGAGACAGCAGTACGAGCGGGCTTTGCGTCTTCCTGTTGGCCCCGAATGGATGACCAAGGAGACGTTCCAGGACAACACGAAGCCAAGAGTTATCATGAAGCAGGGCATCATTACGCCCATGTCGAAGCCTTCTGCATAGATTTTTTGATTTTTCAATATTGTCAGAATGGAAAATAGACTTATTCGGATGATGGGCCTTTTGTTTTCCTTTACAATGTACACACCATTCAGGTTTGATTTTCATGTGGCCTGAATATATCTCGGTTGTTAAAAGTCAATTCTTGTGGAATATTCATAGCTCTTCTGTTGGAGATCACGGCGGACGTCAGGTGCGAAAGATTTGTTACTTTTCCACAGGTATCATTAAAATTATCAATACAAACACGATATAACGCCATCATTTTGTCCGTTTGATTCCCCATAAATCGCGAGAGAAAAGGAAATAAACAAAAGAGAAAAAAAGAAGCAAAGGCAGAGCGACCACCGCTACCTTGGGGCGCACATTTTGATCCTATGCATCTAGCAATATTCTCTGATCCACAGCCGTCCCTCGCAATGACTTCAAATTTGCAATCCTTGGAATTCACCACAATGCAGGAAAATAATAATACAGGGCTAGGAAAGGGGCTAGTGTAGCCAGGAGTAATCTCGATCCGAGGGTTTTTGTTGTAGTAAAGAAGTCCCGCGTTCGTCCATAACATAAGAAAGGGATGTTCTCGAGGTATTCATAGCATCGATGGCTATGTTATATTTCAATGGTCGGGAGAATGCGATCTTCGACCAAGGTAATAGATATCGACTCAGATGAAAGTCGTCGATGTTATTCAGTCGTGCTTAGTTGCTGCCGCTGATAAGATCTGTTGCCTTGTCCAAGAAGTCTCCTGGCGTAGCAAAGAAAGCAACGGCAATGATAATGTAGAGGCCGAGAAGCATGGCGCCTTCGAGGTAGTTTGATTTGCCGTCTTGAACGGTATAAGTGACAACCAAAACGGACACGGCGAATGCAACAGTCTCGACTAGATCATGGTTAGCTTTCTCCAAGATAATTTCTTTAGACACAAGTGTAACTCACAAGTCTCGAAGTGGAGCGTCATGTCACGTCCAATAATCCATCCGACAATAACGAGGAATGGGGTGACACCCAACGCAATCTGAATGCTGGAGCCAATTGCCACACCCATGGCCAGGTCCATCTTGTTGCGAAGGGCGACGACCACGGCAGTGACATGTTCCGCAGCATTTCCAACAATGGGAATCAGGATTAAACCGATGAATGCTTTGCTGATATTTGCGCTTTCGACAAGGTCATCGATACTTCCGACCAAGTAATCGGCACAGATGGCGACCAAAACTGTTACAACGACGAGGACCGCGGCAGCAGCAATCGGACCCAGAGTGGGTTCTTCGGGCTCCTCACCGTCGGCAGTGAGAAGGTCTTCGGGGTCGAAAAGGTTGCTGTGCGTCCGAAGCTGGAAAATAAGATACATGGCGTATAGAACCAGCAGAATGATGGCAGTGCCGCGAGAAAGAACCAGGATGCTGCGGTCCTTGTCGCCGATATCAGTGTTCTTCTGGTCGAGGACGCCGTACAGCTACAGAATGATGTTAGACAAAGCTCGTGCTCCAAACATGCGAAAAGGGGGGAACATACCGCAGCGGGAATAACCAGGGAAGCAGAGGAGAGGGCCATGAGGGAGCAGGCAGTCTGCGCAACAGCGGCTGAGAAAGTCTGTTCCGTACCAGCTCCGGTCGAACCACGGTGTCGAAGACCTCCAAACAAAAAGCACATTCCCATGACCAGCAGCAAGTTTGAAAGAATGGATCCGAGCATGGAAGATTGCACAACCTCAATCTGGTTCTCACGAAGAGCCACAATGCTGACCTGCAAATAGTCAGTACCTGCCGAAAGATGGGGAAATATTGCGCGCAACGTACAATCAACTCAACAGCGTTTCCAAAAGTAGCGTTCAGCAGCCCACCCAGGGCCTCGCCGAGCTTGAGAGATATTTCCTCAGTCGCAAAGGACAAGACGGCAGCGAGGGGGATGATGGCGAAGAAGTTGATGGTAAAAACGGCGGTTGAGTTCCAGCCGAGGCGGCCAGCAATAATACCGATGGGGACCATGATGAGCAGGAAGTTGACATAGTCTAAATTGCGAAGAAAAAAATCAGTATACAGCTATTCGCCGAGAAGCGGGCGGGATTGCTATTCTCGTGCAAAACTTACTGCTGAGCAGAGTCACCTTCGTGACATGCCAAGTGTAGGCAAGGCTGCGGACGACGAAGTTGTCGCTGTCATTGCCCGGCGTGTGCTTCGAATCGAAGAAGAATTGGAAGGCCGCGGAGCGCTCGCGGTGAACGTCACCTAGAATATGATTCTGGTTGCCATTGGAGCTCTCGCCGTTGAGGCCATTGAGGAGCGGCGTGCGCTCGTTGTTGTTTGGTTTGTAGCTCATTGTGCGCCGAATGCTTCTCGTCCAATTTAAGTTAACTGTAGTCGACAATACCAATTGAATGTGGTCAGTTTACGGGAGATCGCAACGAGCGAGATCGGTTGTTTAAAGAGAGAAAGAGAACGGCGGCGCAATGACGGAAAGAGAGTAGAGAGCAGCAGAGGATTGCACGCGCGAGGCAAGGGAGAGTTGCTAGTTGGAGATATTCGCAAAGGCAGCCGTGTCGTAGGAAGCGGGGGGATGAAGAAGAAGAGGAGGAAGAGGATCAGCGATGGCAGCCACGATGCCAATTCCCACTGCCCATTGAAGGTTGCAATTATAGAGGCGCTATTTGTGTGGTGCAGGATGGAGACACAGAGGGCGAGGCAGGGTAAAGTAATAAAAGTTCAAGGCGACGAGGCTGGGCAGGGTGGAGAGGGGAGAGAAATTGAGGTTTTAAGAACTGCGCGTGGCGTTTTTGTTTGGTCCGGGGGCGTGGTATGTTCACAGAGCTAGGGCGAAGGAAAAAGAACAAAGGGAGATTTGATTTGATATGAGTCGCAAGAAAGCACTGGATCGGATCGCACGCCTGATATGAACCAAGAGAATAGACAGCAAGGATGTCACTTACACAGGCCCCAGACCATGGCTGGAAGCTCCGGAATAGCCACAGGATACGGGACAAGCGAATTTACCCGGACACGGCGGGATATATCGAGAGCAATCGGGGGTATTTTGGGTCACAGTACAATGTACAACCCTTTGTTGGAATCTCGGTTGAAGCCGCGGTCGAGTCGGTCGAAGGCGAATCGAGAGAGATGGAGGGAAAAAAGAAGAGCGAGTGACCGCGATGTTCAGCGAATGGGTATGCCGGGGCCAAGGCTAGCGCGGGTCCACAGGGGTCCGGGTAGGTGCGTGTGAGAATTCGAGGTTCAAGGTTGCCAAGTACCAGTACCTTTCGATGCAATGGAATTGGGGTGTGGCTGAGGCCTGGAATAACTGATAACACTGCACTCGTAAGTATCGAGGGGCTTGTGGGCGTCGGATGACTTGATTTTGACGCTGCATTGTGACGTTTGATTTGGTGATTACAGCATCCAGAGCACGATATGCTGTAACTGCAGGCGCAAGGCACGGATGTACACAAATCTTGGCACGCGACTTGCCTTGCCGGGAGCTGGACTGGAGGCCTCCTTCCCCTCCAAGAACCAGAAGCCCCTCTTGCGCCAGCCTGCAGCTGCAGATTGTATGACAGCTATACCGCCGGTTGACGTATGTCTACGTGCGCACAATGTACTCCGTATCTGCTTCACCGTAATTGTTTGTCTGGGGCATCTTGGCAATCAGCTAGCACTGTAGGTCTGCAATGGTCTGGATCTCACTAGACAGGCCGCAGCTACTGCACTGCACTGTGTAATGTGGTAATTCAACATTAAACCTTGAAAAGGGCCAATTCGCAACGCTGTTCCCGCCCCGGGCGCTTCCAGGTGCAAATGCAAGCATCGAAATCAAATCCAATCAATCCAATCCGATATTAGCGCCTCCCGCTTCCCAAAACATGCGCATGGAACCCCCCCTTCCAAAATTACCCACAAAAAGGCTTCGCCAGTCTAAAAAAGCTTGTTGTGTGACGGAATGGAACTGTACAAAGAGCCAAGTAACTGCATGTTCCCCCCTCGCAGGAGTGGAGAAGAAGCTAACGTAAAGCCGTCAATCCACGACGTCATGCACGATTCAGCAGCAACGCAACGCTTCTTCTTTTTTCGCTCTTTGTTCTGCGACAGGGCGGCAAAGGAACGGAGAATGCCGTCCTCTTGCTTTTTCATTCGCTCGCCCGATGATCGGTACCCGCGCTTGTTTGTAAAAAAGAACGCAACGATTACCAAATGATAGCCCTACTGACCCATAACCTCGCGCCTCGGTCGGAGAAAAAGGAAAAGCAAAAGAACAAAGAAAAAGAAAAAAAAAAAAGGTACACACGTATCCGAACCTTATACTCGCACGTTCCAATCTACAGTAGCCGCTTAGGTATAGTGTCCAAGTACTCTACTTACCTCGGTGCCCAAGTACTACCGTACTTATCTTATCGACTCTGTACCTTACTTCCATTCCACTCCATAACCTCGTACAACATCAAGCAAGGTAATATCAAATCATCTCCAAAACACCGCCTGCATGCATGCAAAAAAAAAAAAAAGCCAAGACAAAACCCTCACCTACCATATACCACGTGCTCCCCCTTATCCCATCAAATCTCTTCCCTTTCAAACACGCAAGTCTCGTACAAACATCGTTTCTCCAACAGCCACCCCTCTTACCAAGCAACTGCATCGCCCTCTTCTTCAACTTGCACAGCCCCCCAAATCCACCTCTCAAAGGTGAACATTGCAAATTAAGCTTAATTTCCCCCCCCTCACTCGTGACTTCGTTAGACAAATCGTATCGCTCCAGCCTCATTATTCATGATTTTGAATTTTTGATTTTTGATTTTCAACTACACTCTCTTTTACCCGGCTGCTTCTAGAACCGAATTTACCCCGCTGGCCGACTCGTCACCGATAACATCCCGACTCTCCAAGTCCAACGTTTCCGATGGGCTACACTACACCAGTGTCTCAGCCTCTCGCCCAGGTTTAGGCCAAGAATATGGCCAAGGCTCTAGGCTCTATCCAAGGCTCTAGGCTCTATCCAAGGCTCTGGCTCTGCCGCAGTGCCCCTTGCACGGCGGATCTTATCGATTAACAACTTAGTATCGCCAAGCGCCCACGTGGAGATCTTGTTGATTACCGTCACACTGCACAGCCGGAGCACCTCGATCTAGGGAAGCCGAAATTAAGGGTCCCATGAGAAATGAAGCATCTATTCTGCAAAATGTACATGTATCGTGGAACCAAACCGAGTCGCAGCAACCATCAGGTGACAAGAGCATTGCGCCCAGCATAAGTCACGGCGTGAGCGAGCGATCCCGAACCTCCCGCCAGCATGTCCGACGACGTCACGGCTTTGAATATCAAACGGCCTTAGTCAGCGCTGGCCACACCTCACCAGGAACAAGCCGGAACAGAAGCAGAAACAGGCAATTGACAATGCCACTACGCCTCTGCTCAGAATCCCGCCCGCAAAGTCAATTTCGCCCTCGAATGCCGCATCTGTCCTGCCGCCGACGTGCTCAGCCTCGCATCCCTTCCCGCATCAACTTCCCGCATCGGCAAAGGCCCGGCAAGATACGCATCGACAAATACGCCGCCCCGGCCCCATCCCACCGGAAGCAGCCAAGACGATCTAAAGGATCGCTTCAACGTTTAGCTTGCCACGCTTGCTTCCTAAGCCTCCAACCGACAGTTGCCAAGTAGCAGAAGATCAGAGGCCATCCTCTCCTTGCTCATCATATTTCCCCAAGCGCTGTTGCTGCCTGTTAGCATCGGATTCCCAGCTCTGACAGATTAGAGACACCCTAGAACTTACCAGCAGAATAAGCCATAAACCACGTCAGCGATGCTCCGCCATCCAGCCACTGGGGGCTAAATGAGCGAGAGCTAAAGAATTCCCAAGCCTTCCTTGGCTCAACCGACGCATAGCTGGCCCAAATGATGCCCTTCCAAGCATTGCCAATGTCGTCGATCCGCCCGTCGCTGAAAAAGGCGTCCCATTCTTCCTGGACGAATTCCTTGACCCTCACAAACGGCGTCGAGGGTAGAATAGGAATCATGTGGATCCCCTGAATTGCCTCGATGTTGGGATCGAAATACGTAGTGTGGTCTACCTTGTTCTCGAATAGGATGCCCGCGACCTTGTTGCCAATAAACTGCTTTGGCTGTACCTCGTTGTCGCTCTTGTACAGATAATAATTTTGCAGGCTACGGGCGATGATGGAGAGCTGCAGATTACCCCTATTACGTTCTTGGCATCAGCTATTTTGAATTTCTCGGGGGTTAAAGGGGCAAGCGAGTAAACGATGAAAGCAAGAAACAAACAGAAGACGTGGACATCACCAGAGCATGAGCATGAGGAATCTCGCCTCTTACCTTGCCTCCAAATCGGCATTCCTGCTGACCTTGCCCCACATCTTGATAGCATATGCGTGCATCATATCCTCAGAGCTCGATTCTTGGTCCTACTGGCCGTTAGCAATGGAGAAGCGCTACCGTCTCAAGAGTCCAATTCACCTTGCCGTCCATAGCGGCATAGAGACCATGTGCCCAACTGTGGCCGTGGTACCAGTCAAAATTCCGCCACATGGGAAACAGCTTGTCCTTGGCGCTAGGATTGGCCACATCTCGAACCAGCGCATTGATATAGTCCTTGTTCTGCTGCAGCCAACCTGAATCGAGATGGCCAATGATTGCGCCAGCGAGGATATGATAGCCGTAGTGAAAATGATGATCGTTGTAGTACGTGTTTCCAAAGTCAGCACCGGAATTTCCGGTAACATAGCTCGCCGACGACACGATACCACCCCAAGCAGCTGCAAGTCGTAGAGTTAGCATCTCACAATGGCCTTGAAACGAGGTCAGCAATAACAAGCAGCAAGCCTCTACTTACATTCGTAGACAAGAGGAAACTTTTGTTTGTTGGCCGCAAACGTGGCAAACGCCGCCTTGAGCTGACCCAAGCCAGTTTGTGCTAAGGCATTGTCCCCTAGCATCCATCTGACCACGTAAAGAATGGTTGCAAACTTGGCCAAGGCCTAGGAAGCAGTTTGTCAGTTGAATTTCCATATCACGGGGAGGGAGACGAGAAATCATCAAAGATGTATACCTTTCCGCTAAAGTACATGGAGTCTAGATTGCTCTGCGCAATCATGTTCTGTGCGATTTCCTTTGCGGCTGCCGCGTGGATGATGCTCTTCGCATGACTTGATAGCTTCTCCATGTTTCCTCTTTCGGGGTCCCAGGGAGCAAACGTCATGTCCACCGGCATCTTGGGCTCAAGCATGGTCCATCGATTCCCCTTGACCAAAGTGGCAAGGCCCTTCGTAGTCGATTGCAGCTGCGCTTCCCGTTGTATACGCCTCTTTGTCTCCTGATCAAACGAATCGATATGGTGAGGGAGAGCGTACATATAAAGGTTACCAGTCTGATGCCCGTCTATCGCAAAATTGAACGAGTAGCTGCCTTCATAACTGCGAGCCGTACCTGTCAATTCGAGCGTGACGGGCCAGATGCCGGCGCCATCGTCCAAGATATCCTCGGCATCCTGGCTCTTTGGACACTTGCAAACCTGAATGATGCCATGGAACGGCTTCTTCGATTCAGCTAGTCCATTGTTGATAACCCTGAGGTCCAGCGGATCCCCCTTTGTCGCCCAAGCATACATCAGCCAAGTGGCTCCATCCTCGAGATGAAACGTGAATTTGGCTACGCCATGCTTGAGTTCTCGTGTTACCCGAGTCATAGTCTTGAAGAATACACCAGTTTGAATGACGGGGGTTGATCCGCTATACTGTGCCGTAATGTATGCCATTCCTTGCACCAGGGGAAACGATATAGCGGGTGGAGAATTGTCGTCTCTGCTCAGGTGAACCCGCGCCGAGAAGGCTGTCATGCTGTCAATGGAAAGAATCGTTTCTTTTCCAAGCTCCTTGGCAGAAAGAACCAGGGAATGGATGCCCACCGGGTTGAGATAGAAAGACGAAGCACCGTTAAACTTCTCTTTGCCAAAAACCCGTTGGCTAGCCTCCGTGTGAGAGCATGCCATGCCCCAGCTGGCCGTTATGCCTTTTCCTCCAGCCCAGGCCAGCGAGTAGGGAAAAGTAAAGGTCGGACATCGCTGGTCTTCCAAGAAGAAGTTGGAGTAGAACTTGTTTGTCTGAAGCGGAGCATTCTCCCGAATCCCTTTTCGAGGAACGGGGTGGTCCTTTCGAGTCGTGATTTGGGAGGGAGGCAAATCGACGTCGATGGGCTCCGCGAAAATGTTCTTTGACACCATGGTGCTTTCTTCTTCAGCGGTAGCGGCGTCCATATCGGCTATCCGTGTGTAGAATTTGGCTGTGGTCTCTGCAGCTGGCACTTGAGGCACTCTGGTTGGACCGTGGGGAACGTCGCTTTCGCTTGTGCTTAGTTGATTGGTATGTGATTGGGGCGATATTCCTGTTTCGGTTGGAAGGGAGCTCGTAGTCACAGTAACTGTCGTTGTGAAGCTATTCTGAGTATAAGAGGAAGACTCAGACTTGGAGACTGTCGTACTAGAAGCCAACGTCTCATTCAACAAGAAGTTTCTAAAAGGAGAATGCAACCGAGTCCTGATCGGGCGCTTCGATTTAACGGTCTTTTCTGAGGTGACAAAGCGGGCTTGATCAGTATCCGGACCGGGTAGACCTAGAGTCTCTTGAGCGAGTATCAGCCAACAAATCCATGATGTGAAATGATATAAAGCCATGATATTGGTGAAGATTTGAAAATATCCATGTATACATGGTGGAAGGTGTGTTTTTAACTTGATGCCGTCAAGCAAAGTTCTTTAGATGTCCAAGAGAGACATATTATCAGAACCAAGAAGTGTCTCCAACGTGGAATTAAAATATCCATAGTCACGGAGGAATGGGTGTCTAGAAGATGTTTTGTGGGGGAACTGATTCACAACCATGCATGGCTCCAAACTCCCAGGGAGCCTGGAATGCAGACGGACCGCAAAGAGAAAGAGACAATCAGTGGTGGTTTGTTATCTTGGAACATACCTGTCTGACGATTCGGAGCTGAAGTGCTGCCTCGGAGATTGTGAGCGGTGCGGATGAAGGAATAGCGATGGTGATTGTGGTACAGGAGGGAGTTGTCACAGAAGGTTGACAGATGGACAAAAGATGAAGATATAACCAAAAATGGAAAATGTACAGTGATGCTGAATAGGAGCTTGTAGGAAGAAAAGAGGTGCTGATATGAGGTACGAATCAATGCTAAAGAGTTAAGAAAGACGGCTCGCGTCTTTGGAATATTTGGTATCCTCTACCCTACAAAGACCGAGCCGGCTTTAGGAAAGAGGGACTCAAGAGGAGAAGCCCTTCCGATAACGCCTCTGTTGGTTTTCGCCTATGATCTTCTAAGTCAGCTGCCACTGAGCCATAGGCGTAGCCTGGTGATAGCTACTAACAGAGAAGGTCTCTCCTAATATTGAACTTGGTGTTACCCTCTGCAAGCATGTGCTGAAAACCTCCGCAAGTGAGTCACGGGTCACCGTTTGTCTTTCCTCAATGCAAAGTTTGAGAGTCTCGCTCTTTTTGGTGGAATTGGTTGTTTAGGCCTAGACAGGAGCTGAGCTGGGCTGTTATGGTGTTTGGTGTTGCCCCGGCGCTGGTATGCGCTGGCTTGAGACTTTTGGGTAAACGAACATACCATGCGTTGTTTGAGGGGAAAATAAATCGATGACCGTTGTTGTGGAGCAGCTACATAATCTTGGGAGCTTGGCGGCTGCATGAGTGGGAGGATGGCAATTGAGCCGTGTGTCGCTTTGAATTGTTTGGATTGATGCCATTTGCTTGCCTATTTTGCTGATTGCACGGTACTGAGATAAGATATGATGAGGTATCGTTGCATCGGCGTGCTCATGATGTTGCGCTCGGGGATTGGTGACGCTGCACGAGTGTTGCTGCTGGAATTCCAGAATTTATTTGGTTTGTATTACGGAATACACATTACTTTCCAATCCCATCCTATGCTATGCTATGTTATAATCCAAGAGCATTATATTTCCCCGTTGATGCGCCCTCCCGAATGATCTTCTGCACTGTCTTGGCCACGCTGTCGTCACGCGAGCTTTTGCTCTTTGAATCTCTTGTAGGCAGCTTCGTAATCCCTGATTTAGCTTCCTTGGCCTTTATTTGCTTCTTCGCTTTCTTCTTCTCTGCCTCAGCTTCTGATCGCTCTGCGTCTCGACGGCATCGGCGTACGTCTTTGTCCCGGAGCACCCAAGGCACGCCCAAGACCTCGCGGCGAAATTTTGTACGCTTTTCCCATAGTACTACCTCTTGAGCTGTGCTCTTCACAACGGCCATCCTCTCGATATTGATCTGGTGTTCGTTGCGGAACGATGATACACTGCCTTTCACATCCACCACCGCGCCAACATCGATATCTGCATAAGGATCGGCCTCTGGTGCATCTGTATCCTTGCCCGTTCGTTGTTCGCCGACGGCCGATTCGTTCTTTGGCTTTGCGGGCACTGGCGGGGTAGTCACAGCAATAATGTTTCTACCACTGCTATCATCGATGGTGTAAAGCCGCCGGTTGAAGAATTGCTCGATGGCCACGACGATGCCAACCACTCGCACCCATTTTATCGGGAGGTTTCTATAGAAGAAGAAGTTTTCTCCTATAAATACAGTAAGCTTCAACTGCCAAAATTTATGTTGACACCAGTAGATGCGCACCTTCAAAGCCAGCATGTTGATCTAGAGCGTGAATGTCGGCAGCTCGTAGCAGACACCAGGTATTCACGGTAGGCGATAGGTGGAAGCAGTATCGCGGATAAAGAGCAGCTTTGGTAGCCTCGGTCATGGAATGCGCGTCCTGATGCCTTGATTCACTGGCAAATCAAGCGCATGCACCCATACCCGCGCAATTGGCTTTGCGCTCATCGTCTGGTAAGTCGTTGAAGGAGAAGAAAATCCAGGGTTGGAGCAGATGCGTTGTGGGAAAGGCCGTTCGTTGCCGTGGCGCGTCACCTCAAGCCCCGCTAGCTCACGGAAGCTTGTACGCTATACTTGTTAGCTACACATGTGAATTTCCAGGGTTCCATGACTTATAAACATCAGCGCAATATGGTACGAATTATCATCAGTGTATTTTATTCATGAATTTTTATCAACAAATACTCGTATAGAAAATCTACCCAGGCACACACTCAGCGCCCAACTGAGGCTGTAAAATACCAAAACATGTTTTCCGAATAGCATGTGCTGCGTGAATGTGACGCCGTAAACCCAAATCCCGAATCCCTTTCCCCTTGCCCTGTGAAATAAACCAGCCCGGCTTGTATCCCATACTCAAAAGCATACGCTCCATTGACTCTACCGCCGAGACCTCGTCGATCGACGACCCGTGCTTGAAGCAGGTTTCTCATCCTTTGTAGAAGCCTTGGCCTTCTTAAGCCTCGCTGCAGCTGCTTGGAACGCCTCCTCTGAAGGTTCCTCTTCGTCTTCATCCACAGCGCGCTTCTTCCCCTTGCCCTTCTTGCCTGCAGCGCTCTTTGCGCCATATTTTTCCTCGAGGTGGCTGAAGAAGTCCCCTGCACGGTCCTGCTGCCGCTTCTGAATCAGAGCTGCTAAGTCGTCCTCTGAGCTCCCCTTGCCTTTCTTGCCCTTTGTCTTGCCTCCAAAGATTTTGTCGTGGACACCAAGCTCCTTGGCCAGCTCCTCTGCTTCTGCTTCCTCAGCCTTTGCCGCCTTGGCACGAGCGGCGCGCTTTCGCTTGTTTTCCTTCTTGTAGGCTGGGAAGCTGGGCACGTCGCCCGTCTCAATTGCTTCGTCGATGATCTTGCGGAACCGCTCGTCATCCTCGACAACATCGCTGAGCATTACTCGTTCGTACACCTGGTCCATGTCGCCTTCGCACTCTTCGTAGGCAATGAGGAGGTCATCCTTCTCTTCGTCGGAGTGCTTGTACTTCGCGGCAAATTTCTTAATGGCATCTTCGGAGATTGCATCCTTGTATTGCTCCCGGTAGTATTCGCTCCAGTCGAAGCCCTCTGAGTCGACAATGGACTCGGATGTTGATCCAGTGGTGTCGTATCGCTTTCGTCGCGCGGGGTCTGACAGGACGGCGTAGGCGAATGCAATGCTTTGGAAGGTCTCATGAGCCTTTTCCTTTTCGGAATCGGACACCTTGTCTGCAGCGTCCAATGTTAGCAATGGCGAGTGACGACGCCTCCAGACCTCTCTCTAGGCAACCCACCTGGATGATTCTTGAGCGCTGCCTTGCGGTATGCGCTCTTGACCTGGTCAGCAGTTGCATTGCGCTCGAGCCCCAGGACCTCATACGGGTCGATTGCGGGCGGCTCGCCGTCGACGACATCTTCGTGGTCCGACATTTTCAAGGCTCGATGGAACGCTGCAAGTTTGTGTTGCAGTGCAGAGTCTCGGAGGAGGGTAGGCTGATCAAAGGTGAAGCTCTTTAGCTGGGTCACGCGTCGCAACGCGCTCAGGAACACCGTTAAGCTTAATGGAGTCGGCAGCCGGGATCCACTAACTGCCGCCCTATATCCGGAGGTTGCAGGCCTAAGCTCACTAATACTGACTGATAGCTTAGAATGCAACTTGAACTTTCACTGTCAAAATCGAAGCAACCAGCAGTATTGGATTCCTACAAGTAAATTAGTTGGATACAACCTGGACATCATGGATTCCCCAGCAAGCCAAGATCACAAGACGTCGATGCAACATGCATTGGAGCTGGCAAAGAAATCCCCGCCAAAGCCGACAAACTTCCGCGTCGGCGCCATCTTGAAGAGACTGGAAGACGGCCACATCTCTGCTGAAGGCTATACCTTGGAGCTGGAGGGAAACACACATGCCGAGGAGTGCTGTCTTTTGAAGCTCGCAGAAGAACATTCCACCACTGAGGAGGGACTCGGAGCTGTTATGAAGAGCCCGCATGTCCTTTACACCACCGTCGAGCCCTGCTTCAAGCGGCTCAGCGGCAAGCTGCCGTGCGTTGAGCGCATCCTTCGCCAGAAGTCGTGGATCAAGAAGGTCTATGTAGGGGTTCTAGAGCCTGAGACTTTTGTCGGAAAGAATCCCGGCCGCCAGCTACTTGAGGAGGGCGGTGTTGAAGTTCACTATATCCCCGGGTTTGAGGAGGAAATCCTTGCGGTGGCAGCGGCTGGTCACACAGCATCATGATACTGTCGACCTACCTTCATCTATTGCCTTTGGCCAGCTGACTTGCTGCCCGTGATCCATGCCATGTTCTCTGATGATTAGAATACAACCACGAAGAAATCTAAGAGGCGGTTCTATTGCGACAATTTACATAATGCGAGCCATTTTAGACATTTGGCGTCGTCATCTCTTGAAGAAATTACAAACAAGAGCTTTGCGCTCAAATGTTAGACAATGTGTACATATATGGTGGAGAAGAGAGAATCTAATATCCTGATAAGCATTTATGGCCAGGTCATGAATAGAGAGGCTCTTTTGTACATAATCAAGCTGAATTCTCCTATTATGCAAGGCAGTTCATCGAACACTGCATGTGATGGAACCGCACGTTCCTGTTGGTGACAAAAATAGCGACGAATCGAGATGGTGTGGATGCCGTAAACGCGGGGTTGTACCGCTGATGAACCTTGCCTTGTGGCTGCGGAGATGCTGTAAGACGTCTGGTCTCATCCCTTGGCCTCACTTTCGATGACCTCTACTCCGTATCGTTAATCAATTGGAAGATAATAGACATGAAACTCGATGATTCACGTTTAATCGTATCCTTGGATGACTAAAATAGTCGCTGACATCTAAACCCAACATCTGCAAGGAGCCAAAACAAAAGTCCAAAGTTTCACTTTCACGACTCCCGCCGTCTCGATCGCCATCCCTGGCTAGTGGATCAGAGTGCCCAGGCCCCAGTCAACATAATATCCGGCCTCCCATCGGGTCTCCAGCCGATCCCGTGGCGTCCGGTAAATGAGGAGCAGTCCATCGTATTACCCGACACGACAATCCATGCCCGCGTGACGTCGTCACGGAGAGAAGCTGTTTATGAGCTGATACTCGGTGTACCTAGCCCCAGACGCATGTTCCATATAGAGCTTCACCAGCTACAAATAAGCTTCATTCCTCTCTTCTGCTGTCTCCAGCTCTTGCGTCATCACACTCGTCTAGAGCTTGCAGCCAGTCACAGCCATGCTTGAACAAAAGGTAGTGACTTTTGAGCCCGGCGACGGCTTCAGCATCGTCGGCGCTGAGATCTTTGTCGACGAGCAAGACTACGAGGGCGTCCATATTGCGGCAAACAACCTCTCGCAGGACTTTACCAAGGTCACCGGACAGCGCTGCAATCCAATTGTCAAGACTCGCCCTTCGGCTCCGCCGGCTCGATCATGTATCGTCATCGGCTCTCTCACTAAATCGCCCTTGATCCAGCAGCTAAAGGAGCAAGGCAAGATTGACCCCAGCCAAATCGAAGGTAAATGGGAATCTTGGATCACAACGGTTGTACACGAGCCCTTTGATGGCTATGATGACGCCCTGGTCATTGCTGGGAGCGATAAACGAGGAACCATCTTTGGAACCTACTCCCTCTCGGAGCAAATTGGCGTGTCACCGTAAGCTTCTTCCCAAATCACAGATTGAGAGTGGACCAGTGAATTCTGACAAGCCGTCAAATAATAGATGGCATTGGTGGGCGGATGTGCCCCCAAAGAAGCAGCAGCAAATCTATGCCTTGCCTGTAACCACAAGCAATGGCGAGCCCAGTGTTAAATATCGTGGCATCTTTATTAATGATGAGTGCCCTGGCATGGACAGCTGGGTACACGAAAAGTTCGGTCCCACATTTGATGCCAACCTGTATCATTACATCTTTGAGCTTCTCTTGCGCCTCAAGGCTAATTTCATGTGGCCCGCAATGTGGAGGGGATATCCATATCCGGGACGGTCGTTTTTCGTGGACGACCCCAAGAACCAGGAGCTCGCAGATACTTACGGCATCGTCATGGGTACTTCTCATCATGAGCCGATGCAGAGGGCCATGAACGAGTGGTCTACTACTCAGCCAGGAGGCACCTGGAACTGGGATACAAACAAAGAAAAGGTCACGCACTACTTTGAAGAGGGAGCTGAGAGAGCTGTGCCCTATGAATCCTACTTTACCATGGGAATGAGAGGCGAAGGCGATGTACCAATGACTGGAGGCGATCCTGTAAAGATCCTCACCGAAGTACTTGATGTACAAAGAAATATCATCAAGAAGAATTACGGCAAGGAAGATGGCGTTTTGCAGCTCATGGCGCTCTACAAAGAAGTTCAGGGATACTATGAAAAGGGACTCGTGATCCCCGACGACGTGACTCTCTTATTTGGCGACGACAACTTTGGCAATCTCCGTCGTCTCCCAACAGAGGAAGAGAACAAGAGGTCTGGAGGCTCGGGCTTCTACTATCATTTCCAATACACAGGCTATCCGCGCTGCTACAGGTGGATCAACAGCAACACCCTCGGCAAGGCCCTTCATCAGCTCCAATTAGCCCATCACCGAGGTGCCGATCGTATCTGGATCTTCAATGTCGGAGACTTGAAGCCTGTTGAGGTTCCCATGAGCTTTGCTTTTGACCTGGCTTGGGATATTAATTCCATCACGGCAACCACTCTGCCACAATATTTTGAGCATCTTGCTACTCGAGAGTTTGGTGAACAGTACGCCGGTCGGATTGCAAAGTCCTGGTATGACTTCAACAAGCTGGTGGCGATTCGAAAGCAGGATCACATTGATGCATCTACTTTTGTCATCCAGAAATACCATGAATCGGACAACATCATTGCGCGATGGCGACAGCTCTTGGGAGAAACCGAAGCCATATACTCGCACATTGACGAAGAGCACAAATCTGCCTTTTTCCAGCTCGTACTTCATCCTGTCAAGGCTACTTACATATTCACACAAGTGCGCGTGGCCCAATACACGAATCAGCTCTTTGCCAAGCAGCGCCGAAACACGACTAACACTATGCTGAAAAAGTGTATCGAACTTTTGGATGCCGATCATGATTTGTTCGAAGAGTACAATTCCATTTCAGATGGTAAATGGGATCTTATGCTTCGCCAGCCTCACTATGGCTACGGTGATACTGGTGCCGAGCCGTCGCGTAACATGATTGATGGGCTTTGCTATGTACAAACGAGAGAAGACTCGAACCCGAGTGTTGGTCATATGGGTATCGCGGTAGAGGGTATCGAAGGCATCAATCCCGGCCACATCAACGAGGACTCGGACAGAACCCATCCATCCCGAGGCGGCCTCGAGCCTGGAGTAACTCTGCCTTTCATCACACCTTATGGAGAGCAGACCCGCTACTTTGAGGTATTTCATCGCGGGACAAAGGAGTTTTCCTGGGAGGCTCGACCACAGTACAAGTGGATCAAGCTTTCTCAATATCAAGGGCATCTGAACCCCCGAGACGACGACATCAGGGTCATCATCACTATTGACTGGTCAGAAGTACCCACTAATTTTGACGGCAAAGTTATTATTGAAGTCATTGGTACTCGTGATGGTTACGAGCAAGTCCACATGACTGTGCGGAACAGCCGCGTTCCCGCAGACTTTGAAGGGTTTGTTGAAGAGAGCGGCCACTTGGCTATTGACGCCGGCAACGTAGTTACGGCACCATACATTCTGCATCCTGCACTAGGTCGACCTATTGCTGGAGCTGTCACTCTGCCCCTTGATTACGATTTTAGCAAGCCAGATGACATTCCATTCCTTCGATATCCGATTTATGTCTTCTCACAGCATGACAATACTAATCTCGAGCTTCAGTTCAACATTACTCTTGAGACTGAAAAGACGAGCAGAATGCAGTACGACGTGCGCTTCGATGGAGGACCCATCAAAACATTCCGTCTTACTGACGATGAAGCGAACGCCGATGACGTTCCTAGAGGCTGGGCCGGGGCTGTCATGGACTGTGTCTGGAAGAAGGGGCACAACTTGGGTACGGTGAAGAAGGGCAGTCACACCATTGAAGTGCGATTCCGGAGCCAGAATGTCTGTCTGGAGAAGTTGATTCTTGATCTTGGTGATTTACGGTACACGTATCTGGGGCCTCCGCAGAGTGCCTATGTCAAGAAGGGAGAGAGTCAGGCTGTGAGTGTTATTGGGCAATTGGATAGCTTGAAGATTGATTTGGGATTTTAAAGGTAATTTCTTTTATATCTTGTCTATGAAGAGGTGAAGGATGGTTTAATTTCTAAAGACCTCTTCCATGTTTGTGTATTTGTGGTGTCATTATCCAGCTGGACAAATTTATGCATTGGATTACAGCAAGATACTTCTGAGCTACTAAGTGGCTGCTTTCGCTGGGCAAGGCAAATTTACAGATCGTTTCCAATGCTATAATGATGGTGTTAGTTCAGGAGTCTGCCATACGCACTTAATGTTCTCAACTTACCGCGCCACAAGCTTCTTCGCACTGACCTTCCGGTCATAGAGTGCCTGTATACCACCGACTACGCCATTCAAGCCGTCTGGAAGCACCTCGACTGGGTGAGGCTTGATCTTGCCCTCTGCCAGCAAGTGGCTGAGATACCTGTAGAACCAATACGCAAACTCCTGGTCCACCTTTGCTTGCTCCTCGTTGACGAAGCCCCAAGTATCGCCGTGGGACGAACCAACCATTGTGCGCGAGAGTTTCACGCCCTCAGGGAATGTCCAGCCCGGCTTGACGGGATCGACCATGTTGATTTCGCCGCCGCCTGATGCGACGAGCACCTTACTGATGGGTTCGTAACTGACGGAGTCGGAAACTGAGTCAAACGCAATCTTAATCTTGGATGATCCTGCGGCGTTAATGATCTTCTGGACTACATCTCCTTCTCGGTAATCGATGATGTGGTCCGCCGCGTTGAGAGACTTGACGAAATCGATTCCGTTGCCGGCGACGGTGATGATGGGACCGACGTTGCTCAGCTTGGCGAGTTGCAAAGCGAAAGCTCCCACAGCAGTGGCACCGCCCCAGATCAATATGGGGGTCTTTCCGGCTGCAGGATCTTGCAAGGTTGTTGGAATCGGTAGTTTCAGGCATTGATACAAGGCGATGGCGGCGGTCATGAAGGCTAGGGGAAATGCAGCGCCGGATTCGAAAGAGATGTTTGGAGGGAGATGGAACGTCGTGGATGATTTGACAACGGTATATTCGGCGAAGGTGCCGTGAGGATGGCGCATCCGGTGGAAACCTGCGACACGATCCCCTTTTTTGAACTCGAATACTTCCGAGCCTACTGCTTCGATGATGCCGGCTACATCATCTCCAGTATTGAAGGCTTCTGGTTCAGTTAACCCTCGCGTAGCCTGTGGACAGAATATTGTTAATATTATGAAGTGAGTAGTAATGAGTTAATTTGTCTTCTCATACCTTCCAATCTTTGGGATTCAACCCCGCAAATGCAACCTTGATGAGAACCTCCTTCGGCCCTGGTTTTCTGGTGGCATGTCAGTGAAGGCTTGGAACAAGATTTGGAGGATGACTTACGGTATTTCTGTTTCCTTGATTACACCACCGTATTTGGGCTCCGCATAGATAAAGAGTTCCTTCATTATGGCGGCTTTGGTTTGCTGAGTTGAGAGATGGTGACTTGAGATTGGTGTTAGTGAGAGATCATAGAAGGAGCAGTTTGTGTGTTGGGGAGGATAATGTAGAGAATGGGAAGGAGTACTTATAAAAGCTTTGGCAGCTAAAAGAAATGCCAAGTGTCTGTTGAATACACCATGAACTTACTTGCTCGGCGTTTGCTGTTGTATGCTTCTCTTGAGGTTGATCATTCACAGAGTCAAGCCCCGCTGCGGAAATAAGACAGTTGTCCATGGACAAGGTGGTATTTTTAGGTAATCTACGTTGCGTTATACGAGGGCTGCTTTTTACAATCACGGCGAAGCACGATTCGAAGCAGCAGTAATTTGGAGAAGCGGCATCATTTGGAAGGTTTCTATAACTAAGCCGGATGGTTGATCTCCCCGATTCTGCATCGCCAAGTTGAAATGAATCGCCCACATTTGTCATGGCGTAATGCGGCGTCTAAATAAGGCTCCGTCAATGAGGACCAGGCAAATTTGTCAGCGGCTTTAGCCAATTCCGATGTTCTTATACCCATAGTAAACCCATGGAATATGATATAACTTTTATGGAGTTTTAAGACAGAAATGCTATCCACTCTTCGGAGTATCGTTCGAGCTCATGGATGACTATTTTTTACGAATAGCTGGTCATCATCTGGTCATTTTGAGAGTTAGGCCGATTCTGACCAATAGGGAATGAAGCGAAAATGCTTATTGTCTTATAACTCATAGATGAGCATATAAGTTGCGCCTAGAAAACGGGAGCAATAGTCGCTTCAAGACAATCGCAATATCTCAAATATGAATTGTATTGTTGCCATAACTCTCTTTGTTCATATACCATGGAATGATTCCTCCGTGAGAACATGATCATTCCGAAAATGAAGGACGTTGGGACGAAATGTCTGTATCGCTGAAAACAGGTCCCATGAGAAATCTTGCCCTCTCCAATTAATTCATTGGCATTCTCTTTTACACTTATCGCAGATCTCCGTTGCTGTTGTCTTGATGTTTTCCCAAGCAAGATCCTTGCATTGCGGCACGATGTAGCTATTCAGAACAAGCTCTGGAGGGCCGTTAACAAACCACCAGGTGCAATAATCCCACACGCCTCGGCTGGTGATGTCAACATCAATAATGTGGCCGAGTCCATTGCAAATATCACCGTAGTCAACACAACCGGCATTTCTGCAGGGGCAGATGAGGAGTATTCGTGTTCTGGTACACATTGAGGCAGAGGTTTGCTTTTGAGAATGACGGATGAGGCTTTTATGAATAGATCAGAAATACGACATCCGATAGCATGAGAGGATGTTTGTTCAGCTTAATATTTGTTTGAGGTCTCTGGATCATGGCGATTAACCTCATGATAGCACTGCTTCACTCCGTATCTGGTGTATATAAACAACGAGCATTTTGGGCTCGGTATCATAGATTACAGGGCGGCATTTATCTTCTCACTGTTAGTAAAAAAAAAAAAAAAACAGTGATGAGCTGTCATATGGACTTTGTGCTACTGGGGCGTTTTGATCGTGAATATGGAGGAGGTGTACCTCAGCCTTTGGCGGGGAGATGGATGATTGGTATCACACACAGTATATAAGTAAGCATTAGCCGGTAATACACGCCTTATACAAGATATTGTACACGGTGATGATGAAAAAAATGTGATAAAGTGATGATAAGAACAGTGATGGACAGTTTTGTAAAAGTGGAAGATGGAAATGCTATTGCTTCTACAAAGTTTCTACAATTCCCGGCAAAACCATCTTAACAACCGAATCTAATACGAAAATGTGAATCCACGATACCCATCATCCACCACGTCTTGAAGAGCCTTTCTGTAGTGAACCAGACCTCCAACCCAGAAAAGAATGTTTGGCTTCCTTCCTGCGATATTGGCGCCGAAAATGTACGACTTCTCCTTTCTAAAGAGATTCTTCGTTCCAAGCACGCGACACGCTTCGACATAGTCATCCTCAGCTTGCTGGGTAGCCTCAATGAGGACTGCCTTATCTGAAGCCTCCTCCTTTCTCTTTGCCTCGGCCTTTGATATCAATCCTGAAATAAAGTCGACCTGGGTCTCGATTGTCGGCGGGAAGTTGTTGAATGGCGACAGAGGTCCCACGACCAAGAACATGTTGGGGAATCCTGCTTCAGCTACGCCCAAATAAGAAGTCGTTTTTTCAGCCCAGTGCTCTTTGAGAGATTGCTGGCGACCATTGATAGTGAGGGTGGTGTAATTTCCATCGGCAACCTCAAAGCCAGTCGCAAAAACGATGACGTCCAGCTCGTGCAGCTTCTCATTGGTGAGAATGCCTTTCTCAGTAATTTTTGTAATGGGTGTCTCTCTCAGGTCAACAATATCCACGTGCTTCTTGTTGAACGTCTCATAGTAGGCGGGCGCAGTAATAGGCCGTCTAGCATAGTATCCATCAGGGGACAACTTTCGAGCCTTGACAGGATCCTCCACGATCTGAGAAATCTTCTTTCGAATAAATTTGCAAGCTTCTTCATTAGCCTCTTCACTGATAACAATGTCCGAGAAAGCTGAAAACATGAATCGGAATCCGTTTCCTTGCTTCCAAAGCGATTCAAAGACACGTTCGCGCTCTTCCGCGCTGACGCTCATGGCCGGTATCGTGCTCTCCTTCACATTGTGCGCAGCGTAGCTGTTACGAACACCGTCCCAAATCTCGTCGTAGTTCTTGTTGACGTTGTCTCTGAATTCAGCTGAGACGGGCCCATCTCCATTGGGAACGATGTATTGCGGCGAGCGTTGGAAGGATATGAGCTCCTTCACTTCATCGGCAAGGGCAATCGTAACCTGGACTCCTGTTGAGCCACTTCCGATGACACCGACTCGTTTATTTTTGAAGTCATAATTTTTTGGCCAATTTCTGCAAACTTTTGTAAGAACTTTGTTTTAGCTGATTAGTAGAAAAGACGTACCCTGTGTGATATTTTTCGCCTGCAAATTTTTCGATTCCAGGAATGACCGGATAGTTCACCTTGGACCAAGTCCCCAAGGCGGTAAGCAAGTATCTGGTCTGGATGGTCTCGCCAGTGGACAATTGAGCAGTCCACAAAGATGAAGAGCTGTCGAACGATGCGGACTCGAGTTCAGTGCTGAATTGCATGTACTTTCGCAAGTCATGGCGCTTGACCACATGCTTTAGATAATCCCAAATCTCCTTCTGAGATACATAGTGATTTGGCCATGGATATGTCAATAAATCCTCTTTATCCCAGCTGTATCTGTATACTTCGCTGAGAGAATCACTGTTGGCGCCGGGATAACGGTTCCAATACCATGTGCCGCCCACGTCGGAAGCCTTGTCAATTAACTTGACCGAGAGTCCAAGCTCCCGGAGCTTATAGAGCTGGTAGATTCCACCGAATCCAGCTCCAACCACAAGGGCGTCGATTGATGGCATGGTCAATTAAGAGTGATTAGATAGATGTTGTTGCGTACTAGATATTATATGATCCATTTGAGAAGATTAGTAGAATGGATTACGCTTTATAGCAGAAACATATCCCTCGTATGCATCGCTCAAGAATCGCATTACCAACGTAGAATTCGTCAGCGGGTCCACCTGACATCTAATGCATCCACGGAGACCTTTCTCGGATTGCTAATTGGCAAGGAATTAGGTACATCTCCCGAAATATTATGTACACATTTAGCCAAGGTATGCAGAGTTATTTATCTAAGTATTTGTAATAGACCTTGGGCCAGAAGCTTTTCTCACTTCATCGCATTCGTGGAACTTAGTGGTTGCGGAGACACTCGCATAAAATCGTTTGTTGTTAATCAAATTACTGGATCTATTCCTTTCGGTGTTAGCATAAGTGATTGGAGACCAAGTCTGACCTAGTCTTTCCCGATAGATTCTCAACGCCCCATGCAGATGATTACTCGTTGTCACTGCGCCGTTCAACCTATTGGCGTAAAAATAGAGAGCTTGTCAAGATATAAGATATGGCCTGATACGTGTATCTGTTAAATATGAGCTACGAGGCACTACGCAGTGAGGATATAGAAATATCGTGGCATGATGGTACCTTGTCATGTGTTATGGTGATGTTGCGCATTGCTAAGACTAGATATTGTCGCTTCGAAGGTCGTGTTAGTGGGAGTTTACTGGAAATAATGTTATGATTGTGAAATTTATGCCGTTTCTTGGCAATGTAACAGAGCTCTTTTCAGAGCCATTAGGATTCAGGAGGAGCCTCAGTCGCGTAGCTCCCTGCTTCTCTTGCTTGACCGGGAAAGGTAACATTGAGGCGTTTTCTGATTCTTTCTTGACAATCACGCCACAAATATCTGTAACAACGTATTATCCACTTTAAGCCTCGAGTTGATTGCAAAGCATGGAGTTAAATGTGACGTATTGATATCGTCCAGTAATTCTTGGAGATATTGGTGAAACGGCATACACACTTTAAGTATACATGTAGTCTAACCTGTTGTAGAAATCTCTCGACCACGGGCACCACCTCTTTAGGTACTGCCTAAGATAGCCCATTATTTTACTGCCCGCCTAATCTAGCAAAGCGTTTAAAAAAGCTTATCTGAATTTGGTAAAGTACACCAGCTGATATAATAAATTACATGTATTTTTGATATATATTGCATCTTACACTGCAACACCACATAATTATTATCATGACTTAAACAGGAGCTTCAGCACATAACGTTAGTATATATCGCTTCAGCACGCACATGCAGCTTTAAGAAGCACGTCTTGGATACATGTAGCTTCGAGCAGCGCAGCTTCACCGCTCTTAGGCGGGTTTCTTTTAGGCAGCTAGGTTCAATTCGTATAGATACATGTATCTTAGTGCGCTATACTCCTTAAGCAGCCCGCTTACCCAGGGGGCCTTTAGCATAAACAACATAAAAGTAATAGAATTGATGAAATATTTAAGAGTACTTTAAAATATAACTTTTCATCTATGAAATTATAGAGCTTTAGGTACTTATATAACGCTTTGCTGAATGTAGTTAGTAAAACACGGGCTTTATCGCGGGTATAAAGAGGTGCCCCTCGAGCACATTTCTTCCCTAACTGGGAAAATCCTGTACATTTCAATGACCGGCTAACCACTAGATAAGTAGCAGATGTAAAGAACACACCGATACTTCAAACAACAGATGCAGTCATGTATGTAAAGATGGTGGTGTTGGAAGAGGGTCCAAGTAGCGTGATAGTGCTTGGAATGTACAAGAACTCGCCATCACTCAGGATTCAACATACCAACAGGCATTCGCAATCAGGTATCCTGAATGACCAAAATGTTGCTCAAATAAACTCCTGTAATCACTTGATCGTAAACTCTTGTCAGCGCTGCTAAGAGAACCTGCCCGGTTAATTTACTTGTACGCCAAAGCTTTGAAAGCAACATTGTTTTTGAACAGTTAGTGGGAAAGAAAACGAAAGGCGCGCTTCAAAGCATAGTATTGTTTCATCAAAGGGACAATTTCACAATTTGAAGTGAAATGTATGAGCCTGATGACGGTTACCTGTCTAAATCATAGAGATCTCTTTGATGAAAAATATGTAGCCAGACTCATAAAGTAGCGAGGATATCTAGTTGCCGCTGTGACCATACCGTCAGAAATCGTCAGAACTCGCTCACTATCTATACTGAACATATCCGGAGGCGACCATCTACACAGAGACTGGATGCCAAATCTTAGAAGAAATGAAAACTTCCCAAAGAATGAAAAGAATGCCGTGACTACTCAGCATCTTATGTCGCTATAAAACGTAAACTTTCCTTCAGATTGCATCAACCACATATACTTGACCCGTGTCTAAGTTGGTGAAATGAAAAAGAGAAAAGTGAAGAAAAAACATATGCCGCCCAAAGTTCTGGCAGAAAGAATTGCATTATGCATATCCTGGTCCGCTCTTGGTCCGCAGTTCAGCTTACGTCTAGTTACCTACACACACGTAAATTCCACACCCTCTTCACCATGGTACAGTGCTCACTTAGATATCATTGCAATTACCTACTCGTTCAAGCATGATATTTCAAGGTCTCATTATTATCTGTTGGCTCTTAAGCTATGCAGCTAAAATGCCCTTCCGTACATATTTATACTGACGGCAACAATGAACTGGATTTATTTTTCAGTGACTCTCTTCCTCTCTTCACCCACCTCGAAATATCTACTTCACTATCTTGCCAGAACAAATGGATGAATCCCGCCTTTTTATCCCTTTGAACATTGGCAACATCGAAATTAAAAATCGGATTGGAATGGCAGGGGTCAGTCGGTTTCGGGCTGATGATCAGCATGTACCGACAGATCTCATGAAAGAATATTACTGCCAGAGAGCCTCTGTGCCAGGAACCCTCCTGATTACCGAACCTAATCTCATATCAAAGAGGAATGTTGGTTTGCGTAATGCACCAGGACTTTTTACACGCGAACAGACAGCTGCTTGGAAAACGATTGTCGAAGTCCACATGAGAGCAAGCTATATCTTTGCTCAACTATGCGTACTGAAACACGAAATACTGGGAAAGGAGGCGACCATCATCAGAGGCCCTGGTACCATCTCTTTGGACACAGATCTCCCTACGACAAAGGCTATGAGTATTGAAGAAATCAAGGATACTGTACAAGATTTCGTACGGGCTGCTAAGAATGCAGCCGAAGCAGGCTTTGACGGCGTGGAACTTCTTGGTGCAACTGGCGATCTCATCGACGCTTTTACTCAGGAAGATACTAATCAGCGTAACGACGAGTACGGTGGTAGCGTTGAGAATCGTTCTCGATTCCTGCATGAGGTTATGAAAGCTGTGGCTCATGCAATTGGGATCAAGCGTGTTGGACTTTGCCTGAGCTCAGGAAGCACTTCTCAAGACATCAGATTGAAGAAAAATGCCGCTCTTCAATTTACAGACGTTATAAAAAGAGCAGACGATTTGAAGATTGCTTACATCCACTTGACTGAGCCACGCATTGCTGAGTCGAATGGCATTCGAGATAACGAATGGTTGGATTTTGCCTGCACCGCTTTCAGAGGACCGATTCTTATACAAGGTGGCTATAACTCAAAACTAGCCAAAAATCTTGTTGATGGACGTCATCCAGACAAAGATATTGTGGTAATGCTTGGGAGGTATTTCACGTCAAACCCAGATCTTGTTTTCAGGATACAGCATGATCTGGAGTTCACTCCTTATAGCCAACAGGACTTATTCGCCACCAAATCATTCAAAGGATATACCGATTACGCATTCAGTAAGGAGTATCTTGGAAGTCTCAACATATTGACTCAGTTGCTCTGTTGAAGAAGCGATGGCTGAAGAAAGCTGGTGGTAATTACTTGATGCCATCTGAATATTACTATGATGTGGCTGTTTGAGATATCTCCCCTTTCAGATGCTACATTTCAGCTGTTTTCTACTATAGCAACACACACTCTCTAGTATGATGTTTACTTCTAATGGTAAGACTAGAAGCTGAAATTAAGCTATTCATTAATAACGGAACTTATGTTTACTGACATGCGTGCCAAGGACTTGAAGCCACTACTCTTTTTCACTCTTTCCGAAACAGGGAATTTTATCATCCATGGTATATTCCAAGACAGGAAAGATGCTTTTGTTAGCTCGCGGAGATGCGGGGCTCCCGCGTGGTTCCCAGATGCGCGTATTCTGCTCTTGTAAGCAATTCTTCCAACGGCGCTCCCGGGCGAGAGAGGAGAAATACGAAGGTTGAATGACTGGGTTTCGAGTTGAAAGCCTTGAACTCGGGCAATGCTTACAGGTAAATAGGTCATGAAGAAACCCGAAGATACATAGCACGACTACGGCATTTGCCTCTTTTGCAGCGGACCGCGGGCAAACTACCCCAACATCCGTTTTTTTGATGTCCTCCAAGGTAGAATTAGTGTATAAGGTTAGCTCAAATAACCTCTTACACAAGGTCTATAGTTCCACTGAGACGGAAGTGACGGGTATGTTGTATGATAAAATTGCGTCCATTATTAAGTACAGCAGAAAGAGGGCAAGAAATTGCGAGTTTGCGCTAGAACTTTGTACCATTATATACGTCATTAATACATGTCCATTGGAAATCTGAGGACTCTATCTATTCTGCCCATATAACCATTACTTTTGACCAAAGGCCTGCTGATCAGCCTGCATGCCCTTGAACACCCAATCAGCATGACGTTGCTGGTACTTTGCAGCGCCTTCCGGGTCATCGCTCTTAATGCCCAATACCTTGGGGATGTGGAATCCTCTAGTGATAGCGGGCCTTGCGCTCAGCATTGCTTCCCACTTGTGCAGATTTGGGAAAAGATCCAAGGGAACATCCACGTAGGGACCAAAGATGACCCAGGACAAAGCTGCGATGTCTGCAATTGAGATGTGATCTCCGACTAAAAATCCAGACTTAGATTTCGAAAGTTGAACATCAAGGACATTATAGAGCCGCTTTGTCTCAGTGACATATCGGTCAATTCCATACTGAATTTTGGTGGGCGCATAGCGCAGGAAATGGGACGCCTGGCCTTGCATGGGTCCAATGCCTAAATAATGACAACAATTAGTCGATTGATCAGATGCCGCAATTGCGCAAGAGGGAGAAGGGAAAATAAAGGATCTAGTGGACTCACCTCCATGCTGGAAAAATAGCCAGTTGTTGCATTCATAATAATCTCTGCTGCCCTTGGGAAACGAGAGCTTGTGTTCGGGATCATAGCGATCAGTCAGGTACTGCAAGATGCTTCCACCTTCAAACACTCTAATTGGCTCGCCGTCGTCAAATGTGTCGACAATGGCAGGAATGCGGCCATTGGGATTGATCTCAAGATACCATGGCTCTTTTTGGCGAAGAGTGCTGATGTCGAGGTGCTCTAGCTCATAAGGGAGCCCAAGCTCTTCCAATGCTGTGGTGATCTTAATTCCATTGGGAGTTGAGTCTGTGTATAACTTGATATGTGGTTGAGGTGCCATTTTGGGAGACTTGTGATAATCTAATTTGTTAGTGTGATGAAATGAACGCTCTTGTATTTGACCGCTGCTGTGAAACTTGTTGGAAATATTGTCGCGAATGCCAGGATGAGGGTCTAATAGTATATAAATACTTCTCAGACGAGTTGAATAGGACCCAAATGCGCCAGCAAACAGCTGCTTAGAAATACGCGCAGCAAGGTGCATTGTATGCTACAGCCATTACTCACAATAAAAGAACTCGTTGGTTTCTAATTGCATGATATATAATGCGAGAAGCTTGGTGGGTTCCATCATTCAACATGTGATGATCTCATAATCGAGACAGCTAATGCCCTTTTAGGCAATTCTTGGAACACGGCCTATTTTGGACAAGAGCAGTTAAATCTTTACAAATCCACGCACAAGAGGCTTTTACAGGAAGCAAGCAACTGAGAAGCTGAATAATAACACTTGACTGATTATTTATATTCTCTTCGATCGCATCTTAATTTAGAGAACTAATAGCTAGCACCTCAACGACTGCGTGAAGTTCAAACGTCAGAACAGAATGTAAAAGGAACTCTTTTATTTGCTGACCTCCTTACTTAAGTATCCAGCAGGTAGTAAATAACCAGTTTTTAATGTCTTTAAAACTGTCACTATCATCCGATACTTTTAATAACTATCGCTATATCCCCCTAGTATCTGCTACCATGGCTGTATTCCTCTCATTTCTGACACTACTATATAGCTTAAAAAACTCCGAGACACGGGATGCTGGATGGCAGGCTGTTTGCAATTACAGGCGCTGAATTGGCCATTCTCTAACTTTGATAAGCAGCAACAGCTGAGAAACGTCTTCTATAAGAACCGTTTATCTGGCGTAATAGATGACTTGACGGATAATTGACACAGGAGTTCCCATTCGAGAGTATCACTTGTTGCTATCTATATGGAGAAGATGGGCTTTGTTATGACTTTTCTTTGCTATCTTTGCCGGTCGGTTGACAACCCTGATTGCTTCCACAGGTCATACTAAATCTAGACCCACGAGCTACCACCTCAAATACAAGCCTTTCCGACTGTATCCGCTTCCAGCTGAGATGGTACTTTCCTAGTAAATGACTTTGTACCATACACGTGCATGATTCGAAGTATCAATGCATCATTGTATTTGGATGTGATGATGCTTAATCCATGAGGGCGCCCACTAGGAAGCAGATAGCCTAGGAGCATAGTGCCCATGGGATAACCTACGTTGAAGGTTAGCATAGAAACTTTGGATGTCATGTCCTCATATGTTCATACCTGAAAAGGACGCGAGCTAATGGATATCACTATCAGTCGGTGCTATGATAGCATCGATACCATATTCCTTCAGTGCGCGGTCTATACCCTCGGGACCAGCGGCTTGGCGGACGTCTCTGACAGCATCGTCCACGACAGAGGCAGGAATGTCATACTTTAATATATTAACCAAAGAGTCTTGATTCTGGCAAACTAAATGAATTGTAAGATTTTGAAGTGCATCAAACATATGAATGGGGCTTATTTACCATCAGAAAACTCCAGGTCAGGGTTCTGTATGCTGAATTCTACAATATCTTCGAGTGAGTGGACCTTAGTCTCCGCCAGATCATGTAGATAATCAGCAATAATACGCTTCCAGCCGCCATCTGTATTGAATTAGGATGAACTTCATACCACATGCTTTCTGATTCAACAGGGAGACTTACATCGAATCACTTGGTAGCTGCTTTTGCCTTCGAAGGTGTACTCAGAAGTCTTCTTGATCTTAATTGGAGAAACAATCTTCGCTCCCAGGCGATTTAACTCGTTCATCGCGTGGTTCCAATGGTTTCGCTAAAAATTATTAATATCTGATCCGAATTGGCCAAGGTCTGACAGGGATAACCGGGCATACTCGCTGCTGCAGGTACGTTTCGTCTGGCTCAAGAATCGTTGAAGAGAACATCCAATCATTCGGTTCAACGAATCCTAGACGGAGCCCGTCAAGAGAGCTCGAAAAGTCTGCTGTCAAACTCTTTCCGGCCATTGGACTGCCAGGCACTGTAAGAAAAAGAATCTCAGTCAGCGCTGCAAGATCTTGCGCTGATTTAGCCATTCCTCCAAGGCTGTCAAAGGCATTTGTCAGCTTAAAGACACCATCACCTGAAATCATATCTATTGTCGGCTTCAAGGCGAATAGTGATGCTCGGCTAGCGGGGGTTTGGACAGATCCATCTGTTTCTACCCCAATAGACCATGGAGTAAAACCGGCCGCAACGGAAACTGCGGAGCCGCTGGAAGAGCCTCCTGGATTCTAAATTCGGGGTTAATGAATGGTAATGAACAAATTGTCGTTGTTGGGTACTGACACTATGTCCGAGTAAAGTGTCACCAGGTGAGACGCCCCCAATGATGTAAGGAGACTGGGTTTGGCCTCCAATTGGGGACCAGCCTACGGGAGAAGACCCAGATCTGTGTTCGAGAACAGGTTCGAGTAATTACGATACTTCCTAAAAGTAATGGTGGAATTTCTTAACTTATTGGTTCCAAATTCCTGTGATGCTTATTAGATGTGTCGATGGATGTTGTTTGAGAATTGGTTACTCACTGATAGGTTTGCTTTTGCTAGAACAATGAGTCCTTGTTGGAGAAGCTACGAAGACTTCAATTAGCGAGATTAAACATGAGAGTAAACATATTGCTATATTTGAAATGCCGGATGGACTGTCAGACGCAGGGCTGACTGCTTGAGTTGGGACCCTTTGACGAGTAGGTATTTCAATAACTGTGTTCTCCGATAATGCAGTCCAAGTTTCGATATAGCCTTCTGAAAGATGATTTGGACTTATACAAACGTACCACGTCAACTACCAATGCGTTTCTGGCAGGTCTTGCCGATGCCATGGCATATGAGCCCAGTGTTGTTCTCATTCCAAGAGATGGGTCGGTATTTATCAGGTCCTTGATAGACATACAGATTAATTCTCATACAATCGGCAACATGATGCAAATTAGTGCCAGCATACCTTTAGCACGATTGGTATTCCATGATAGTCTCCACGGAGGTTGCCTGCAGCTCTCTCGGCATCCAAAATATCCGCAAATTCTAAGAGCGACTCTTCCGGAGCAATGTCAATGAGTGCATTAAGCACCATTCCTTGTGAATTATGTCGCTTAATTTGGCCCAAATAAGTTTCGACTATAGTACGAGATGTTATAAGTCCTTTGTTAAGCATGTCTTTGAGGTCTGATGCAGTTGTCTTCAACACATCGATGTCTCCCATGCCTCTGGTTGAGGAGTCAAAATGAATTCCACCATCAAAACGGCCCGGCGATTTGGGCAGACACAAAGATGTATTTGCATATTCTAACGGTTCGTATGACGGTTGATCCGCCGCTGTCTTGTTGGAGATTGACTCCGGATATCGAGGCTGGTGAGACATGGCTCTTGGCTATAGTTTGCCAAATTTGCTTACTTTGTGCAGAAGAATAGTCGTGAGCGTGACTATGATGAATACACACGCATAGATTCAAATGGCCACGTGGTATGAAAAAGGAAAAAAAAGAGCTTTGTCCTTCTGATGTGGCCAACGGGCCAATGCAGCTTTCATTGAACTCCGAGGCCCCCCGCACCGGCCAAAGATCAGGTATGTAACAAAACTTAGGCATGAAAGCTCTATGCCAGTCCAACTCACCAACGACGCTCAAGCCATCCGCTACGACTTCTAGGACATTTGACTTCATTACACGAGGACCAGCATAAATGGCCTGAGAAATTGATTGGCAGACTTAGCAAGGACGCCAAGGACGCATAACTGTTAGGACTAGTCTCTACTTACACGGTTTAGATATCTATTGCCTCACTGCTAACTTTCTCGATGAATTTGTATTCATCTATCTACTTTCTTGTTCAGCGGATTATCCCGTCGACTAGCGAATCAAGGAGAGCCTCTGTGATCTCTGCCGATAAATCTTGCTGTGGTCTCAGCCTTTGCACGATGACCTGAATTTCTTTCTCCAGCTTTCCTATCTCATCTGTGTGGTCACCACCAGTCCTCTTCAATGCTTTGCCAAGCATGAAGTTGATCCTTCCAATTTGAGGGTTCATCGGATCAATCAATTGGAGTCGTTTGATTGCCTCGCGAAATTTTTCTCTGTAGAGGCGTCAGTTTCCGTAGTTAAATGTATAGATAATGTTGCAAAGATTGATAGGGAAGAAGGGGGACTGCTACTCACATCGCCTTATCCAAATCCCCTTCCTCCAAAGCAACACGACCAATCTTGTAGAGACAAGCGGCTGCCTGTGGGTGGTCCGTAGCTTTTCCAACCTCTTCATACTGCTTCAGAGCATGCAAAAAACACCTTTGGCTACTCTGAAAGTTTCGCTTAGCAAAGTGATAATTGCCCATAATGATGTATAAACTATAGTGGAAACTCGTCAGCCTTCTATTAGCCTTGGGATTTGCAATTGGCTTACTGTCCAATAAAATACCAGTTCTGGATGATTTCAAAATATCGCGACAGTCCAGGAAACAATTTTTTTGCCTCTTCCAGCTGACCCATGGCCAAAAGCAATCTCGAATATACCAACTCTCTCTTCTGAATTTTAGTTTCTCGAGACATCGATTTCGGGTGCTTCCGGCAGACTTCTAAAGATTTTTCTCTATATTCCAACGCTTCTTGGAATTGCATAGCACTTTCGTATGCCAGACACAAGTTATTGAGAACACCAGAAATCTCTTCGTGATCTTGGGGAAGCACGCGTTTCCGTATTTCCAGGACCTCTTTGAGCTTCTCAATTTGGGAGTCAAAACGTCCTCCACAATCATCAAGAATAGCACTAGTGTTTAGCATATGGGCGTGGATGATATCGATCTCAGGGGATTTAGACACTAGCTTCAGCTGTTCGCACGCGTCGAGGCCGCCAACCAATATTGTTTGTGCCTCATGATAATTGTCTTTCTCGTAAAGGAACCTAAATATGTCAGAACACTAACTTGCACAGCCAGATTATATTGAAAAGAACTTACCATGCGCAATTGCTAAGCAGACGTATGTAGTAAAAAGTTGGAGAGATTTGGGGAGACAAAGACGTATTAAGATAGCGTTTGTTCAATGCGACGATATGATTAACTAAAAGATTGCCTTGCTCCCAGTGTTCGTGTAGATATTGGCCATTGCGCTGTTTTGGAAATGCCCCGTACAAGCGAAGGGCTACTCGATCAAAGGCAGGCTGGTTTTGGTCTCCATCTAAAAATTGTTTTACCCCTCCAACGGCTCGATGAAGTAGTCCAGAAGAAGACAGGTCGGGACTGGAATCCATAGTTTGCACTGGAATCCAAGATTTGGGACTTTGCGTGATCAGATTTATTATTATTTAGCAAAAGGTTGGCAATAGAGAAACAGCTCTACTTTTATAGTTGCGAAGTCAGGAGGTCAGCATCACCACCCCCTCATTTTCAAGTTCAAGCTGTTGGCACGTCGCCAACGCAACATTCCTTTCAGGCGCAGGATATCGCAGTCACTGCCTCAAATTTGTCCGTGCCCTGGCACGAGCCCGTTTCCTTTTCGTCATCTCGCTGTAGCATAGACCTTCACTACTCTGCTCGCCTCGTCTCTCTATCAAAAAGTTTTGCAAACCGGTGTGTCATTATTTTTGCCTCTTTTTGCCACTGCAACAGCCATTCAATCAAGAAGCAGAAATGGCGCCTGTAAAGAAAAACGTGCTTATAACGGGAGCAAATCGTGGCATTGGATTAAGCCTTTGCAAAGCGTTCATTGCGAGAAATTACAACGTCTTTGGCTCGGTACGCCCCGAGAGCCGTGACGACCCAAGTGTAGCAGAGGTAAGGCTTATCCTGCTAATATATCTCCACGTATTTTAATCAGACTATTTAGTTGAGGAAAACCGGAGCGAGCGTCATAGAGTTTGATGTTACTGATGAAAGCACTATTGCCGCTGCGTTTGACTCTTGGGGTGATAAGCCTCTCGACATCTTGATTAACAATGCCGGTAGCTTTCCTCCAAAAGTTTATTGTTCGAGCTTTTTTGCCAACTTTTACTCTAAATAGGGGCTCCTACACGTCCCAGGATGTGGGATGAGGTCACAGCTGAAGCTCTGATTGACAAATTTCGTGTAAACGCTGTGGTAAGTAGTATACCGTAGGTTATGTCTCCATTCAAACGGTGATCATTCACACAATTTTTATCACTAGGGACCTTTCATCGTCTCCCAAATCTTTATGCCGGCTCTAGAGAAGAGTAAAAGCCCAAAGATTATAAACATAGCGTCAAATGCGGGCCAAATTGCTGGTAAGTAAGGAAGAATTATACGTGCTGATGCAATATGAGAACCCAAGGGGCCATACACGGGCAGATACATTTCGTGAGTGGGTATTTGCACGGCTAACTCATGGTGTAGCAAACAAAGATGGGAAGTATATGGCATACAAAGTCTCCAAAACTGCCCTGAACCAAGTCACCAGGTCTCTAGGCATGCAGATGGAGATGACCAAGAGCAAAGTCATTGTTGCCGGTATTCATCCTGGCTGGATTCCAACAAAACTCACCGGAATGACTGGTCCGGACCAAATGGACGTGCAAATTCCGAAAATTGTTAAGACAATTGAGAGCATCGGAGCCTCACAAAACGGCGGGTTCATGGATGCCGAAGGAAAAATTATGGAATTTTAGTGGCTACTAGAGCAGAGATAGGAGCATAAATTTATTTTTGGCTTACTTAGTAAAATGGTTTAAACAATTAGTTTTAAATCTAATATTTTACATATAACTCTTTTTTTCGTCAACCTAAGTCTCTCGATCAGGTCAACGGCCCTTGTCCGGCAATTGGATATGGTCTATGAGGAGCATCCGGAGGATCACTTGCGTACGTGTTTAGCCGGACATGGCGTTTCGGCCCCTTAATACTGAACACCGCCTCCTCGGTCAGCTTAGGGAAGAAACGCGGCGCGAGAACGAGAATGCCGAGGCTGCCGAGACGACGACTGTAGACGCGCAAGCATACGCAATAGCCACGCGGTTTTTTCTTCTTCTGCATTTGGAAATGTATACCCGAATATAGCAAGTTGGATTTGGATCCTAGCATACCAATCTATAATTACGACAGATTCGCATTACTATCTCACAGAGACGCAGAAACCATAACAATAAACAAGTGTGCCCTTCAAAAAGTTCAATCAATATGTAGTGCAACAAGTGCATTCCGGTTCAGTTAAGCTACAATAAATATAATTAGCAGCTTACACATTTATTATAATGCGGCCTTTCCTATGTGCCGGGTTTGTTGCTGTCCTTTGGGGCTTTAACTCGGCTTTCGCCCAATCAAACTTCCCACCGGAGCCTATGGGCTTAACAGAATTCTTCTCAAAGCGGTGGCCGGGAGCGACTATTTCATACAAGCAGGCAAGTAATACAATCTCGCCATGTTATTCACAACGGTGGTCATAATGAGGAAGCCATGCGCTGACAAAATGACTTCAAGACTTCGATATGCGAGACCACTCCGGGCGTAAAGGCTTGGAGCGGCTATGTTGGTATGCCCCGGAACCTTCTCAACAAGATCCCAGATGTTCATGTCGACTATGATATCAACCTTTACTTTTGGTACTTTGGTAAGCTTCTTGTTCCCTTCTAAGGACAGCATTGTCGGACGCTGAGAACATAGTAAGAGGCTCGTCATAATGCTGAAGATGCACCCACTTCTATCTATCTGGGCGGTGGCCCTGGATATACCGCCCTTGACTCCATGTCAGGTTTCCCCTGCATCATCGGTAGTGACTCCAATAGCACGACCCTGAACCCTTTCTCATGGAACAACCACGTCAATATGCTGTATATTGAGCAGCCTGTAGGGACAGGCTTCTCTTACTCGCGCCTAGTGAACGGCACATTGGACGTGTTAAAGACAGACCAAGCCGGTGGACCAGTTTTTACGCCCCTGAAGAAAGGTGAGGAGCTGCCAGTAACGAATGCTACCGTCCTGGCGGCAACTCTGGACTCGCGGGGCTTGGACACGACGCAGAACACGACGGCACAAGCGGCTCGGTCTCTGTGGCAGTTCGCCCAGATCTGGTTCCAAGAGTATGCGTTTTGAATCTTGAATGGGTAGCAGGCAATGCAATTCTAGTACGGGCACAGGTTCCCTGAATACAAAACCAAGAACAAAGAAATATCTCTTTGGAGTATATCGGTAAGGCTCCAGCTATTGTCTCTTACACATTTCGTTTCTCACCAGTGATTCTTTCAGTATGGTGGTATCTGGGGCGCAGGCTTCTTCTCCTACTTTATCAATCAAAACGAACAAGTCTCAGCAAACAAGCATGCCCTTGCCAATGCCGTTGTCCTTCCCTTAGCCACGCTGGGCCTCGGCAACGGCTGCATCGACATCCGTGCCAGTGCCATCGGCTACCCTCATCAGGCTTACAATAACACTTACGGCATAAAGGCGTATGGCAAAGACCTCTACGACCAAGTCATGGGCAACATCACCGCTCCCGAGGTTGGTTGTTATGACTTGGCAGACCAGTGTAGGGCCGCCGCTAGGGAGTTGGACCCTACGTCGCAGGGTAACAATCCGAAGGTGAATATAATATGTCAAGCAGCGGCGGAGGTGTGCGTAGACGTCGTTCTAGGGACATATATAACAGATACAATGGTGAGTATTTCTACGCAAGCATTGCATTTTTGGGACAAATGTCTGACACTTTAGTATACAGCTATCTAATGAAGATATCACGTATCCCAACATAGTGTCGAGCGTCCCGAACTACTACAACGGCTACTTCAACCAAGCATGGGTGCAAAAAGACCTCGGGGTCCGCACCAACTTCACCAGCAATGACAACACGTACCAGGTAGCAATGTTTCAACTCACCGGCGATGTCGTGATCCGGGACATGTCCTCGCTCGAGCATATCATTAGTAGTGGTATCAACGTTGCTCTCATCTACGGCGATCGTGACTACCAATGCAATTGTGAATCTCATGCACCTCTCACCTCTCTACATTGGATCTTCCTTAATATAGCGTCTAACATCTGACCTAGGGATCGGCGGGGAAAACATCTCTCTGTCTATGGATTTCCCTACTGCGCCCACCTTTCGAAAAGCCGGATACGCTAACCTCATCACCAACTCCTCTTACATTGGCGGCGTCGTCCGCCAACACGGCAACGTGTCCTTTTCGCGCGTCTTCGAAGCCGGTCATTCTGCAACCGCTTACCAGCCGGAGACCGTTTACCAGATCTTCCAGCGCAGCATGTTTGGAAAGGACGTTGCAACAGGTCGAAATAAAGTTGACGACAAGTACAGCACCAAGGGTCCGATCAGTAGCTGGGGCATTAAGAACAAGATTCCGAAGCACTCTCCTGAGAATCAGTGCTATACGTATTTGGCAACACAGACGTGTACACCAGAGCAACTTCAAGCATTAGAGGATGGAACTGCAGTGATAGAGGATTTTGTAGTATTAAAACCAGCAGGGATTGCAACAAGTCGGTTGTAGCATCTTCCTGTAAATAGCATCTTATGGGATCTCTTAGCTTCACAGCTTATATATAAAATCACAAACAGTTGCACCCTCCTCCACCATCCGGCGTGATCATATCTCCAGTATCCCAGTCCTACGCAGGTGGGCGCTGCACCTCGTGGTTCCCTAATGTCTGTCGAGTACCTGTAGGTGAGAAGGCATGCCGTGATCTGCAGCCAATAGATACAAGGGGTGAGTAAGGTGAACAAAGAACTCACCCACATTCCGTCCTGAAGGTGCTCAAATTTCTTCGAACTACTTCCCAGGATAGCCCTCCAGTGCTCGCAACCGGTACTCCGCACATGTACATGTAGTCTCAATGCTGGGTTCTGGGGTTGGTACTTACCAACTAGACGACCATGTCGTCCCGATACATGTACCTCAAGACATGCATCTCGCTTGCTGCTGGTACATACTACTAGGTAGGCACTTCCTAGCCAATATATAGACCTGCAAATGGGCATTCGATACCATCGACCTCTGCCCCTTCTTGAATCAACGCCTGCCCTTCTGTTAGCTGGTTACTGTCACTCTTTCCATGGCATGAGCGTTATCAGCTTCTTTTTGGGTACGCATGTACATGCCTTTTGATGGGATGCATTTTGCTCTCCTCTTCTCTCAAGCTGTTTTCATTTCCGCTTTACCAAGACGCATCGTATCTTGTACTTGAATGCATTGGAAACTCCAAAAGCTGGCTTATCACTGACATTTACAGTGTCGAGATGGGCGCTGATGTTGCCAAAATACCGCGGAAAAAGTCTCCGGGCTGCGTAAAAAAGATTCCGTAAAAAAGACTGTGTAAAAAGACTGCGCGCGTAAAAAGATTGCTCCTTCTCCGAATTACCCAGTTCGCTGGGTATGCACCTGCTCTCCGTTAGTCATGGCCGCTCTTTCCACGACGAGAGCCTCGCTTGACACAACTCACTAAGCGAACACGTGCTTCTCGGTGGTATAAATTCCCCTTCGCTTCTTCTCCGATTCTATCTTCTTTTCTCCTTTCTCCATCCACCACACATCATTCGCCGGCTCATCACTGACGCTCAAGAGGTCGGGACGAGTGTTGACATTGCCAAGGCCCTGCGTGAGGCGACTAAGACCTTGGGATGATCAGCAGGTCTGGTTAGTACCCCGGCACAATTTTTGATCCATCTTCTCACGCCCCTGGTATTACACTACCTCCAGGTGGAGCTGCTTCCTCTCTTTCTCTTTTTTCATTGCATTCGGCGGCTTGTCTGCTGGTGCGAAGAAGAAACACCGTTGAGACCTTTGCTCGTTGCCTCCGTCTTCGTCTTCATCTTCGCTTTCGTCACGAAGACCGGCTCATCACTGACATTCAGGAGCCGAGACTTGTGTTGGCGCAACGTGTCCTGTGTGAGGTGGTTAGCATGGAATGGCAGGTTTGGTAACTACATGTACGGCGGTGCAGTTGCGGAGGGTGTTGGAGCGAGGTTCTTGGTCTGGTCTGGATGGCGAGGGGGAAAGTATGGGAGGAAGGAGGGGGAATGGGGGGCATTTTATAATGGGATGGGATCCATGTAGCCGCCAGCTTATACTTTGTACTATGACTTATGGGAAGTTGGACAGATCAAGATTTTTCTCTCCTTGCGTTTGCACCGCCATCATTGTTCAAAGTATGATGAGATAGCGTTTTTCTTGCGCAGGCTTCCAAAACTATATCTTACTATGTAGGTACCTGAAATCTAGAAGGTTTGTAGGAATCCACCGAGGGATTTTTTGTAGGTACCTAAATATATATGGGAAAGATTGTCAAGATAAATGGATGATTATTGTACTAATTCATTGGTGCTTGGACGAAGCTCAGTTCTGTATGGCGAGCTTCAGGTATCCATCCACCGCACCTGGAGCACGACCGACTGGAGAACACGCATGTCGTTGCTTTCCAGGTTGCAATTTTGCTCCCGCTCCTTGGCCCTCTTGAATTGTAATGGTCATTTTAAGTTTGTGTATAAAATTTATATGTCATACGGATTCCCAACTAGCTCAAGGTTTGAGAGAATAACATCTTGTGAACGGAGGGGACGTCATGTCGCCATATGCAGAGCTAGTGCTTTTCATCTCTTCCCATGAAATCATTATTCTACGCCTAAAGAATAACTTCTAGACGCGCCGGACAAGTCCAGACTTGACGTCGTAAAGATAGCCGCTCGCATGGTCCCTCAGCTCACGACGAATGATTCTCGATGTTTTCAATAATTTGACATCGTCCCGAACGCTTTGCTCCAGGCTGTGAGAATTAGCTTACTGCTATTTCCGACCGATACTTGATGGAAACTCACTCAGTAATGAACGGAAGCACCAGCTGTGTCGCATCCTCGATGGTAACTCCGTCTTCCTTCAAAACGTGGTCGTGAATCCTCTTCTCAGTCATGTGAGTAGCTCCGCAATCTGTATTATACAAAGCATCAATAGCAGGTTAGCTCGTACCCAATGCAAACATATGTCCTCCGTACCTGTGTGATGAATCACCATTATCTCTTTGAGGCTGCCGAGGAAGCAGTCCAAGGAAATTATTTGGGCGATGAGCGGGGCAACTCTACCACCCCCGACGCGTAAGATTGCAGCATCTATGTGTACGTCAGCGACAAAGTAGAGAGTGTGATTTCGGAAATAGACTGTACCGCCTGGTAGAAGACTGAAGAACTCTTCAGGGTTACATCTTAGGTCGAGACAAGTTACTTGAGTTCAGGTCAGCCACGAGGCATTGTCAACAATTGCATCACATGGACTTTACTTATGAGTATCGACGGTCTCTTTTGGCCTTGGCTTTCAGAGAAGAATCTGTATGGCCTATGGGCCACGGCAAAGTTTCTGTGGTCAAGCGTTTAGCAGGTATGCACGACGAAAATGTAGGTATCTCATACTTGTTTCGCTCAAGAATTTCGTCAACCAGAGATTCAGCCATTTTTTAATCTTGTATGTGATAGAATGAGTAATATACTGTTGCTCGACTACTGATGCAGCTGTATATACTCGTATCTCTGAGAGATTCCGTCAAGGCTTTATATATCTCGAGTTTGTCGCTTTCAACTGCCCCTGAGAAGATATCTAATCATTCTATACACCTTCCAGCCGGGTATCACTTCGGATTCCCGAGATATTATGCTCCCATATTCACAAGAAACGTTTAAGGAATGTATCATCGTCTCAGAGCGCCGGCAATCAACGTGCAACATGCTTTCGACTAATACTGGGCTTCACTGCTAAGTCAACTGTTCACTTTGGATCTAACCGAAACCGGGAAATGGTGCCCTGGCGGATCGATCAGACTGTATCTATAGCGAACAATATCCACCAGTAGATCAATGTTCGTGTATGACTCGCAGCTCAGCAAATTATTTTGTAAAATGGAAGGAAAAAAACAAAAGCCATTGTGAAAGATTTACAGATTTAAAAAGGAGAATTGTAGGCTGTTTTAGTCTCAGCGTACAGATCTTGGGATGACTTGTCATAATCCCCCGAATCGAAGAAGAAGAGCATACTGAAACGGCAGAGATGATAATGTTGTTCTCGGAGAATGAGTATATCGTCTTGATCGTAAATCTTCCATTAGGTTGTATATGCTATGCAACATTGCCTGTGATTGTATTGTGCATTGTACGACTTCGGTAACTTCCGAATCCTGGATTCTGCTCCTTCATGGTCACCATACTATTTTATACTAATCACTGAATGATTCCTGTACATTTTGCATCATCATCTCTTTATGGGTTTATGGTCCCCTGGTAGTCTATAATTCGAATACCCGACTGTAAACTCGGATAGCCTATGCGTATTGTTTTACAATGAGCATGAGGAATCTTTTTAGACCACATAGCAGTTGATGTTTCTATATAACAAGAGCCTCAGGGCTGCAAGAACATGAAGAGCACATCCTTCATCAGTTTAATACATCAGATACATAAAAGAATCATGTCAGACAAGCCCAAGATCCTCATTGCCGGTGCCGCAGGTCGCACCGGTAGCATTGCTACCAGGATGCTTCTTGAAAGAGGCTATCCTGTCCGTGCCATGGTCCACAAAGACGACGAGCGTGCTCGCAAACTCTCAGACATGGGCGCCGAAATCTTTGTCGGTGACTATCTCGACCTCCGCTCTGTACGACGTGCGTTTGAGGGAGTCAAGCGCGCCTACTTCGTTTACCCTATGCAACCCGGCCTCGTGGAAGCGACAGCAAACTACTCCATGGCAGCTATCGAAGCCAAGGCTGAATTCATTCTGAACATTTCGCAGCGGACGTCCCGTCCGGATGCCACCAGCGACTCGGCCATGCATCACTGGCTTGCGGAGCGAGTCTTTGACTGGGCACCTATTCCGGTGACCCATCTTCAGCCAACAGCTTTCAATGAGTGGTTGACCGTTATGCAAAACATGATTCGGCAGGGACGTTATGCGGTTCCGTTTGGACCAAATGGTCGCTTTGCCCCGATTTCATGCGAGGATCAAGGGGCTGTCATCACCGAGATCCTTGCCGACCCTTGGTCTCATGTGGGAAAGAGTTATCGACTCCTCGGGCCTGTGGAGCTGACGCCGCCTGAGATCGCCGAGATTGTCAGCAAGACTCTCGGCAAAGAGGTTCGCTACGAGCAAATCTCTGGAGAGGAGTGGGTTCGGGAAGTGGCGGGCCAGGACATACCGTACCTGTCTCAGCATGTTCAGGGTATTGTCCCGATGCATGAGAAGGGGCTTATGGATGGGACAAACGATGTCGTGGAGAAGATTACTGGACGTCGCCCAGAGACGGTGGAGGACTTTGTCAAGAGGCATCGTGAAGTCTTGGGAGGATAAGCATACATGTACTCTGAAAGACTGAGTGACTTGATTCCATTGCTTGGAGATATGCCTACTTATCATCAAGTGGACCTGTGTGGCTGTACAAGAGGCTGTGAGTTCATGTATGCAACATATTAATCACAGGCTCAATAGGAGTATTTACTCAAATATGTATCTCCCCACCGAAGCATGATTTACATCATACAGGAAGTGCGTTCATGCGCAACTCACCACTGACTATGTTGACCTCAACTCCTGTCATGAATAGTAAGAAAGTTCACATTTGTCTTTCAATTTCGCATTTATTTAGATAAATTTACAATGCCATGGCCATGTAGGTACCTACTATATCTGCGCATAGACTTGTTGCTGAAGTGAATTGCAATGTCAATGAGGGGCCATTTGCCACATCTGAACCATGATGAAGTACATCGTCAAACGCTAACCATCACTGGTCTCAGGCGGCCTATACGCAGTATGTTCAACCCGCTAGTAAACATAAGACCAAGAGCAAGTTTCGTCCTCTTATATATCACCAAGGCGTCTGTTTGCGCAAACAACAGCGGATTCAACCTTTCACCGTACGCCAATCAGCGTTATATAAACTAAATTTAGTCCGTTTTTATGCATCAAACAAGCATATCCGACGTGGTGTAGTGGCTAGCATACCGCGCTTTCACTAGAAAGTCCCGCGGCGATCCGGGTTCGACTCCCGGCGCCGGAATTGATTTCATTTTTTGCCAATGTTTTGACCATTTTCAATTTTTTTTTTTTTTCACGTTTTACTTTGTGTTTGTCTTTTTGTTACTTTTCAGTGTCAGGTGAAACTGTCTGTGGTGTAGCTTATCCTAAGGCTGCACAAGTTGATTAGCAGCTTCTCTAACAAGAAACCGTGAAGACGCCTACGAAAATTACATGAGGATATTAGAAACATAGAGTCATGGTCGCGCAGATGCTCTGTACGCGATACAGAGCTGTAGATGCCAAGGATGAAGATAATCTACACCACTGATGTGCGCAGTGTGACAACGCCCGCTGTAAATAAGCGGACGAATGAATGACAGCACGGAGGGATGCTCCGAAGACACAGGTCAACACAAAGGATGCGTATCTGAGAGTGCTGCATAAGGGAATCAACGCCTACTGGCTATACGGTAGATCTACTCCATAGGTACAAAATACATACCCCAAGATGCCAGCAGGTTGGGCGTCAAGATGTACATTAATAGGTGAGAGAAATGGTACTCCGGAGTGGCAAAGGTGAATGCCTACTTCTGCATACATGTAATGTAATGTACTCTGCATGCAACGCTACATACAATATGCAACTCTGTGATGAAGAGAAGAGAACAAGACCGTTCCGTAACCACAATTTCTAGCAGACACCAGACTCAATGGGCTCAAGGATACCAGCCAAATGAAGAAAACAGCACATCACAACCATTATTCTCGACAACTGCAGGCTGATGGGCCACGTGCTGGGACAGAGGTCTGAGGCCCGCCTTGATGACGATGCCGCATCCATCAGGCTCTCGACAGGCACAACATCAACATTCAAGCTTCCATGGCCTGACGCGCCGTGAGGTGGCGTGAAGTGCGGGTGCAACCGACGGCCGCATGTCAATTCTCAGAATGCAGGCCCCCTCCTCCTGGCCTAGCTAGGTGTCGCGAAATGTGAGGCTGAACCTCTCAATCGGCGATGACGGAGCGGGTGCAGATGCTGCAGAATGCCGCAGATGGTGCCCAGCCCAGGCAGAAAAAGAGGCGCCCTGTCACTTCTCTTGCTTGGAGCGAATCAGCCTCGACCTGCGCGGGCGGACAGCGGGAATAATGGACGGTGACTCTTTGGGAGGCCGACAATGGCAACGAGTCCCATGTCGGAGGCCAGCGGCTGCGCAAGGGTGGGAGGGAAAAGATTTTGTTTGGCTGATGCTGTCCGTCCGATGTTGGGAGTGGGTGTGCATCAATGAAGATGGGCATCTCAGCTGCAGATATATATGGTGTGTTGATGGCTGCGTTGACACGGGGGATCTCATAAATCTTTACATCAACGCATTACATGTTCGTTCTCAGGTGTTTTTTGCCATTCAACAGCCATACAAGGCTGGATATCTACCTAGCTATCCATCTGCCTCTTCGTCTCCATTCACATTGACCACTATCTGCCTACAAACAAACACGCATTGCCCAACTGCAGCGTGTAGGTGCATAGCCAGATCCCGGCGAAGCAGCGTGCAGATTTCAGTGCAAGGCAATACGCAAAATTCACGGCCGACCAGCAAACGACACAACCAACAAGGAGCTGCAGGCATGCGATATCTTGCATGAGAAGCTCTCAGACCTCTGGCTGACACGGCACCTGTATTTTCACCCCGCAGAACCCCGATAAGGCCCCTCTTAAAAGACCCTGTGGGGAGCTCTTGGACTGGCGTCATTCCTCGCCTCCCAAAGTCAAACCTCAACCCTCCCAACCCATCGAGTCTCTTTTCAGACTCACGGCAATAGAGCTGCTGCGCAGTTCGGGCAGCTTAAGGTAGCTGCAACGCATCACGACTTGTTGCATTGGCCGTTTGCTCTTCTTGATTGATTGGTCAAGCACGCCCCTCTTGCGCTTGACATTTCCAGAGCGACCCATTTATCTGCTTTTCTGTCCTTTGTTTGTGCTCACATACCGTCTTTTGCTCAGCCATCAATTGCTTTCACTCTTTGCCAGACTATCTATACCCTCGCTTTTTACTTCAATATTTTGATATCTTTATTCTCATCGCAGCGCTTTTGCTTTATCCCTGATATATATCACTTACACACATCTTTGATATACATCTTGCTTCCTTCAAGTCGCGTAGAGCTTTCTCATGGCTGACAGAGGCAACCGCGGCAACCGCGGCGGCGACCGGGGCCGGGGTGGCGATCGAGGACGGGGTGGCGGCCGAGGTGGTGATAGGGGCCGGGGCGGCGATCGGGGTCGAGGCGGCGGTGACCGAGGCGGTGGCGGCGACCGGGGTGGTGGCCGAGGAAGAGGAGGCTTTGATCGCGGAGACTACGGCGGAGGCCGCGGCCGGGGAGGTTACGATCGTGGAGATTACGGTGGAGGCCGTGGCAGAGGAGGCTACGATCGGGGAGGAGGAGAACGCGGTGGTTATCGTGGTAGCTTCAGCGGCTTCCGGGGAGATGGTTCACGAGGCGGCGGTCGAGGTCGGGGCCGGGGGCGTGATGTCTCTCCCGGTATTTCCAGGGCCTTTGGGTGAGTCTTTATCTTTCGGATCATTGTCAACATTTGCCTAACCCATCCTGTAGCTACGGCGGTGCGATTCCAACTCCAAATGCTGAAGTCGCTCAACTCGAGACCCAGATTGTCTCACGACAATCCGCCTCGCTTGCATCCATCACCTCTCAGATGGCGGGCATGAGTGTTAAAGGCAAAAAAAGAGGAGGCGGCAATGTTGGCCCCAAGCCTCCGCCTCTAATGAACGACCGGCTCCCTGCCAGGCCAGCGTTCGGCTCACAGGGCAGACCCGTCGTTCTTTGGGCAAATTACTTCAAGGTCAATGTCACCCGTGATTCTTTCTTCAAGTATACCATTGAGGTCAAGAAGAAGGTGACCAAGTCGGCAGCTCCGAAGAAGGCATCCAAACGTGGCGGCAAAGCCTCCTCAAGGCCAGCTCCCAGCACAGAGGGGACACAGGAAACTGAACAGGAGGTCAGGGGCAGGGAACTTTTTCTCGTTATCAAGGAGACCCTTGCAAAGCTTTTGGAGCAAGACAAGACTTTTGTCGCTGCCTCGGAGTTCAAGAGCCAGATCATTACGCTCAAAAAAGTCAACCTCCCTGAAAACCCCATGATCATCCAGATTCCCAAAGATCAGGGAGATGATGAGGTCTTGGAAACCTATAGTGTCCATTTTCACGGCCCCACTGAGATTGATGTGGGAAGCATGAAGAAGTATTTGACGTCCTCGGGTGACGAGCCGGTTGCTAACGAAGACGTCGCCTTCCCACGCTTCCCCGAAGCCGTCGATGCTCTCAACACCATTTTGGGTCACGGGCCAAGGAGCGATTTTGACAAAACCGGTACCATTGGGTCACACCGTTTCTTCCCCTTTGGCGACGACAAGGTTATCGAAAAGCTCACCCATAACTGGCATGCCCTGTCAGCCGCCCGCGGCTATTTCCAATCTACACGTCTGGGAACAGGCCGCATCCTGCTAAACGTCAACGTGACACACGGTGTCTTTAGGCTGTCAGGCTCATTGACAGACATACTCGACAACCTAGGCTTGAGGGCTGCTCCAAAGACCGACTACCAAGCCATGAAGAAGCTTAGGGCCTTTGGTAAATTCCTGCCCAAAGCGCGTGCTTGGAGAACCATGATTCTCGCCACAGGCAAAACAATTCGTCGATCCAAGGCCATACAGGGGTTGGCCAATGTTTGGGATGTAGGCAAAAAGAGCCGTGGTATTGCCAATCCACCAAAGTTTGACCGTGATTGGGAGTATGCGGGACCAAAAAATGTCCAGTTTTGGCAGAACACGGAAGGAGGAGGAGGCCGATACATCTCAGTCTTTGACTATTTCAAACAGAGTAAGCTTTCTTTCCCCCTTTTCTCTCTCTTTTTCTTTTCGGTATTCGTTTGTTTTCAAGAGATTAGGCCTAACATGAGTCGAAGGCTTTAACATTATACTGAAAGATTATCCGCTGATCGACATGGGCACTGACCAAAATCCCTTCACTTACATTCCGGCCGAGATGGTGGAGATTCAGCCTGGACAGGCGATCAAAGCCACTCTCACCATGGAAGAGACAACGGCAATGCTTGAATTTGCATGCCGCTCGCCATATTCCAATGCTCTGTCGATTAGCGCGGCTAGCCGTCAGGCTCTCAATCTTGACGACAACGAACTAGACAAATTCGGTCTCTCTGTCGACAAGAGGTTGCTGACCGTACAGGGAAGAATTCTCAATGCGCCGATGGTGAGCTATATTGCCAATGGTAAGAGGGCTGACGTAGCTCCATCTAAGGGCCAATGGAACATGAGGTCAGTCAAGGTCGTCAAGGCAGGCAAGAGGATTGAGCGCTGGACTTGGGTCAATCTCATGGCAGATCATCAGCGCAGGAGGGCCGTCGATAAATCGGTGGTGTTAAGTTACGGAGAATGGCTGGTTAGCATGGGCATCAACATCAACAAAAATCCCATGGATCCATTTCGGGAGGTGGCCGATCCCTCGAATCTCGAGAATGTCTTTGACTGGCTGAAAAAGAATGATGTCCAGCTCTTCGTCATCATCCTTCCCGAAAAGGACTCCACCGGCTTATATAGCAAGATCAAGACGCTGGGCGACTGTACGTATGGAATTCATACGAGTTGCGTAGTGGCCCAGCAGTTTGCAAAGGCAGCTCCAGCCTATTTTGCCAACGTTGGGCTCAAGATCAATCTGAAGGCCGGTGGCACCAACCACAAGCTACGAGACGATTTTGGCATTCTGAGTGATGGCAAAGCCATGATTGTTGGCTACGATGTTACTCACCCAACCAACATGAGCCAGAGGAAAAGCAGCGATACTCCCAGTCTGGCGGGATTCGTATCCAGCATCGACAGAGATCTCGCCCAATGGCCTGCGATAGCGTGGGAGCAACCTCCAAGGCAGGAGATGCTCAGCGACAAACTACTAGATGCATTTATGATACGGCTAGATACCTGGAGCAAGCACAATGGAAACAAATATCCAGAAAACATCGTCATCTACCGAGACGGCGTCTCCGAGAGTCAATTCTCCCAGGTGCTCGACAACGAGCTCCCAATCATCAGAGAGGCCTGCCGCAAGAAGTATCCTCCCACCCAACCCCAGCCAAAGCTCACAATTTTGGTCGCGGTGAAGCGGCACCAGACTCGCTTTTACCCTACTTCAGCAGATGACATGTCCAAGTCCGGCAACACCATCAATGGAACGGTTGTGGATCGGGGCGTGACCCAGGCAAGGTACTGGGACTTCTTCATGACAGCCCACGAAGCCCTTCAAGGCACCGCTCGGCCAGCCCACTATACCGTTCTTCTCGACGAAATCTTCCGCGCTAAGTTCGGTGACAAGGCGACCGACGAGCTGGAGCGTCTGACGCACGAGCTGTGCTACCTCTTTGGCCGCGCCACCAAGGCCGTCAGCATCTGTCCGCCGGCGTATTATGCGGACATTGTCTGTGAACGGGCTCGCCAACACCGCCCTGAGCATTACGGAGCTGGCGATGATACGGAGAGTGTGTCGACGATATCCGGGGCCGGAGCTGGCACGGCAGGGAGACAGGTGCATGCCAATCTCAGGGATAGTATGTATTATATTTGAGCGATTGTGTTTTATGGCGACGGCAAATTTAGGATAAGCTGAGATTGTCTTTGATAAGCTTATACACGGCATAGCTTAGCTTAGTATTGGATATTCAGCAGCTTTTTAAAAGAAATTGAATGCAAGCGTATTTTTGAAAAGCGGCACCTAGAATGGCAGCAGATGTCTTTTGTGACGGCTAGTTAGATATTGAAGCATATTGATTGGAAATATTTGTATTACGTTTCCCTGTAGTAGAATAGTCTTTACGCGTGAATGAAGGGCGAGCATATTGTTCACACGGGATGATGCTTTATAGATTTACATCAAATATATCATAATTTCTAATTCATTGATGGTCATTATGTATGAATCGGATTGCCGGCGTGTTATCATCAAATAGGACAGCAAATCCTGATTGCCAATGGATATGTACTCTCAATGCCAGATTTGGGCTATTTACTGCATCGAGTTTGTACAATGCAAAAAGAGAAGAAAAAGAAGAGCCTCTATCCAAACAAATATATGCTACCAAATCAACAAAAGAAAGAAGCCCAGAAAAGACCTGTCTACTCTACAAGTTCGCTTTCGTCTTACGATTCGGCACAAGGCGCTTCATAAACTCATCGTCCAACGTCGATTTCTTCTCCAATGGCTTCTTCGCCCACTCCTCATACTCTTTCTCTTCCTCCCACCACTTGTCCATTTCTATCTTGGCCCACTCGGCGGCAGCCTTTGCGCAGAAGACGGGCTCCTCTAGGGGCACGAGGTGGCCGCTTTTGGGGTGCGTGACTTCTTTTACGCGGCCGGCTTTGGCGCCTCCGCTGCCTCCGACGCCGGTGCCTGTCTTTTCGAGCTTTTCGCGGATGAGATGGGGGAGGGAGACGTCGCTTGTGGCGCCGAAGATGTAGAGGACTGGGGGGCGGAGGTGGGGGAGGCGGGCTGCGGTGTTGTTGCCCTCGGAGCGGTAGAAGGGGAAGATGGGGGGAGTGTCTGGGTCGAAGTCGTGGTCGGGGGCCTTGCGGGAAGGGTGAGTGATGAGTTTGCTGACGGGGTCAATGGCAGGCCAAAGGGGACGAATAAAAGTGAAGACCTCCTGGTGCTTGGTTGTGGTAAGGCGAACAGGGGTCTGGGATTCGTCTTGCTGAGAAGAAGTAGACGGAGCCGAGACCTCACGTAGGCCGTACCGGATAAAGAGATCAAGCACACGAGGATCCCAGGCCTGATAGAACGGTTTAGAGCGGAATGCCGCTGCGGCAGCGGCGCGGGACGGCCAGACTTCGCGGCGGGTGGCGCTGAGGGAGGCCGGCCGGCTGTACGTCTCGGGCGAGCTGGGGAGCTTCTTGGGGGCGGTGAAGCGGGCGATGACGGGGTCGAGCATGACGATGCCGGTGAAGAGGCGCGGGTGCATGAGGGCGACGTTTGTGAGGGCGTTTGCGCCAAAGGAGTGGCCCATGGCGATGATGGGCCGGGGCATGCGGAAGGTGTTGATGACGTGGAGGATGTCGCGGGCGTAGTCGAGCCAGTTGGCTGTGTTTTAACACTGGTTAGTATATTTGTTTATTTATTACATGTATATTGTAAGGTGAAGGATATGAGAGGGGGGGTAGGGTGAGGTGAGATGAAGAATGAGAGACGAGAGAGACGTACGGTCATTGCCCAGGTTGGCCGCATTGAGAATGCCGCTTTGGCCCTGGTGAGCGGCGTCAGTGATCCAGATGGCACGCAACCGAAGGCCCTGCTTTTCCAGTTCTTTCAAGAATTCCTCATAGAGAGGCTCATAGAGTTCCTGGTCTCGATTAGCACTCATCGTCATGACATCTCGAGGGTGAGAGAGGGACGGACCTTTGGAAAGCCATTTGCATGACTGCCCACGATGGTGATGTCGCCTTTGCGCGGAGGGTCGCCGTGCCGGGGAGTATATTGCTTTACGTTGAGCAGAAACGGTTCGTCTTGCGAGACTGCGGTTGCGCGAGGGTATTCCCGTATGTGCGATGCCTGGACGGTGTGCTCGCGGATGTCGAAGACGGGGGATGAGGGTGATGAGGAGGAAGCCATGGTGATGTCGCTCTATGTATGTATACGTGTGTATATACAGGATATGGATTCTAGTAATTATAAGGCACAAGGGAGAGGGGAATCTTGGTGGCAGCTGTGCTATTTGAATTAGCAGAGAGGAAGAGTGAGTGAGAGGCCGTTTGTATCGCGTCGGAGTACCAGGATAGGTGAGGGATTGCCACGATACTACTTGGTCTATATGGGAGTCGCCAACTCAGTCAGACTCTGCAAGTTTTATCGCTGAATCTTAGCAACCTGGCTTCGTGAATGGAACAGTCCTGGGTAGCCTCAGCTCCATTCTTTCAGAAGCAAACGGCAGGCCGCATGCAAGATGCTCCTTATGGGCTCTGCTCGGCTGGCTGGGTTTTCGGGGTTCGGGTGGAGATTGAGCCTCGGCAAAGGCGATTGGAGATGCTGGTACCTGAATCGGGGGCCAGACAAACACGCTGGCAGATATTCTGAAAGCCGATTCGATTATAGTGGCGTTATGGCGACGGCTGATACCGTTAGGTGCTGACTAGTGCAAATCTCAGCTTCATTGTCAGTACTAATGGAGAAGTGCCTTAGGTGCCTTAGTAATAACGGGGTTTGGGGGACACGTGAAGTGGAGAGAGTTTTGTTGTCTTTGAAGCTTTTGAACACCTTCACGCCAACTTCTAAAAACCCAGCTACGAAGTACCACGTATCAATGCCAAATGAGTAGCATCTTATTGCATCAGAACCTTACAGAGCGGCCGACCAATACCTCAAACCGTTCACGTGTGCGGGTTACATGAACAGTAAATGACCACATACTAAATCCGGGGCGTGACAGTGGTGTTTTGTGGAGGCGGTTGGTTGGTTCAACAGCATCGCAGTAAGAGAGAGAGAGCCTCAAGCTGGGACATATAAACACGGATATCAAGGGGATAGTGCAACAGCAAATTATTTTTGCAGTCTCATTTACCAAGAGATATGCCTGCACCAGCACCAACGCCGTCGCCGAGCCTCATCCTCTTCGTCGGAGCCCCGTCTCCAGCCTCCGTGAACTCCCAATCCTGTACTCTCAACAGCTTTGAGGAGCCATTTCATACCTTATTTGGCCCTCTAGACCACGGCAAGCACAAACTGCGGAAACACACAGACACGAGCTCGGGCGCTGAAATTGCATCACAAACACACGCCGTTTGGCGGTCTGTGCCGCTCAATCGTCGTCCTCTTCACACTGGCCTGAGCCAAAATCACAGCATCCTAGACATCTCCTTTCAAGCTCATCGCGACTTCTTCACCACGGCGGATGCTCTCCCTAGAGATGACACACAATCCTTTGACCGTGGCGATGATGGAGGAACGCTTCTTACCCAGTTTGTTGAAGAGTCGTTGGCCGCTCACAACTTGATACCATCCAGTCAACTAGGCAGCTTCAGCTTGAACACGAATGAAGACACCACAGCTTCATTCACCACGACCTCTTCAAACGAAGCTTCCCTGCAAGACCCCACCCGTTCACTACCAACGCCTGTGCCATCACACCTCTCAGACTTGGAAGACGTCCCTTCAGCAGCTCGCATCCTCGCCCTGAGCCCCCAGACAGTGACGCTCAATTTAATTGTTGCCGTCATCTCCATCGCCCAGCCTCGGACTGTCACGACGCGTTGGGGAACAACTCTCTCGCTGGTTGAAGTCCTCGTTGGTGATGACACCAAATCGGGTTTTGCCGTAACCTTTTGGCTATCCAACGACCAGGTCTCGACCAGCCAAGTGAGCAAGCTCCGCCGACAAGACGTTGTGTTAATGGAAAATGTTGCACTCCATGTTTTTCGCGGCAAGGTCTACGGCCAGAGTCTGCGCAAGAACTTGACGCGAGTGAGCCTCCTGTGGCGGAGCGAAGGGGGCGGCTACTATGATAATAAAGACATTGCCAGACGAACGGCTGCGAAGCATCCTCAACGGGAAAAGACACGACTCGTCAAAGACTGGGTTATTCAGTTTGTTGGACGAGATTTCGGAGCAACTACACGAAAAGAGGCCAATCGGAAATCGTGGGATCGGCCTCCCGACGATACGCAGTGATGTGAGTGATTCATGCTTCTATTAGATAACGCCAGGATCTATATGTGATTCCTAATTTAATTACACTATGCAGCTCAAAATATGCAGTACTATTTGTACATGTCCAAATTCCATGGGTATAGAAAAACACAAAGCTCGAAACAAAGGAGTCAGGAGAGTGGAGTGGTAACTTCAGCCGGGTAATTATACCATGGCCGGTGCCATCTCAGTCTTCTTACCGTCCACGCCCTTCTTGACAGATCTCCATTCGAATGCCAGGCAGCACAGGAATGCGCATCCGGCACAAGCAACGGAAATGTAGTAGGTATGGCGCAAACCCAGCATGTATGCCTTCAGGACAGCGTCAAATGCATCAAGGCGGTTGATCCCTGCAAGCACGGATTTGATCTCAGAAGCGCCGCTGTTGATGAAGAGCTGAGGGTCGATACCGAGGTTGTCCTTTTCAAGCTGGTCGATGAGTCCGTTCTGGAAGAGAGTCTGGGCAACAGCAACAAAAACTGCACCACCCAGGACCTGGAAAAACTGGACACAGGCAGTGCCGATAGGAACCCATTCCTGGGTGAGGACCGTCTGCACAACCAAAACGGCAGTCTGGAAACCAGCTCCGATGCCCAAGCCGGCAATGACCTGGTAGCCAAACCACTCCTTGAGCGGGCTGTGGACGTCGAGAGTCGTAAGCAGGCCCGTTCCGACGGTATACAGAATCATGCATGGAATGATGATGTAGTTGTAGTAACCAATGACCGAGATGAGGCCACCCGAGAGGACTGAGATGAGCACAGTAGAAAGGAGCAGCGGCAAGATCTTGATACCGGCCGTGACGGCACTGACCCCCTGGATGGCTTGGAAGTAGAGGGCTGTTGACTCGGTTAGCACAATTTGTTTGGGTCACTATCGTTTACGTTGTAGGGAGACAACTCACAAAGATAGTAGACAAGAGGGAAGAAGCCAGCGCCGAAAAACAGGCTGAAGAGCATGGCGGGGAGCACATTGCGGTCCTTGAACATGCGCGGCGGAAGAGTTCCCTTGTCGCCCTTCCAGAACTGGATCCCAATGAAGATTGCAATCATGAGGCCAAAGCCGACAAAGAGGCCGATAATCTTTGAATTGCTCCAAGCATATTCCGAGCCGCCCCATTGCAGAGCCAACAGAAGACACACAATGGCGGGAATGAAGATGGCCGTGCCCAGGATGTCGATCTCGAGAATGCGGGCTAAGACGGTCATGTTGAGCGTATCTTCCGAGTTGCGGTTGACGTGCAGGATGAGGACGACAATGAGCATGGCGAGGCCACCGATGGGGAGGTTGATGTAGAAGCACCATCTCCAGGAGACGTTTTCGGTGAAAGCACCGCCGAGAAGAGGACCGGCGACGGAGGCGATTCCCCACATGCCACCGATGAGACCAAAGGCAAGGGGACGCTTGTCGAGAGGCACTACAGAAACAATCCAGTTTAGCAAGCTGCTATTTTATGCTGACGACGGAAAGGGAGTTTGATTAGGAACCATACTTGATAGAGAGATGATGACGATGGAGCCAGAGAACAAGCCCGCCGTTCCAATCTGGCCGTCTCAGTCAGCACCTTGATATTAAGCTACTATAACATGTGATTCGAAAGGAAACTTACTCCTGCAATGGCTCGTCCAACAATGAGTGCCTTGGATGAAGGCGCTACAGCCGAGAGCAAACTGCCGATTTCAAAGATGAAGATGGCGGCGAGATAGGTCCATTTGACGTTGAAGTATTTGTATATGGCACCATACATTGGCTGCAGGGCCGTGGTGGTGAGAAGATAGGCAGAGCCATACCAGCCCTGATTAAAGAGTCAGTTATTTTGTAACAACAACAACAACAACATGCAAAAGGAACAATTGATGTCATATCTCAACGACAATAGTGGAAGAAAATAGCCGAAGAAAAAGGGATGCACTCACAATATCCTTCACACTCTGAAACCTCGCAGTAATAGTCCCCAACGCAGGCGCAATAATCGTCTGATCCAGCGCAACCAGGAAAATAGCCATGCACAAGGCGAAGACGATGGAAACGAGCTTCAGTCCCTTGGGATAGTTGTCTGCAGGGTTCGTCGCCGTCGTGGTAGTCTTGGTGACATCTTCCATGACGCCTCCGTCCTTTTCCTGCTGCGTCACGTCTTCTCCCGTCACGGCGATTTCCTTTTCGACATCGTCGTTGTCGTGGTTCACAGGCGGCGGCAACGAGCCGCGCTCTGTCTTGTCTGATGAAAGACGCGGAGTTGGTGATGCTGAAGACATCTTTGACCCGCTCTGTATGAAACAACGGGACTTGTGTGAGAAAGACTGAGAAAAAGAAAATGAGGTTGGCTCCCTGTTAGTTTTTTTTAAAGTCCTCCAACAAAAGGAGCTGAAGAGGCGATCTAGGCTGAAAACCGATCACTGCTAGCGCTTCAGCCTCTCTCGATCGGCTGCGTGTTATCCTTCTTTCGTCTCACTTCCCTGGCCAATGCAAGGTGCAGAGGGTAGATAATAAAGGAAATACGAAAATCAAGAATGTGGTACACCTTTTCAGCCTTATACCAAACAGTCGCATCACATCAAATCAAACCCACACACACCCTAACAACAAAACCATCGTCTCATCATTCACCGTAAAAACCGTCTCGGCCATCGGAATGACTCAAGCCCATGAGATGCACACTAGAGTCCAGTGCCATTTACCGAGAAAGACTAGTACAAACAAGAGCAAAAGAAAAAGAATTTACCAAGCCGTTAATTAAATCCGGAAAACTCACTCCATCCAATGCGGCAGACAGCAAGACACACTCACACGCCCCTCTCATCCCCACAAAGAAAAGACGTGGCGAACTGCTTCACGATACAATAAACCCTCCCTTCTTCCAAGCCTCTTAGAAAAATCAATCAATGACAAAGCATAACTCCACTCTCCTGCAATCCTTCCTCCCCTTACACGGAAATTAAAGCATAAATGATTTTTTTAGGCGTGCTCTATTGTTTTTTTAACCTTTCGTGCCGCCCCGAACCAATCACCAACTACAGCTTTTTTAGTTAGCAAATCCTGCTCATGACTCAAAGGGCGAATGACGCCTGAAGCAGCTTAGTGGCCGCAAGAGCCCAGCTGACCCTGGGAAACGTGGTAGTAAGACGCGGACTTGGAGCTTGACCGATGTCCGAGGATCGAACAGATTGGATTGAGGGGTGTGTGGTGTGCGAAGGTTTTCTCTACGGGAGAATAAACTAGCTGCCGCTGGTATGGACCAGGGGAGAGGAAGAGGGAGCGTTAGTTATTATACGTTGGAAATCAAGACACGATCTTGAAGGGTTGGTGTTGAGTCTCCCGGTGTAACAGCAAATGCATCATACAACAAAGATGTAACATCAAACAGAAGGATCAATATACCAAACCTACAGCTCACTTACAACTTCATGTACTAAAATCCTTTCCCAAAATCCATCCATACATACATACGCGTACATTCACGCTCCTCAGATCCTACAACCCGCTAAAAAGGCCCAGAACCCACATTCTTACAAGGAACCGCATCTCCACCCGCAAAAGCTTAGCCCAACTTCCCCCCCAATCTTAGATCTCAGGCACACCTTCTCGGTCTTGTCTAAGTTCCGCGTTTATCGGCATCAGATTGGAACAAGGAACCGCACATTGTCCGCGCCCCCAACCACTTCGCTATTCATTCGTTGTGCGCGAGTACGTGGCCGAGCCAGATGATTGATAAGATGCCGGATTTTGCTGTCGCTGTTTTATTATCCCCGCGTCACGGCTATTTCCTCACGGCTGTCCGCTAGGCCAACTTCCAGCCTACATCTACTCTCAGACAAAGGGGGCGGGCAGTTTGGAGTCAGACGGCGTGAAATCATTTTCCCCTATCTAGTCTAGACAAAATCAATGCTGGAGATTCTGCGTATTGCATTTGCGTATTCCTCGGGTACCTATCCCTCTGCCTTCTCTTCTGCCTCTGGCGCTGGAGGAACCCATACCAGCAGCCCGTCCTTGTCAATCTTCATCCCCTCTGTTGGAATAACTCTCAACACCTTCTGGAAATACTTGTCCCTCACTACCAATCCCGGCCGTATGTAGACGCCTCGTGCAAGCGGCAGCAGGCGATACGTCTTGGTACGCCTTGACATTGGGAGGAGATGCACCGTCGTCTGCTTCGATCCAGAGAAAGCAAACGCATCGCTTGGTTCCATTACCAATCCGAATGTCAAGAAATGGCTGGATGGGTTTTCAATCGTGATATCGAGTCGAACCAAGCCTGCCTGCTCCTGCGAGCTGTGAAGCACCGATGCCAATACTCTGGGCTCTGTCCCAAGAACCATGTACTGCCCAACCGTCATCGTCGTGACATTGATCGAATTGCTCTCGCCATCTGCTAATTGCCGTCGTCGTCGCCAGCGGACTACAAACGCCAAGTCGATTGCGACGGGATGCCTGTCGTCCAACGTAATCTTCTGCGCCACCAGACCAAATCGAGCTTCATACATCGTCTTTGGAGCCACAATCATGCCATCTGCTGAGAGTTCGGGCTGGTTCACGACCTGGCACCGTCCGCCAGGCGTCACAGCCGTAACGGCTAAATCCAGACCAACTACGTCCAAATCTTCTGTAGCGAATGATGCATAGTGACAAACCAAACACCATTGTTGCGCAAGACCCCTGGCCTGAACAACATCGCCATCAGACACATCTTGCAGGTCTTCATAATCGAACAGGCTTGGCCAGGGATCTGGATGAAGCCGCGGCATCAAATCGTAATTTGCTTCAAACGCGTTCACGATATTAAGGTGAATCGGCAACACTTGGACGATCGGTGTTGCAGCGTCTGATTCCAAGTGGTAATCCGCCCGAATCTGTATTTCGTACGCTGTAGGCGCTGGCGCTGGGTCGAGATGGATCGACAACTCCAACGACGAAGAGCTGGCTATGTGACCAAGAGCGAGCCCCGTCACTTGCGACTCTTCTTCGGCAGCGTCTACCTCTCGTTTATGTTCGCCAGCGTCCACTCGGAACCGAGGAATAACCTTTCCAACAATGCGAATGTCCAATTTCACATTGGCGGAGTCATCCTCTTCGTTGTATAAGCCAATCCGCAGGGGAATCGGCTCATTAGCATAGAACTGGCCGAGGGGCTCTACCGGCCTCAGTTTCATCTTGGGAGGCCTTGGTTGTATATGTAAAATGTGCCCGTCGGGTCTCGACAGCCGTGGTTTTGTCGCGCCTTGAACGAACCATCCTGTGACTTTGCCTGATTCTGACAATGACAGCATGTAATCCAACTCAAAGGTATCAGTTTTGTAAGTCAAAACTACGCGAGATGCCGACGCCTGCCCTGGTTCTCGCAAGGGTATGTTCATCTCAAAAACCTGTCTGTGGCCAGGTCTAAGCGTAAGATCGCATTTGCCAGTCAATTGACCCTCCTTTTCATCGTCCTTGTCTTCGACTTCGACTTCGTCTTCGTCCTTTGCCTTGTCTTCGTCTCCGTCTCCATCATTTTTGTCCTCCTTTTCACTTTCATCACTTTCCTTGGCATCTCCCCCAAGTTGCTCCGTCAAAGCTACGAGGGTTACGGAAACAGGAGTTTCGGAAGAATTCGTCGGCAAGTCAGAGTCGTGTATAAGTGTGATCGGTTTAAGGTGTCCCTCGAACTCGACCCGGATTGAAGACAAAGTAACTGGCGCAGCTGCTTGAAGCGCTTCAGACTTTAGCGACAGCTGGGCCAAGCATGTCTCACCAGCCCGGCCCTCTTTGGAGCGGAAAGCAAAAGATGTTGATATAAAAGATGAGGCTACGTCATCCGAAATGGTAATGAATGGTCTAGATGTCGACGATACCCCATCTAATGACTTGGCAAGATCATAGTGCCATTTTTTTCTAGGAGTAAACCCTGAATGTCAAGTATTAGCTTAGCTCCAAGCACATGTATCAACGGCATCAAATCAAACTTACGCTCATTCATTAGTTCCCAGTCAATTGCGACCACAATATCCGCCCGCCCAGTTTCCGCCGCCGCTCGCCTCATCACCCATAGGATATCTTCAGAGATGTCCAACCACCATTCGGAGCGGAAAGATTTGTCTTCCCACAACGGTCTAAGCATGGCCAACACTTCATTCCAGCTCCCCAATGTCGCCATTTCTCTCGCGCACTCTAGAGATATCTCTGCCGCAATTCGGTGCTGCTTCCGCGCTTGAAACTGCCCCCTTGCGTTGAGAAGACAGTCTATCATTAGTTGTGCATGATTGATTCCGTTTCCGTTCAACGGATATTCCTCGTGAGGCGGAGGACACATATATGTATCGTAGCGGATGGCCTTGCTCGCCACCCTTGACGCGGGCGAAGCGTCCGGCGCTCCTCTGTCATCGTCAGGTATCCTATGGGCTAATGTCCTGCGAGCTCCAAGGTGGCGCGCTGCTATCCGATACCAATAGCCCGTATGATGCAACAATTCCCAGGGCTGCAATCGCTCTCCAAAGAGAGCCTTCTCTGGCTGAAGGAAAATCGTCATGGTTGAAGGCCCTAAGCCCGGAACTTCGACCATCTCAATCATGTTAGCCATCACCATTGCCCACCGAGATTCCCAAGCTTGCCAGCCATAATTATTGGTGCCTCTTCCTCGGCGGTCAACAAAGTCGCTGATGCGGTCACGGTGAGACTGCCATCTCCTAACTGCCAGGCTCGTCTGCCCCATCCACAAATGCAACCGTAGACAGCGAATAGATATGATATCGGCCAGAAGTCGTGCCTCGTTCCAGCGGGGGCTCCAGCTGGGGATGATATCGAGCACATCTTGACCAAGCAAGATCTCATACGCCTGCTCAAAAGATCGAATCGCTGCGTCAATTTCTTGGCGAAACTCGGCGAAAATGGCAGACTTGAAATCATAGCGGAAATTCCAATCCGGCAACGACAGTGTCTGCGATGTTCCAGAAGTAGGCGGTAACGTCGGCTGCGGAACGATTCCTCGGGATCTCTTCTTCCTAGCATGTCTCCCGAGGTCTCGATAATATTCGATGGCCGTGTTATATAGCAGAGCGAAAATACTATCCATCACCCTCCTCAATTCCGACGGCGATTCCTGGGGAGGAATATAGAAAATCGATTTAGGGTCTAACCCAGTTCCCCTTCGAACACCCTCCAGTCGATCTTGTATAATTTCGGCAGTCAGATTAGCCTTAGCCTCTGCATCGCCGAGAATGATAACAACCAGGCGTGTCTTGTATCCCGATTCCACCAAAGTCGCTCTCATACCGTTGAGAGCAGACTTTAACCGATTGTCTTGCTGTACAGCAATCTTCGAATCGCTAGTCAAGGTATGGAAGCACACGAATATGCTGGGTATTTCTTCCTGGTGCTTCTTGATCCACTGCGCATTCATCAGTCCATCAGGGTACAGAGCCGACGAAGGGCTGAGCGGCGAGAAGGGCGAGTGTAGAATCGGGGCGGTCGTCAACGGCTCGATAGTCTCAGGCAGCGTCGCTCGTCGAGATGGAAGGACAAAAGTCTATATTCATATCAGAAATGCGCTGCGCAACCGGCTCGGCTCCCATTGCAAACTCGTCTTACCCTGCCGACGGTCTTGACACGAAGCCTGTAGTGCTCTTCCCTCGTGACCACAGTCCATGATTTCCCGCGCTCGTCCACCTCTTCAAAGTACGATTCCAAAAAGTTCGCTTCCTTTCCCTCGAGAGGCGGCAGATCAGACCGAAGAAGGACGCCCTGGCCTTTGGCCTTGGCAGGCTGGTCTGGCGGATCCGAACTCAACCCCGACACCACAATCAGCGGCACATTATGATCGAGGCTTCCCAAAGGGTAGCCATCCATGGTGATTAGTTCGGCGTCGAGAAGACATAGGCCAGGCGTCTGTTTCGTGCCGAGGAGCTTCGCATTCAGATCGGAATTGCGCAACTGGTTTCACTTGCTTGGAGGTGGTGGAGCAGCGTTAGCATCACTCAAGAGCAAAAGCTGCCCCTCGTTGCAGCGCAAAGCAGCCCACCTTGCAACCTTGTAAACGAAGGTATCTCTGAGGCTTTCTCTAGCAAACGCTGAGGTAAAAATAATAGGAGGAGATATTCATAAAATAACAATTAAATAATCAATCGAGTGTACATTTCGACCTGTGAAACCTCCATGAAATGGTACAAGCACAAGCTCGCAGCATATGAAGCTCAGAAGGTGACAACTCTGTAGACCTGCCATTAGCGGCCAGCGTTAGAGCTCACTGCTGGGCGGCACAAAACGAACCGGCGCCGGAAGAACGCCGGAAGCCGAACAAGCGCACCCTCTACCCAAAAATTCAAGATGCAATAGAATGATGCAAAACAACCTCTCAATTCACCAGACAATCTCCAACCACAAACCCACCAGCTCGGCAGCGCAACTTCGCATTCTTCACCTTCCGGCTCCTCGCCTTTAATCCGCAACCATGAGACCCACGCAAATCCTCAGCGTGGGCAAATACCGCCACCTCAAGCTCACAACAAAGGACGTCGGCCGCGGCTTCTACAAGGGCAACCGAACGGGCTCCATGGGTCGGCACACCAAGTACGGAGGATACCTGATCGAATGGAGCAAAGTGCGCACATACGTCGTGCCCCAGAACCTCAGCGAGTCCAAGGTACGAAAAAGAACACACCAAAGCGGGCAATTGGCAGAAAGAGAGACTAACATTGTGGTTTGTTTGCAGCTCACTCCGTTTGTGAGCAGAGAAGTTCGTTCCGAGCCTGGTGATTACAAGGGTTTGAGCAAGGGTCCTCAAGATCCTTACTTTTACGTCGAGCAGTGGAAGCGGTATAACGGCGTTGATTAAGTGTCTTCTATGAATCATACGATACTACAAGACGGAGAAAGAAGGGCACATCTACGAATAAATCTACAGCAGAAGTCAAGGGTATTCTGCTGAAGCTGTATATATACACCCTACGAACATTGTACCACCACCATGTATGATGGAGTCAAACAGTGAATGGGGAGGGAGAGAAAAGGATACCATCACGGCCATGTATGATTAGTTACGGTATCTAAACATACACCATACAAAAGGGAAAGAGAAGGCGAGAGTAAAAAGAAATCCAAAATCAAATTTAAGTAAAATAAAGAGCGCGCCACTATTGATGTGGCCAGGATATCACTAGGTATATGTTTGCTCGCTGGTTGACTGACTTGCTTTCTCGCCCCCATTCTTCTTCCATTATTCCCTTCTCTTGACGAAATTACTCACATCTCCCATCTCTTTCACATCTCTATCTTGACCTGCGGCAAGTCTTCTTGAGCCGTCACAAAAGTCTCAATGCCCGGACGCTCTGCTTCGACCTTCTCATTGTCTTCAGCCACCCCATTAGCAGCGGGTTTCTCCTCAACCAGGTCTGTCTTTGAGTCCGTCACACCAACATATGCTGGTCCGGGCGACGGGCTCATAGGTCGCGACCCAGGCGTCATTGCTGAATTGAGCGTAATCATGCTCGCCGTTTCCGCATCATTCTTAATGCTGAACGGCAAGGCGATGCCGTCGAGAAACGGCCTCTTTCCAGCCACGCCCGTGTCAGGCGAATAGTCCGGGCTGAGGAGGCCATCGTGGGCTGCCTCCTGCTCTCGGCGCATGGCGATCAATTGCTCCACAACAGTTTCCCCCTCCGTCTCTTCGCTGCCAGTCTGATGCTCATCTCGCACAATCCGCTGACGAGAAGGCCTGCGGCTATGTCCACGTTTCTCGCCTGCGGAGTCCAACGGAACCTCGTTAGTCAACTCCGGAGTAACGGCTTGCATCTCGGGCTCGTAGTTAGCCTTCTGCTCTCTCTCCACCGTCATCTCGTCATGCTTTGATCCCCACAGAGACCAAATGGCCAGGCCGAAACTCTTCTTTCTCTTTCCTGGCTGTAACTCGGTGCCCAGGGGTATTCGCCCAGCCAGTGCGGTAGGCGGCGGACGCTCATCCGGACCAAAATCCTTATAACCAACGATCATCTCTTTAATAATCTTTTTATGCGTTTTGGCTTTAGCACTAGAGTATTTGTTGTCCCATGTGCACTTGGTTTCTAGCCACTTTCTAACAGGGCCTTCTTTGATGATTCCAATCTCTTCAGGCTTCATGTTGCATCCAGGCAGATCTGTTTCCAGGGGAAGAGGCAAAATGGCGCCATTCCGAGCTATGCGCTGTCGAATCATATAATTCTTGAATGGTGGAAGTGGATCTCCTGCTCTTCCAACCTCTGATGGGGTTAATTCATCCGTTGGCTCTTTGTCTTTGTTCTGGTCTTGTTCTTCCTGCCCTCCAGCTTCTGTATCAGAGCCAGAGCTCGTAATGACGGAAATCGCATCGTCATCCATAATCTCAATATCTCTGTTCTGAGCACGCGCTAGGGCCCAGGCTCCAAACTGCGCAATCGACCTGTACATGTACTTGGCAGGGCTTGTAAAGCTCAGAGTCGGAGCAACGTGGCACAGATCGTCCCACACTTGAAGCTGCACATAAGTAGGCTTGTACTTAGCAAGCAATCTCCTTCCGTGATCTGTCAAGTCCGCATCTGGAGGTGCGTATTTTGTCGGGTTCGCGCACTTGTGAGCCAAGTAAATCTGTTCATCACGAAGAAGCTCGCCACCTCCGACAGTAATCAGAAGAGGTGGCAGCCCACCAAGCGTCGGCTGCTTGACGGGGCTCACCAACGGGTGCGATAGAAGAGCATTTGTTGTATACATCTGGCAGAGGTTAGGCTCCATTTCCAACCGAACGGTGAACAAATTGGAACTCACTTGAATCTGGTCTTTCATGGTGATCAGCTCTCCATCGATTGTAACGGTCAAAAACTTTTCCGTCTCAGCGTGAACGCCAGCACTATCGATATGAACGCCGGCTTCGCCATCAACTATCGGGACCACGGGATCCTGCTGCTTCTGCTCTAGCTCGGCCGTAGACGGAGCTTTTTTCTTATCACTCTTCTTGCGCTTGTCCGCCTCTTCCTTGAGCATCTTCACATCGTCGTCATTGGGCGGCGGCCACGCCCTGGATGGCTTATGGTGAAACCCTGACTGTGGTATGTAATCCAGCGGTGTCTCAAGGGCAACGCTGGGAAACGAATGCGTCAAGTCAACCCAAGGGCTAATGAGGATGCCCCCGGCGGGCAATGGAATGCCTTGGTCTCGAAGAAGGCACAGCATGGACGTTACCATACCACCACCAGCCGAGTCTCCAGCAAAGATGATTGTGCTCGGGTCTTGGATTGTCAGCAGATATAAATAAGCTGCCACACAGTCCTGAAGGCCACATGGAAACGGAAATTGAGGAGCCAGGCGATACCGCGGTGCAAAGACTCTAGCTTTTAGCTTTCTCGCGTGGCGTTGTAATTGGTAACGATGCTCATAGACGCTCCCAAAATAATAAGCACCTCCGTGTACATAAAGCATCACACGACGCAGCGGCTCGTTATTCTTCTTCCGCTCATTGGCATCCGCCCGCATCTCAATCCACTCGGCCTCCAAAGGACCCTTCGGACCTCGCCAGTGCCACCATTTCCTGCCGCCAACCTGGCGGATGCCGTCAGGTCCCAGCTCTCCCTCGATTAATTCTGCTGCTCGGCCGAGGTGTTCGTCGGGAATGGTCACGCTCTCCAGCTTGACCCATTGCGGGTGCGGGACCCATTGGGCCGTGAATCCCTGGATCTCTTCGACAGTGTGTTGAGAGGCATACTCGAGGAACGATCGAATAAGGTGCAGCCCCTCGTCGTACGACAGATGCGTGGTTGGGTGCTCTTTCAGGTTCTTCTTGTTCAGGTACTACAAACATCCCGCCCAAACAGAGCACGAGTTAGCACAATTGTACTCGTTGAGAAGAAATCCAAAAGGATCCCCTTCTTCTCCTTGAAATCAAACACCAGCAATATCAGACCCGTCGCCATTAGGTTTTACATACGTGCGAAAACAAGGTGGTGACCACCGTTGGCGTTACGGCCAGAGAAACCGACGTCGTGTTAAGCCTGTTCATGGCGATCTCGTTTGTCCTCCAGGTCCCATCGATTCGTGCGGATCGCTGGTTTATAGAGAATACGAGTATAAAAGGGACAGCGCGGTCTAATTAAGAGACGGGAAGATACGAACACCGACACACCGGCATAAAAAGGGCAGAGGTCAAAGCATCTTGATATTGGCATCAGGGGCCCCCATGATGTCATGCTTCATATGGCAAGGGATGATCTTGGCTCCCAATCCTCGAATGTCGGTTGGAAAAAGTATGTTACTACATTAGTACTAGCGCGGGGAGCTATGCTAGTGGTCAGTGCACAGGCAATCTAGCACAGAATTCGCGGGTGGGAATGAAAAAAAAAAACACCAAAAATTTTGTGCAGACTGGAGGCCGTTTGAATTTGAGCCCCTCCATATCCCCGCTTAATACATTCAAGGCCAGCATCAGCATCATGGCATCTACAGAGGCAGCGCAGTTGCCGCCGGCGGGTAAGTGGGAGCAAGGGCATTAATCAGGCCTTGGGACATTGCTTTATTAACTCTGCATAATACAGCACTCCGGCAGTCCAACTTCGAACAAGCAGTGGCATGCGCCCTCCACCTATGGCCGGCCTTGACTCTCGCGGTGCAGAACAACTGGGGAGGACCCGACTCTGCAGACAAGCGAGACTGGTTTGCTGGCGCCGTCGTCGATCTGTTTCCTGAATTCACCGATGCGCAGCCCGGAGCGCCTGCAAACATCATCAGCGCCGCCGATGAACCGGATATGGAGGACGTCGAGACGGTGCTGCTGCAAGTTATGATTGACGAGTTCGAGGTCAACACAGATGATGATTCTGCTCTTGAAGTTGCCAGATCCATTATCAAGGCGCGAGCCGAGTGCGCCATTGGCGAATTCAATGACGAGGTCAAGACGTTGAGCGAGCGATTCGCGAATAAGAAGGGTGCCAAGGTGGATCAGATGTTCAAGAAAGCCGAGGATGAGGACCAGGATACCGACTGGGAGTCTGGCGACAGTGGCGAGGACGATGAAGACAACGAAGGCGATGTAGATATGGACGAGGCGCCACCCCTGGCACCTGTTGCCAAGGAAAAACCTGCCCCTGAAATTGACGAGGACGGCTTCATCAAGGTCACCAAGAAGAAGAGGTAGACCTCGAGTAGCAGAAAACATGAGAGGAGCAAGCTACCGCTGTGGGGAGCACATCCCGACTGGCATGATCCAAAACACACAAGTACACAGCGCCGTGACGACTCGACTTCCCGAAGAGGCGACAGCAATTCCAAACGCCAAAGTGCCCAAGCTCTAAGAAACAAATTATACCCGCAGACGCACAGAGCACACGTGGGACAAATTTACTCCCAGTCCTCGTCGCTGTCGTCATCGTCGCCTTCGCTATCATCGTCGCTGTCCTCGTCACTACCATGCTTCTCTCCTTTCTTCTTGGGCTCCTTTGGGCTGTTTGGTGTCTGGCTAGGTAGCTGGCTCGTCTTTCCTGAAGCCGCTCCAACAACATCATAGCTGGCATCAGTCTCCGCCTCGGATTTTTCATCATTAGATTTCCTGGACTCAGCAGGCTTCGTGTCTTTGGCCTGGATCGTGGTTGATGAAGCAATAGACTCGGGTTTCTTTCCCTTGGCATCGGCAGCGGTAGATTTATCGGTTGGTGTAGGCTTTGTGGACTTTTCGTCTTCCTCGGAGTCTTCTTCTTCCTCCTCCTCCTCGGAGTCATCATCCCAACCAACCTCATCTTCAGTAGACGCAGCTAGCAAAAGAGTGTGTCAGCAAGAAATGATTATTAAATAGAATAAATATAAGGAAGCAAAGATAGTGGCATCTGATTAGCATCAGCTTACCTTTCAGAAGATCACGTCGTCGTGATTCAGCAGTCTCAATACCATGGCGCAAGAAGTAGTATCTCTTCCAAAAGTCGGCGTAGGGAATCTGGTCCGGCACTAGCTTCTCCATAGTTGCTCGTAACTCGGGGTATTTGGCCAAGTCACCGCTGATTTCATCAGTCTGCTCATCAATGTCAAAGCCCTTGGTCCATTGATCGTATTCCGTGGCGGACGGGTCCTTGGCGAAGCTCTCCGGGGATGTGTGGATGACATGTAGCTGGGCCTCGAATCTTGAAGTATGAATCACTCGCTTTCCTTGAGCATCTTTGCTCTCAAACATGACCTGGTTGCCTTCGGTTGATTCGTCTGGAGGCGCGACACTAATCGCATCTCGCAAAAAGTCTCGAATATTGCTTCCGAATCTAAGCAGAGCTTCGTCGGCGGCATCCTCAGCCTGTTGCAAGTCCTTTAGGCGCTTTGCAGCCTCAGTCCTTAGGCGCGACAGCACAGTTTCAGACTCCTGGGTAGAAGTGCCATCTCCAGCTTCCGGGGCCGTTGTATTCGTCGGGGTCCTCTGGCTATCGTCGGCCTCGGCGGTGGACAAGTCGGGAATGATGGTAGTGAGAGAAAGCGATCGGGTTCTGTTTACGACAGCTTCTCGCAGACTGGTGAATCCCTTCTGCGCATCTTCGCCGACCTCTGCAAACTCCTTGGAAGCTTGGGTGTAGACGGATTCGCCCTGCAGCAGATGAGCCTCAGCCACGAATAGCGGTGATACGGCGGCAGCCCGGTTGTCATACCTGCTTGATTACATTACCAAAGAAGCCTCCAATCTTGGCGCCCCACGGGCTTGCGGAGAATGCCTTGTAAGCTTCCTGGATATCGCTGTTCAGGGAAGTCTGCGCATCTTCTTGCTTGGAGCTCTCTCCAGGCTCCTCGGTATTCTTGATGTAGGCTTCCTCCTGGATATGATCGTATGCGAGATCCATAATGTGTAGGCGCCGGCTACGTCCGCGGCGTGGAGAAAAACCCTGAATATATTGATTTCGCTGTCCTTGTCGAAGTTTCCGGTACGAAGCTCCGGAATCTGTTCTCAAGGGATAAACATGGACATCAGCAGCTGAGCTGGTGCTGGTTCACGAGGCTAACGGATGCGGCAGAGGGGGGTGGGCGGGGAGTGCATTGCAATCACGTGAGACTCTAATACGACCATCATGGGCAGTGAAGTCCTACCCTGTAAGTCTCAAGATCAGAGTCAATATGCAAACTTTCTGCTAGAACAGCTTCCTATGAATATGGATTTCATGATGTTTTCTGCATTGAATGTTGAGTTTTATGTCATCCATCAAGTCACCATCTACAACGGATGTACGGGTAGCCATCTGCCAGTTTAGCGGGCCTGTGCTTGTTCATTTATCTGCCTACTAGCTGGGCTGGTCATATACCAAACGGGTAATAATTGAGAGATGAAGTGAAATACAGCAGCAGCGCTAAAGGATGCTATAATCGGAAATATTTACCGAATCATATGCAAGCACTCAGCATATGAAAGTGGTATGACTTCGGCTTGAGAGGTGGAACACCTTATTACTAACTGCTGTTGAGCATGTGACATCAGTTCAATGTTGTCCAGAATGGATACATATGGCGTGATGGAGTAACGGGGGTTAGCATAGGTAGGACATTAGCAGTATTCATAGGCGACTTATTGAGCGTAGTAACAATATTTTATTTTATACTGTAGCTGTCTGGCGGTTCACCTAGAAAACGTAGAACAGGGCGTAGAACGTCAATATCACACCCGGCCACTCTCTACATTGTTCTCCCTAATATCATACTACGCAGCGCCGTAGTTCCCAGCAAGACAAGGTAAGTGGCTTAGATGTACGCCATTTGTCGTGGCGTAGAGGTTCAGCAAGGCAAGTCTCGTGATTGCATTTACTGGAGAAGCTAAGGCCAGTTGAAAGCGATACTGGCCGTCTTACGCCACGTCTGAAAAGGGGATATTCAGGGTACTGATCCGCTCAAATGACCACGAAACCTGTTATACCACTGCCCTGCCCGCGTTGCCGCGGTTGTTGTGCCAAGTTTTTTGTCTCCCTTGTCCCGAGGCTAATGCGACTGCGAGATGCAACCAGTGTTTAGAGTTGCGATGGTTCGCTGGGATCGGACAGAGTACAGATTGCATTCGTGATGGCTTTAGCAAGACGTCTATATGGGCTCAAAGATAGTGTATGGCAGATAGAGCATCGACAACATTTGGGTTATCGCAATTCCTACAACGGCTTATCATGGCCATTGTGCCAACTAATATCATCTGTACATCAATAACCTACCAAATTCATCGACATGTTGCTCTGCCCTTTGCTCACTCTCAAGGTGCTCGTTGACGAATCTATGCCGTCATAGTGCATTGTGGAGAGGTCCCAATCAGATCTAGATCCAGGGCCTGAGCTAAATTGCCCTAGTAAGCTCCATGTTCTCCGCATCGTTTACGGTGAATCGACCGGCTGCCTTGAGGGCCAAAACTCGATCCCCTTCAAAAGCCAAGATGTTGCGATCGCCAGAGGGTTTGTACATCTTGGTTTTTGCGTCATTGCCCGCCCAGAGTGGGAATTGTGGAGTGCATGTGATTTAAGCTTTGTCCGGGGGCAGTCGAAATGACGTATGTGTTGCCATTCTCATTGGTGGATGGTCCAACTTTGGCCCACTTACTACCGGATCCGCTGCCAATTGAGTGTCGATTGTGCCTGACAAGTGACGATCATGGCTTCAGGGAACTCGTTTTCATGACATGGAAATGTTGAGAATGAATCGGAATGCGGGTTTCATAGGGGATTACATGTTCCTGGACGACTCCGCCGTTGTTTATTTAAACCTCGTCGACATCCCGTCTCTGGAACAGATTTTAGCATCATCACACTCACACACACAACTCAACAACACTTTCTCAACTCTCAAATATACAACAACTTACAATCTCTCATCTCGAGATCAACCAACTCATTCACAATGGAGACCGTTAAGCAAGCCGTCAACTACGTCGCTGAGTCCGTTCAGGGCGCTGCCTCTGGTATCAGCAAGGAGACCAACAAGGAGATTGCCAAGGACAGCAACGTCGACGTTAGCACTCGGTAAGCCGGAGCAAATATTCCGAGACTCTTTAGGTTATGGTCCGCTAACACATCCGCAGTTTGTCCGCTGGCAAGGACGCCCTGGGTGACAAGATCGACGAGACTGGCCACAACAACAAGGCCGAGGCTCACAAGCAGCTGGCTGAGCACAACTAGATTGGCATAAGAAGCTTCGATTGCTTCACAGGCGTTGAAAGGGATCAGAGCGAAGGGAATACATAGCCTCCTTAGGCAGGAATTGATGATTTGAATTCGCACATGTTGTCTTTGGTGTCCACTGGTGATGATCTTGTAGCTTCCATTTTGTCTTGACTTCCATTTTGTTGTGAAGCAATCTGTCCAATTCGTCAAGCTATAATGTCGTGAATCTGCCACTCGTTTCATCATCAACGCCCAAGTCCAGCTGATGGCTCAAGTTTTAAATCTCTCAAACCACTAGGCTATGCAACGAGTAACTGCCGACAGCGTATGATTATCCAGATGGGCATAAGGTCGCCTCCCATTAGTCGCATTCTTCGTATCGAGCGAGTTAGTTGCACACACTAGCGACGATATAGGAAAATACTCGACTGCTGATAACAGCCAGCGAGGTTGGCCAAAATTCAAAATGAGCAATAGCCTTATCCAGCTCGCCAGCCAATCGTAGGGCTGTTTCGCCGCGGGGTAATAGTGGTAGCTGGGAATAGTAGCATTCGCCGTCAATCTTGGAGTACTGTAAGAATTCGACGAAAACCGCCGAACGTCGGCAAGAGTGTGCCGCATGAATTCTTCCGTGATCCTTCGGATATACTTCCACTCTAGCCTCAATTGCCCCTCGATCTTGATACTAGGTAGTATCAGAGACAGCTAGGACCGCCGAGCTCAGCCATTGAGACGCACGCGGCCAACAAGTCATCAATAATTGATACTTCGCGCTTCGTATGCGCCCAAGGGCGTATTATCGAGAAAACCCGAGATGCTACTCCATGCTCCATTGTCGGGGATACGAAGCCAAGGGTCCTTTTTCCGGAAGCGGGACAGCCGCTAATTGGTCGTCAACCCCACTCAACGCCCGGAGATTGTAGCATACAGGTGCGGAACTGCGGGCTTTCGCGGCTAACAAGAGCGGGCATGCGGTGTATCTGCTTCTTCTGTGTCCTTTTCGATGGCTAGTGGCCCCCTGCTGTCTGACAAGAGTTGCAGCGTGAAGAGAAAGGGTCTTCCATGTTATTGGGGGAATCTGGCTTGGTCTGTCCTTTGCGCAGCGCTAGCTGCATCAGATGGCAAATCACCTCATCGGGCGACGGGCCGCTGGGCAATCGAGCAGGTTGGCTGACGATTGAACGCCTTTCGCCATGTCTGCCTGTGTCTTGGATATCGGGATGAGGGTGGGAGCAGCCACGGAAGGTCTCGACAAGAAAAGAGACATGGCGACACAGTGATTGTCAGGTCCTGGCTTTCGGCATTGCTGGGGATATCGGTCGGACACAGCACAATTGCCGAAGGGGCACTGGCTGACACAGCTCGATTAGCACTGTATTTCGTGGTCGATGGTCATTCGGGTACTCGTAAGTACGGGACAGGTACCGAAGTCGTCAGCAACTGTAGTGCCTGTTTCGGTAAGAGATGTGTCGTAGCCAAGGTACTCCAGGTACTCGCATGTCGGCTGTATGTACATATATCCCCCGGTTCATGCTGGACGACAGGCGATGTTGCTATCATGCACTAACGGACGGCCGTGCCCTTGGAGAAGGAAGGCGAATAAGCAAAAATGGGGAGAAGGGGAGCAAAAGAGAGGAGGGAATTTCGTCGGGACGCGTGCAAATAGGGATGGCGACCTGATATAGTCAACACGAGGGGACGGAGCACTCGCGGAAACATATCGCCTGGTGTTTGCTCGTCAATGGCAGCACGAAGCACGCATTAAGCGTCTTAATATTGCCGCCGGGTCAAGTCGCAGATGCTCCGTAAGCAAGATCCATTGATGGGAAGCCATCCGGGCGACACAGTGCGTCTAATACTGTATCGACAGGCGCTGTCAAGCCTCTGGGCCGACACCAAGGCGTCGCGGCAGAGCGGACAGCGGTCAGGCCGAGCAGGACGTCGAGAACGCTCCAATGGCAGGCCAATAGCAGGGCGGGCGGCACGCTAGCCAGACACCCTATTGGAAGGGCTGAAGAGCCGGACGACTTTTGCTGCGCTGCCCCCGCCCTGCGCTGCCGCTGACAAATGCGGCAAGATTCCTCATCCTCATCCTGTCCAGCATCAGTCGAGTCGTCTCCCCAGCATCACCACATGCTCGCTGTCCCCTCTTTCTACATGCCACAGTGCGCAGCGTTTTATCGTTAACGATACAGTACTGCCTCTCTGCCAGGCCGCACGGAAGCGCCTAGAAGAAATTTTCTGACTCAGGCAGCAAAAAAAAGCCAGTGTCTTCCCTTTCCCTGGCCATCCGCTTGCCCCACAGCTGCTAAGGAACGACGCTGGAGAACCGCTACCAACGTTCTCATTTGCCTCCCAGCCGTTGTTCTCTTGCACCAACCAAACATCACCACGACACTCCTGGGCATAACCACTACGTCTGTCCGTGACGTGCAGTGCATCCGGGATTTCCTTTTTTTGCCATTCTTCATCTATTCTTATCTGCTCGTATCCCCCATCGTCGCATCTTTTGCTCTCGAGACTTCTTTTCCCCTGGATCTCTGGCGCCCTAGCGTCTGGCATTTCAAATCAATCTCCCCGCCACCCGCGGCTGTGGAGGGAACCGAACAAGTCCGTGCTGAGAGACTGAGAGAGACCGGTGCTCTTGTCTACTGTTCTCAGGGCAGTGATATCGTCAAGATTGGCTTCTATTATTGATAAATTCTCTTCTCGACACTTGCTGAAATGGCGACAACCGGTTCTGGAAGTGGCTCGTCATTGCCACCGAATTTCTTCTTGACCCCGCAACAGCAGAATCTTCTCTTCACGGCTCTCAACGCGAACAAGCAGCAGCAGGCGAATGCAAAGACGGGCCTCTCGCTGTCCCCGACTTCTTTCAAGACGAATCCGCTTCAGAGCCTTGACGGCGCTGCATTCCAGGAAAGCCCCTTCCTCGACAACTACGACTACGACTTTGGTGACTCCAGTTTTGATTTTTCATTTGCCAACGATGCAGCTCAAGCCAGCATGATTGGCGATGTTCCGGATAGTGCTATGAGCGCCAAGTCGGATTCGACTGAAACTGACAGCCCCGAAAAGAGGAGCCATCCTGATGATGAGGATGACGATGCCAGCCCTGGCAACGAGTCCAAGAGGCATGAAGGCTCCGACAAAGTCCCCAAGAAGCCTGGCCGTAAGCCGCTCACTTCAGAGCCAACTTCGGTACGCTCCAATCTTCTGTTTCCCCTTAAATATTCTTCGAATCCTTGTCCACTAACAAAGTCCACCACAGAAGCGCAAGGCTCAGAACCGAGCTGCTCAGCGTGCCTTCAGAGAGAGGAAGGAGAAGCATCTCAAGGATCTTGAGACCAAGGTTGAGGAGTTGGAGAAGGCTTCGGAAGCCGCCAACCATGAGAACAGCATGCTTCGTGCTCAAGTCGAGCGTATCACCGCGGAGCTCAACCACTACAAGACGAGGATTTCCATTCCTACTCCCAAGTCATCTGTCCAGACTGCCCGTGCCCAGCCCTTTGGTAGCGCAGCCATCAACAACATCAATGATGTGAGCTTCCAGTTTGAGTTCCCCAAGTTTGGAACCCTGCCTGGCCCCGCCCCTGCCAAGTCGCACCAGAAGTCCATGTCGCAACCCATCAGCCCCAGTTCCCAACAGGCCCCTAGCCCTGCTACAAGCCAGAGCTTGGACAAAGTTGTCTCCCAACAAGCGGCAAGAAATGCGCAGTTCAAGGAAGATCTCGCAAAGTTTAATAATGGCGTGTTCAACATGCACACTCCGTCTATGAGCAGCAGCTCTGCCGCTACTGGATCTCGGGCCAGCGTTGACTCGGCCAACTACAGCTTGAACAACACCACAAGCTCCCCATCAGCATCTTCCCATTCCAACGTCGGCGCGAGCTCGTCGTGTGGCACATCCCCCGAGCCATTCACCCAGTCCCCCATGGGTTTCAAGCCCGTTGACACCATGACCACAATTGGCGAGGAGCATCCCTCCATGGCTACCTCAGAAGGGCCCTTTGCTCAATTTTCGGGTCTCGATTTCAGCAACAACAGCTTCGATTGGATCGTTCAGCAGAACAATGGCGGCCAGTTCGACCCGCAATTGTTTGGCGATTACCGCGAGCCCCAGGAGAATGTCATGACCAACAACACATTTGACGACTTATTTAATGACTCGCTTGAGGCCGATTTCTTCACTCCTTATAACATTGCTGCCAGCCCCAACCTGCCGAAGAAGACCAATCTCATTGATGAAATCGATGCAAAGCAAAACGCGGACGATGATGTCACTACAAAGTCAAACATGAGCTGTAACCAGCTTTGGTACGTCGCCACGAGTATGAGTTTTTGTGTAGTTTATATACTAATATGTGTACCCAGGGAAAGGCTACAAGCATGCCCCAAGGCTCAGAATGGCGAGTTTGATCTAGACGGCCTGTGCTCAGAACTTACCAAGAAAGCAAAGTGCTCCGGAAGTGGACCAGTCGTTGCGGAGCGAGATTTCGACAGCATCCTCAAGAAGTACATGGGCAAAGAGGCGGCTGATTGCTCGGCTGAAAAGCTGGGCATCTCACTTGAAAAGAGCCAGCCCGAGCCGAATCTCGTGATGCCATGATTCAACAGAATCACAGGCATTCCAGTGGCGCACAAGTGTACGTTAAAAACCGATTTTCGGGTGCAAAGAGGACACAAAGAATCCATGGATTTTACGGCGTTTTGAGCAAACAGAGGGGCATGGCCAAGGCCAGTGACCCCGGGCTTTTTCAAGCATTGGATGGACATAGGACGAAAGGACAACTCGTCATTCTTGAAGCATAATTTTGGTATTATTTTTTGATTTTACGATTAGGGACTCTGGTTGTTGTATCTCTACTATGAATGATTACGCTCTACACTTTGCAATCAATCGATGTATTTTGGCTTTTTCTCTTCGCTCTTTCTCACGAACGAATCGATTTGGATCGATCTAGGCTCGAGAGCACTTCTCGGGTCGTACCTGTACCAACAACTCGTTTAGTTTACACGACGGTTAGCTCTGGACTGCAGTTGAAAGGTTTTTGAACTATGGACGGCTTCGTTCTCTTTTGCTTTATAGGACATACACGCAGGCAGTAATGGAAAAGAACTGGTCTTTGCCTTGTTTCCTTTGGGGAGCATATATGCTCCGATCCATCCTTCTCCGTGTGTATAATAACCAACCATTGAAAAAAATCACAATGGTAGGTTCGTGGATCGAAATCTACGATATACTAGTATCTACGATATAGTATTGAGCACTTGATGGTGTATCCATCCAACCATCGTAAACAAATGGGTACCAAACGTTTTGCTCGTCCATCATGTCAATTCTCTCCTCGGGTAATTTTTCTGCCAACCTTCGTCGTTTGGATACCACCCAGAAATCCTCTTGGCCGCTAGCATCGGAATAACCCGCACTTGGCGTCGAGTCATTACATATCACAAAACGTGTGTGTGAGTGAGCGTAGTGTCATGCTTGGATAATCAGGAACAAATTAACAAATCCGGAAGCGCGGCAAAAGGGGTGCGGGCGTGGGACGAAAGAATCAGAAAATAAGGCAGTGCCCTTTATTAGCCTCCACCTTTAAGGTTGTACTCCCTTTTTTGTTTTTCGTTTTGCCCCCTCTTTCTCGAATATGCCTGAATTGTCTGATGTGATGTCGTCAGTGGTGGTGTTGAGTCATGGGGTATCATGAGACTACCTATACCTACATATTGCAAAAGAAAAGGCCACGTCTTAGTTGGCATCATGTGGTTGGAATGAACTTACTTAACAAGATACAGATCTCTTCTAAGCATTCGAAAGCGAAATGCTCATGTTTTTTTTTCTTTTTCTTTTCGTATGTCCAATGTACTGGATATTGTTACGTCAGGAGTATCCGTGTAAGCGGAGGACAAAAAAACCGAGACCGGGAAGATTTCGAGCACCCCACGAGTTAAAACCATACGCCTACAAAAGGAAGTAGGTAGCTGCTATATCTACATTTCCTTACCGTATTTATATATATATTTTTTTTTTAGCAACTGCTACTATATTTATATTTCTCTAGTAACTACTACTATATATACATTTTCCTAGTAATTGCTACTATATTTATATAATAAAATTCGGGTGCTGGCTGAATACTAGGTAGGCGTCCTACGAGTTCGTTAGGCGATCATATTACTGAATGTATGTACGTATTCATTCTGTAGTCTTGCTTTTTCTGACCTTCGCTTGTCGTGCTACTATTACACAGTTAGACAACACATATACGAAGAAATATATTCTTCGCTAGGAGGTCTCGCACTTCTCGCAGAAATCTGGCAACGATTAACACACATCATGCCACAAATCTCAGTGATATGTCTTCATCCAAGTGTCGAGAAAGTCCGAAGGGAACTAGAATCGAAACGCAAGAGGATATGCAAATAACATTCACATGCTCTCCCGAAATATGCGTTGGCATTGTCTTTTGGCCAATGCAAATATCAGAGCGCGTGGAGCTTTCTCTTCTGGAGCTGGAAAACCGACTTTCTGCTTCTGCTTAGCATTGCTGTTGACCTCTTAGAGTGATTGGAGATTTAACCGATCCAAGTTCGTATCATGAATCGTGATTTCGTCTGTTGATCCTGACGGGAACCATCTATCAATCCGCATTTATAATATCGAGATTCGGTGGAGGATGGATGGTGAGAATAAGAGTCTGAAAGCCCACCACGAAAAAATAATGCAAGCACCCTTCGTTAACATAAATATGTAAAGAAAATCGTTTCATTCCTAAGTATGATGGAGGGAAGGACGCTCGTTTATGCTCATTTGACTATATATTTGGTATTTGGTATGTATGCATCATAATTATGGCCAGCTACATAAAAAAAATCTCTTCCTCCATCTGTCTATAACATTAGGCCGAGTTCCAAACGACATCATGGTGTACTTTGAGTGAAAGTATGATACTACGAGGGGATGATGCAGATATCCATATTCCCGCTAAAACCGCCCGCTGTTTCTGCCCGTGTTCCACGTCTAAAAATGTACCAAACGCCAAAACCAGGAGAGCGAAATAATAAATAACGACTTAGAGCAATTGGTGAAAAAAAAAAGACATTGCTCTCTATCCAAGAAAAGAAATTCGAAGAAGAAAGCGTTAGGACATGCATATGTGAATCCCTTCCGGTAGGGAGGTTATATCGTACAATGAGATGGGTATCGACGATCGAAAAGGCGTTCTAGCCGTCAGATATGAAACAGGAGAGAGGTGCTCCAGATGTATGCCTCTGAGATGTTTCATATGGGGACGAAAATCGGCCAAAAATAGGAAAAGGCATCGTGTTCGTGTTCGTCCGCCTGCCTGATATGGCGACTAGACAAGCAATGCTGAGGTGAATTCCGTCCCAGGAGGTGCCGAGGCCAGCGCTTCAAGCGGGCCGTATGAATTTCAGAATGTCAATCTTCCGTGAACTCCGCGTGAACCCATTAGCCCGTATCGCGTACTCATTCTCCTCGTGGGTATCGCATCCAGCTCGCTATCCTTGGAGGGAAAAAAGACGTTGTGTCGTCGCAAATCCATCACAGTCTTGGTCTTTGGCTCTTCAGCTAATGACCACTCTGGCGCCCTCCTTGCCCAACACGCCACGTTCTTTGGGCTTGGGGCTGTTATTTCTCCCCTTCTTATTCCTCAAGAATCCAAACATGCCGCCTGACCCTTCGTTCTTGGCCTCGGCCGCGGTAGCAGCATCCTTGGGAAGTGTTGCATCTTGACGGGCAAGATCTGACCAACTGCCTCCGCCATCCAGTGTCACCTGCACTCCACCTGTCGGACTGGTAACTCGTTTGCTCATGGGCGGCGATCGAGGGACGTATTGAAGCTGTCCGGGGTAAGCAGCCTGTTGGCCCTGAGGAGGCATCCGACCATCGGCGCTGACAGTGGGTTCTACAGGGGGAGCTGGATAGGTCACTGGCGGCGGCTCGTTCATCTGCGTAGCTTCGTCTGTCGTAAGGGCCTGGGCCGCAATTGCAGCTGGATCGACGTCTTCGCCATGAATGGCCGTGAGCCTGTAGAGAGTCAGTCTTCCATTGTTGTGCGTTTTGGATGAAAGGAGAGCAACTCGACTTACTTCTGGTAGGCCGCAATGTTATAGTCAAACGGACGGAAATCCGTTTCAATCATTCTGTACAGCTCATCTTCGCGGATTTCCTGATCGGTGGCATCCTCCTTTAGCCTCTCCCTGGGCTTCTGTCGTCTTGCGCGAGCTTCAAGAGGGGCCTCTTCGAGTAGCAGCTCCTCCAAGTCGTAAGTTGCGTCAAAGTTGGTCTTGTCCGACGAGGGAACGAAAATAGGCTCGATGCGTTTCTGCTCGAGCAGATCGAAATTGATGGTTTTGAAGAAATCGTTGTAAATGAAGCTCTCCCATGTTGAGCCGAGTCGATTGTTGGGGTTCGGCTCGAGTGCGGCGCGGATGGCGTACAGACATGTCAACGAGACGGGGGGCTGCGTAACGGGATACTTTGGCTGAGAAAACTGAACCTGTTGGCTCAGCGAGTTTTCACTGTTGCCCTCAAATGGTCGCTGGGTTTGATTAGCCACAGAAATCTCGAAATCGCCATCGGGAGAGTTGCATCGCGGGAGCGGGAGCTGCGAAAGCATAAAAACCAAAAACATACCTTGTTATAGATGCACTCGTAAAACAAGACACCTAGTGACCACCAATCCGCACGAATGTCGTATCCCTTGCCTGAATAAACTTCCGGGGCAAGGTAAGCCAAGGTTCCGGATTTGCTAGTCATGATGCGCCCCGGAACGATGTCAGAAGCCACGTTCTACGCAAGGAGGCCAGTCAGCTTATCAGCCCGCGCAATCTCACAAATTGGATAGAAACCTACAAAATCGGTCAAATGGACGTGCCCCTCGGCGTCGAGGAGGACGTTGTCGGGCTTGACGTCTCTGTGGATGATGTTCTGGCTATGGACGTAGCGGAGGGCGCAACCCAATTCAGCTATCCAGAAACGGACGGCTTCCTCGGTAAAGGTCTTTCTGGAGATGTGGAATCGCAAATCGCCACCGCTCATGAGATCGACGACGAGATACCTGGGAGATGTCGTTAGCTTGGCGTCCAAGGTTGGGGGTCGTCTGACGTGGGTTGAAGGGGGCTCACATGTATTCGATATCCTGAAAGCTGTATCGCAAGTTACAGATGAAAGGATGGTTGACGTGCTCCAGCATTCGCCGCTCACGGATGATGTTTCGGACGCTTTCCGACTTGACAACTGTTTGGGATGTTAGCCGTGCTGTTTCTGCTGTCTGTGCCGTTGCAGCTGCACACCAATCTTGGGTGTGCAGCGAGCATCATGAATCCTCGTTTGACGGACCTTCATCTTTACGGATGTATTTCAGCGCAAACGCCAAGTTTGTGTCTTTGCGCTCGACGATGCGGACCTTGCCAAAGGCGCCTCGGCCGACGACTCGTAGCAAGCGGAAGTGGTTGAGGTTGGCTGTGATGTTTCGGTCAGGTCAGCTTAGAAATGACAAGAATGCAGCCCTCGTCGCTGCACCACGCGCCAGACACGTGGGAGGGGGGAAGAAGGAGGGAGGGATGCTGGAGGCAATGATTCGCTCGGGGGTTTTGCACGTACTTTCGCCAGTCAGGTCGACGGGCTTTCCCTGACCGTTGCCCATGATGAAGGCCTGGGGGAGGATTGGAGGGACAAAGTTGCAGCTGGATCGTTCAACGACGGCAAAGGCTCATGCTGTGGGAAATGGCAGTTTGTCTGCTCGGGTCGCTGTTCTTTTCTGCGGTGGCCGAGGAATCGGCAGGCCGGTGGGGGGGAATTTAGGAGTAAGAGGTATGGAGGTCGAGTCTGGTCGCAAATGGGCGGGCTAGCAGATGTGGATAGGCGGCGAATTGACCGAATTCTGATGGCGAGCTCGACCGTTGGAGTTCTGGGGCCCAATGCTGGCTCGTATCTGAGTTGGGGTATTACGGAGCGTCGTCCCGCTGTTTGCAACCGTTACTGGAGGTCGATGAAGCCGGCGATGATTGCTCTCGACAGGACAGGTATGGATGAAGAAAGGACCGTCGCGGGTTGGGAATAAGACGAGACGAAAGAGGATGAAAGCGTGGAGGATGCGTAAGAGGAAGAAAAGAGCCTGGTCGAGGAGAGGAGCGAAGCTTGCAAGGATAGGTGCACCGTAGAGGGCGATGATCAATGCTCGCCCCAGACTAGCCAGTGCACTGAAAAAGATGCGGGAGATTTGATGGAACGGGGGGGAGGTTAGCGGGCGAGGGCGCCCTGTATTAGTGGAGATGTGCGCCGGTAGAGGAGCGACTGAGCGCGGCCGTGGCGGCAATGCAGCGGGCAGCTTCAGCGCCTTTTAGTGCCTGTGCCAGCTAGAGACCTGCAGTGGTGCGGTGCAGGGACCCGTTCCCAAGAGTGGGCGCGAATTCAATGCCTCCAGTCTGGCTTGTGTGAGTCCGGCACATGAAGTTACAGGGCCTGGTTTCAGGGAAACACAGCAGGAGAAGATTCCATGTTAGTCGTGACGGACGCGGGCTTGGTTTGGTGCTGGCTGAGATTTGTGTGTTGTATTGCAGATTGATGCATCGTGGGAGTGAGACAGACTCCGGATGCGTTGATCTGTGTCCAGTACCTCGCAATGGATCAATGAATGGATGGATGACAATAAAGCGGTGGGTAGGGGGTATGTACTACTACTGCTAATACTCGCAATACACAAAGCTGAGAGAAGCAGAGGACTCGAGTCAATAAACTGGAGCCAATGCTTTGATACCAACCTGCAAAAGGCATGGGCTCCGGGATGACGCAAAGACGAGCTGGAGAGATAGTGCTCCGTACAAGTATACAAGCTGATAGCAATCAATAGTATTCAGTAACGAAGAGGACGAGGTCCTAGCAGAAATGGACCAAAAATGACAGACAGACAGACATGGCATGCATGGCAAGTCGACGGCACTTGCTCTGTCGAACCCTGCCAGTGGAATGGATGGTGCAGATATGGAGTCGTACGGAGTCGTCAAGAGTCGCACAGAAGGGTTCATACTAGCGGTGTGTCGCATCCATGACCAGCTTCTCGACGAGATGGACCACACAGAAGCCGCAGAGCAAGGGGCTACGAGTACCTACGGAGCACAACCAGGCGCTGTTGCGATAGGAAACGAGGCACACGAGTCAAAACCGGCCGGTGAGAGTGTGATTCTGCTGGTGTTTTGTTCGTGTTATGTTGCCCGATTCATCCATCGCAAGCTCACCTGCATGACGGGATGCGATGCGTGGGCTCACCTTGTTGGCTGTGCTCCAAAGATGGGGTAGCAGCAGTAGTGACACTAGCAGCACATTGGATGTTCCAATATTATTCCAGTACTCCTGCAGCGACACCTCCTACATCAATATCCATCTCATTTGATGCATCTCCTCGACTTGGACTACCTACATGTATATTGGCTGACGGCGATATCACCGACCACCAACGCACGGGAGACGGTTTGGGCTCCGGCGACGTGAGTCTTACTCGGACTTGCAGCTCGTATCAGCAACACCATCGTCCATCAAGTGTATGTAATTACCGGTACCTACGCTCCGTTGTGTGCGTGGTGTTGCATCGATGCGACTCCAGCAATAACTCAACTCGCAGCGCGTGCCCCTTTTGGGTGTGCAGCAAATGTATGCGACTGGCCAGCCGTGATTCGATGCCGCCGCGGGACCCAGTCTATTCAATGATTGATTCTGGCCACTCAATAGCCAAATTCACAGTCTTTTTTGCTCCGAGGCGTGGATTGCGGTTGGTGTGGTGGAGACGAACTACTGCGCGTACCACGTTGTCAAAGCTGGCCATGGAGCGGCCGGGACTTTCTGGAATGGCATTTGGAAGCTGACACTTGGACTCTTCTGATGTTCCTTTTTTGCTTGGCTTTTTTTTTGCCCCAGAAACCTGATGCCGTCAAATTGCCACCCGCCAAGAATCGGGATATGTATATGAGGAGATGGAAAAGGAGAGAGAGGGAGAAAGACTCCGAAAAAACATGAATGTCAACGAGTACTTGCTATACTCGTACACGGGATCCGCATAGCCGATACTATCTCGTACTTGGAGGAGGCTACCGTGGATTGGTATAGCACAAGATAACGAGTCAATAAGGCAACGAGCATCAATCAGTAGCCGGGTTTCACGCTCTGCCACTATTGCGAGCCCGGCCCTTTCGCCATGTCGTCCATCCATTGGTACATGTACGATATTATCAACGCACTCCCGTACCAGCCGCTTTGGCACTGTGGGGAGTGTCAAACAGAGCAGAACAGCCGCCTGGTCGGCGAGTCCGGCGGCGGATTCAGAGCTGACCAACGCTGGATTGTTCGCGGCCGGGGGGGCTCCAAATCGCCAAGCGAAGGGCATTAGTGACCGGCTAGCAGCAGCTCGTGGCGCCCATCTAGCTCAAGTGCAAGTACGCAGAGTTGGCTAGATAAGACGGTCTGCTCGGAGGAGATGGCCAAGAGGAACCTAGCTGGCTTTTTCTTTTTGGTGATGGGCCGCGACACGTGGTGAGCTGAAGGAGGGACTAACTGCGGGTATCGTTTTGAACAATGGATTGAATGGATTGATGGATGAATGGATGGATGTATGTATACGGAGTAGAAGGATCAATACAGTAGACAGAAGGATGGTAGTCTGTTGAATTGGCGAACCAGACGGCCGGTGCAGGTGCAAATGCAGATGCAGATGCCCACACCTCATCCTCATCAAATAGTAAATGCATATGCAGGGAGCTGGAGCTGGAGCTGCACTGTTTCGGCCACCGTGTCAGAGGTAAATTGCCCATTGATCCAACATCCAATTCTTCTGTCAATTGCTGAATAAACCTGTGCGACAACAAGCACGTGCGGCTCAATTGCACTGTGCAGCTGCAAACGACACGGCCAATCAATCGTCCTCGTCATGAGCTGAATCCTGGGCATTTTACAGAAACTCCCCAGCGCGCGCTGCAAAGAGCGGCGAGCGGCGTTTTGCCAAGTTCAATCTTGGCCGCGGCGACAGGATGGCCTGGCAAAAAGTCTAAATTGAGACGATCCTTCGCCTTGCGCGGATGCTTGCAGCTGATTTGATTTGCCTCCAAGCCAAAAATGTTGGTGCTTGTCACCCTTATTCGTTCAATTCAATATTACTGCATGTATCAAAAGCCCCGACTTACACACAGTGCTAGTTAGCTGGCCAGCCACTTTTTAACTGATCAGTCATATCAGCTTTCGCTCTTCCCCATTCATTCATTGCATGGGAGCCCTTTTATCCGGACTATTTCCTCGGTCCAGACACCAAATAATCAGCTCTTCAGTTTATAGCTGGCCGTTTCTTCTGCTTCGCATCCCTGCTAGCCCACGTGTCGCGCCGATCCCCAGTTGCAAACTCGCCGCTATCTGGAGCGTCACGAGACGACTCTCACAGACGCCGCGCCACACTAGGTGCTGCCCTTGGGCGTTGGTTTGCGCCGGACTGCGCTGGAAAATCGCAATGTCCCTTGCAGGCCGAGCTTGTGTACGGAGCACTTGCAGCAGCTACTGTATCTGAGCCCCCAAACTGTCACTGTAATCTGGTCGTGGACACGGGATAGATACAGGCAGCAGTGAGCTTAGTAGCCCTAGGTTTGCTTCATGTGCTTGCTTTGCTCTAGCCTCCTGCAAGATTATTATTGTTCCCCCGCGTCGTTGTGATGCCGGGCCACTCTAAGCCGGTTTCCGAAGCTGAAATCTATTAATCCATTACTCATGCTCTAGCACTCCCAGGGCCATTGTCGAGTAATCATGTCGATTTGACTGGGACTCGCTCTGACTGATTGAGGTAACTTGCCGTGCGTCAATCCACGCAGCCGTCGCTACGTCGCATCCAGATTACATGTACCGCCGCTTCTTTGGCTTGACCGCAACAGGCTCAGCGGTCTAGGAAGCTGCTTGCAGAAAGGACACACTCAATCAGCAAGAGCTTGAAGTAAGAAACAAAGATGGAGCAAAAGCGTGACATGAATCATATCTGGTGCCAATGGCTCGCGTCTCATCGTAGACAAAATAAATGCATATGCCGAGCAATAAGTTGCCCATCTGGGGTTGCAATGATACCATCTTGACAGGGGCAACGACGCCAGGAGGGACCCCAATGTCTCCATACTTCGGATATGTTGAGCGGACCCAGTACTGTATATACCCAATATACCATTCAATGCTACCTCTTTGTAGTATTTAAACCATGTATGTCTGCGGAGTATTCTATATATAAGTGGAAATCGTATATGGACTCTCCTGGCCGGTGCTTCATATGCCGTGACTAGCTCAGAAGCCGATCTGGCCCCCTATTTCCCCAGTTATAACGGAGTTGCAAGAGATATAATAGGATCTGCGACATACATTATTACTGCTATTGCCACTGCCGACATTCGGCTCTTATTACTGGTACCGGGGGGCTACCATAGATCTTTGTATTTCATATCTTGGATACATGTAGGGAAACCTCTGATGACTTGTTGGGGCACACAAAGTTTCACGGCACATGACACTATCAATGGACTGTTCGTGGACGAACTTAGCAAGATTGCAACGGGCGTAAAGAACAAGTTCAACCTCATCACAAAATGTAGAATGAAGGCAAGAAATAAAGGAGTGTTCAAAGCTTGAGCAACATTAGCCCTACAAAGGGACATACCAGACCATAACACATATTCACTTCTAGCCCAATACGAAGTCACCTCATTGTCTGTTATCTGGCCATATTGGGAAAGAGCCGTTTTCCTATCTCATCGAATAGTTCTTGTTGGTTAACCTATGTTATGAGCGGGACGACGCCAACACGTATCTTATTGCCAGCATCATCATGCAATTGTACGCTACCTCGATAACCAAGTCAAAGAAATATATATATATATCATACTTTTACATGATCGATCACGGAGCGGTATATATATCATGTCAGACATGCAGTTGACCTGATAGAAACAATTACCATTGAGTTAACCTGTATGCTCGGTTGTATGACTAGCAAAGAGGGCAAACAAATAAACGGTCTCAATGCAGCCGGGTTCGACTAATTCCATGGAGCCTATGGACGACCAGCCGGCCTCATTTCAGCAATGATTTACTCATTTGCAAGCAACCAGTTAGAATACCTAGCCTGGAGAACAGAAGGCGATCCGCGGTAGTGAAGTTCTCTGTGCATAGAGACTCAACCATGCTTACCACACTGGTCCTGCATCTACCAATTACAAAGTTGAAGCATGACATCTAAGCACTGTAAGATGCGGCATTCTGTTTTTAGAACATGCCATCTTGTTGGCGTACTCGGAAGAAATGCATGATTACCCTTCATATCTCCTCACAAGCAAATGATTCAGCCTCGCGTTTCAATATCAAGCACGTCCCGGCCTTACCAAAACATGTGCGTCGTCTCGAAAATTGAGTGGGCCAAATGTTTCCGATGTCGAATCGCCCGGATGTTTTAGCGGTCTGTTCGCTCACGGCCATCATATTACTGGTCGTACAACATGGGCATGCAGGACCCCATAGCATGCAGTGCACATACAGAAGCAAACTTGTTTGTTTCTACCGGCGGCACCTCCGAAGAAGCCCCTTTCCCATTACGAAAGCTCCGTGCCCATTACGGGAGCTCCGTAAACTGACAGTCCTGTGCTGCCGTTACGTTTCGATTGTTTGCAGTGCGCGCGCATAATGGTGATGCTTGAGAGAAGCGACGTGAGCACTAGGAAAATGCTACATGGACCGTGCTTGTGATTACTCGTAAAGGAAAGAAAGGAGAAACACTGACGATAGTGTCTGTGTATAACTTGGGGAAAAGATTCACAGCAAATTGATCATCCGGTTATGTCTCTTTGTTCATGGTAAACTAAGCGACTTGCTATTAGATATGGTCAGTTTTTCATGTTGGATTTATTCACTCCAATCTTATTAGAATGGAGATGCTTTTGCTGCTGTTTTCTAGAGAAGTTGTGTGTTATAAGCTCAAGTGGTTTTGCTATCAGTGTTAACTCCTGTTATCATGAGCCTTTGAAGGTAACAAGAAGTGATGAATATCATCAATGGGTTTGCTGAATGAACCGAAGCGGGACTATCTATGTATTTACTTGCTCCATTGAATCTAAAGCTGGCATCTATAAGCGACAAGCGAACACAAGACACGTGAAGCAACAGACTGAGACAACTACCCCACTACGATTACTACCTCGCATGTTGTCTCGATGTACAGTAGCCTTGTTTAAAGTTAAAAAGACAATTGAATTTAGTTAATGATCGCCAGTTCATTACAACGTGAATTCACCTTGTTGAGCCCGTTTAAAAGCATCGATTTAGTGCTGCGTGGAAACGTGATGACGTCAACATACATGTATGTTGACGAGCTTCACGAAGCGTCACAATGACCTCAAGTATTTCGGCAATCAAAAATAAATATAATAGAAAAAAAGCCAATTGAACCCATTTTGCAAAAAACATTGAAAATAAAACCATCATTCATATTTACCATGGCATCCAGCATTCGTAACCTCGCTCAGACTTCGCGGCGATGCATAACTGCCGTCCCGCGACTGTATCACACCTCCGCCGCCCTTCGACTCCCATACAAAGACTCCCAAGACCGCCAATCTCTCAAGCCTCAATCCAACAATGGCACGAGATCAGGCCGAGATGACGATGTTGCGGCGCAAAAGGACGCTGCTTTTGACCCGTCCAAGACGAAGCCGACTCCGGAGTCGGAAATGGAGACAGCGGGCCGCGGCAATGAGACGAACCCTTTGAATGCAAGCGGCGCGAATCAAGAGTTTAACAAGCCGATGGGAGAGGGAAAGCAGGCGCATGATACGGGCCCGGGTAAGGAGACGAGGAAGGGGGGGAGGAGTGGTGGAGGGAGTCCGCCGAAGAAAGGGAAGACACCTGGGAAAGCTTGAAGAGGGTGTAGATGCTGGAGAAGGGCTCCGATGAATATATGGCAATTGTTATAGGAGTTGGAATTATCATCAGGTATTTTTTGGGCTTATCAGGGCACATATATCCTATTCTGGAACCTTTGAGATGTATATCAAAGGCAATAACCTAGCTCAACAACCTCGCATAGTAACTCATGTTGCATAGATAAAAAACAGACAATCGAGTCAAACAAGGAACAACCAAGAATGTCATTATCGTACAATGTTCTTGAAGCTCTTGAGAATCGTTTGGAACCGCCACATCTGGGGAAACCCAGTAACGTTACACACGCCCTATGTATTAGCTCGGGACACGGCAGACCGAAGAGCTGAAGGCGGGGTACGATGTTATCGATCGTAATCATCCGATCGACAAGTTATATAAAACCGCTCTCTTTGTTTCCTAATTTAAATATCAACAAACCAAGTAAGGAAAAAGACCAAGATTGAGAGAATACGATACAAGGGCACTATAATAAGAAAAAGGGCAGAGAGACGTCACCATGACTCAGGCCAAGTTCGCCGTTTATCCCAGCCTCGTCGACCGCACCGTCGTCATCACAGGCGGTGCGCAGGGCATCGCCGCCGACATGGTCGAGCAGTTCTCACTGCAGGGCTCTCAAGTCATATTCCTCGACGTCGAGGACGAGCTTGCCGCTGATTTAATCCGAAAGGTGTCTGATCAGGGCGTCAAACACAAGCCCATATACTACCACTGCGATGTCATCAAGATTGACGAGGAGCTCAAACCTACAGCGGCCAAGATCCTGAAAGATCATCCCAGGATCGATGGACTCATAAACAGTGCCGCAAGAGCAATGGTGAAGCCCTCGCAGGACATCACGACTGAGTGGTGGGATGAGAGCGTCGCTGTGAACCTGCGGCATCAGTTCTTCTTGACCCAGGCCCTGCTGCCGGGGCTTCTCCTTGCCGCCGGAAACGCTTCGGTGATCAACATGGGGAGCATCAACTGGCTCGTCTCTGCGACGGGTCAGGCGCCTTACACGACGAGCAAGGCCGCCGTTGTGGGACTGACGAGGACGCTGGCACATGAGTTTGGACCGCAGGGTATCAGGGTGAATAGTATCATGCCGGGGTCCATTGCGACGGAGAGGGAGAGGACGGTGGTCATGACGCCCGAGTACGAGGCCAAAGTTCTGGGCAGTCAGGCGATCAAGAGGCTGATTGAGCCGGTGGAGGTGGCGAGGATGGCCATGTGGTTGATTGCGGACGATAGTGCTGCGGTGACGAACCAGAGCATGAGGATTGACGGTGGATGGACATAGGATGTGGGCTTTGAATAAGTAAATAATGTCGGTTTTCAGATACTGTGCTGATTGTTGAAACACTGATATGGCATGCATAGGAGGATTTGGCTTTCATGATACAATGAAGATAAAGTTGGACAGTGCCACAAAACACATAGAAAAAAAGTAGCCATTACTAACAAATTTCATAGTCGAGAGCTTCTACGTCTTGTCAGCCGAGCGTCCAACCTCTATATACCTCGCCATTGCTACTGTTGCCTGTTCAATCACCTCATCTACGGCTTGCGTATACAGAATGTTGTTGACTTTCTGCTCTATTAGCTTGTAGTGGCCTATTAGTACATTCTTATCGATGTTGACCTTGTGCATACGGCCGTCATTATGTATTGTAGAATGAGTAGCTCAATTTTAGCTTGTCTAACAAGTCGTACGAGGATGGGATGATGTTGGAAAGGTTAAAGGTAATTACGTTCCTCTGAGATGTTATCGACGTTGGTCTCTGTGAAGCCTATAAGTATTGTGATTAAAAAATGATCACTTGTGAGTGATATTGCCCGTGTTAAAGGAAAAGAAAAGGGGAGAGAATCAAGTTCCCAAATCCATGGTGTTTCCCGCCTCCGAAATCCTCGAGACATTTCGTGATGATTCCAAAGGAACAGGTCAACTTCCCTTCCACGAGTCGCCGCGCTTCATTGGTAACCGTCCTTCGCCAAAACGGATCATGTTTATACTGGCAGAGAACACGCGTTGCTCTCTCAATAGTCCGAGCGTTCTGTTGTCGCCACTTTGTTGTGGGCTTGGCAGTAGACAACCTGCTCCTTCGTCTTGGCAAATTTTGTCTTCCTAGAAGGATGCGGTACAGCCACCATAATGGAGTCGGACGGCAGCTCGAATGCCTGTTCAATCATGCTCACATCTTGGCAATCGAAGAGATGCCCAGTGATAGGGGCAGAAGCTTGACGGGCAGCCTAGGCGGCGGCATGGACCAGGACACCATTGGAGTGCGTGACGACCAAGGGTTTCAGTTGGATGATGAGGGGCGATCTTTTACGTATTGCGGCTTTGATGAAGCCTAGAATTTGCCAAGGTTATATCTAACGATGACACGAAATCTTAGTTTGTAGTCTTTTATCGTATGGAATAAAGGTTGGCTCAGTATCTTACCCAGTGGCGGCGAGGACGCCATATCTGCCTGCTAGGCTGCCCACAGAATGCACAATTGCATTGCCTTCACTTCGATTTGGCTCCGTCACGGTGCAAGTACGATAACAATGTCGATGTAAATGTGATGCTAGTATTCTACTCTTGAGATGACATTGTTGAACTAAGAGTGGTGATGACCTTGTTCGCAGCTGTTGCTTGCATTGCACAACTTCAATCCCCTCCACTCCCTCTCAAGCAAATGACCATCTTTAAGGACGTTATTACTCGCATTTGCCGTGTGATGTAGAAACTCAACGAAACTTTGGATCCATTCCAATTCACTCCCTCTCAAGCATTTCCGGAGCTGAAGTCTCTGTATAAGCGGCCGAGAAGTTCGCATCGGCTCCGGTCTTCCTAAATGGGCAATCGAATCATCAAACAGAAAGAGAGAATGCACGATTTTCGGTTACGAATAGGGAAGAAGGGAAACCATCAGACTATTTTCTGGGTTGAAGATTGATCATGTCGTGGTTTTAGAAAGTTGAGCTGTTGAAGACTGCGCAAGTTTTCTTGAGCTGGGTGCAAGCAGGGTAGCTGAAATTGCTCGTGCTACGACGCCCTTGGCAGACATACGACTTGCAATGCATGATGAGAGATCCCCCCACACGTATATCCTAGGCTTATGCAGGTGGCAGGTGGCTAGCCGTTGACGATTGACCCCTTTGTCCTATGGAGAACTTCTAGATTGCAAATTAGGTGGCCAAGACTCTTGGGTTACTTCGCTACGGATGTCCTCAATCAGTGCTAGCAGCAGCATGTCGTTCAGCTCCATAACGGCGAGGCTTGAAATGGTATCACAAGGTGAATGCCATTGTTTGAAATACGAAGTTAACCGAAATACCCGAGGCAAATGCCTGTGATATCGGGCTGAAGATGCGGAGGTGGCACTGCATATCCGCCTTGTCCCCAGTTCCACACGCAGCGCCAGCGGTGAGACTACGATGGAATGGCTTGATAAGAGTTCTTGAGATTTCAGGAATGTTTACCCGAAGCCAACGAATGGTATGCTATGGGGAGGGCGTCTTTGGCGTTTTCAGCGCTTATTTTGAGCAAGTGTAGCAAGAGTGTTGATCACGGCAGAGGCGCTATTGGAACCGGGGCTGGCCTTGAAGATGGCTCCATGTTTTACAAGTGAGATAAGCAAATGGATCTTTGGCCAATCACTTTGTCTCTAACTTCATAGTTTCTCTCGGAGAATGTGGTAGTAACTTCTTGATCGTTACTCCGAGATAAGTCATGAGGTATACGCACCTGAATAGCCTCAATTGTACAATGGATGGCTGCGTTCGTTTTCCAGCGTAAGCATGACATGTCTACCTTTAACTGTGCCATCTTCACTGTTTCTCTTTTCCTATTTGCCGGATGACATTGCCCACAATGCTCTCATAGTAACTGAAATGATCTGATACCTTCCAACACGAGACAATCTCCTGAGAGTCAACACAAGAGTCGTTCAACATCGAGATAGCCAACTATCAAGCTAATATTAGAGAGATAAAGCCACTGCTGTCTGTCAATATCACGCCCTAAGCTCGACAAGTCAGCTACAGCCTTAATCTGTCGATATGAGGCCATCCATCCCGTCGGAGAGCCAGCATCAAGGCACCCAGGCCAATCACCTCTCAGGGCACCCAAACGTGGCGCCGCCTCATCGTTAATCAGCCGCTGATAAGACCAACCACCCGACGGTTTGCGAAGTTCTAGAAGCCAAGTGAGCACTACCAGAACGATTCTGGTGCTGGCGGAATCAAACCGGGTTCGGGAAAAGGCAAGCATCGGCAATCTTTGGGGGTGGGAGGAGAAGACATAAGAGACCGGCAACCGTCGCGGGGTCTGGGGCAGGTCGGGGAAGCGGGCCATGTTTGGGGGCTTCTCGAAGACATGACTCGCGGGCCAGGGCTTTTTAGTGGACAAGGGCTGAGTTTTCTCTTGGGCTTCTAGCGAGGGCGGAGGAACAACTCTAATTGCGCCCTCTTTTTGCTTGGCTCTTGGGCTGTGAAACGGTTGGTGTGGGCATGGGTTGATGGGAGGGATGGGTTTGCTGCATGCAGCAGCTGATTTGCCTATCTTGCCTTTGTTCGTATTGCTAATCACGCACGTTTCTCACTCGGGATGTATAACGCTCAAATGTCCGAGTCTATGATGGATAAGTTCAAGTACTTCCATAGAGCTCGAACACCAACCTGTCCATCTTCGAGACGGTTTCTCAAACTCAACCAGGAGATCCGGGGTATCAACTTGCCAAGAGATCACAGCCCGTTTCCCCAAAGTCTGTTACGTTTTCTTTTCTTTCAAATCTGGAGTTCCCCGAATTTGCCCCCACGAGCAAGCATCTGATGAGTTTTCCAAGCCTCTGTGAAAAAAAGCATGTTTGTAAAACTTGGAGTCATCCACCAAACTAAGTGGAGAGCAACTCAAATCACAACCCACCAAGACTCTGTGCCACCACCAATGCCGCCAATACAAATGCAGTTTCTGACGAACAAGCGGCTGGAGTCTTCTCGTGAAACCACATCTCAGCATCCTGCCCTAGCATGACAATTACCTAACAGCAGCCTCGCGGACTGGCCAGCCGTCTCATCACAAGTGGGTTCCTGTCGTTCGCGCCCTATCCATCTGCCGGGATTAACATGTCAAGCTGGGTCCCTGCGATGGCGCCGCTTCCCTTGGCGACCCACGAGCCTTTCTGAGTGGCGGGCTCGAACGGTTCTGCTGAGCTACGGGCTACGAGAATCCTTCTCTGCGTCGGAATACTTGCCCTTGGTGTATGGAGCTAGGCGCAGACCATGTTACTGCTTTTGTATGTTACGAGGAGAACCGCTCCGTGCTCTGCCCCGTTAGCCTGCGCAAGGGCTCTCGAAATGGAATCAGATCATACAACTGGCCTTGACTTGCCTCTCCGGTCCCGGCTATCGGAAGCTCTGATGGCTCTGTCCACTGACTCAGGGTTCCCGCTTCCTGGTTTCTCCCGTTCAGCTTTGTTGTTGGCCCTGCAAGCTGTGTGTAGCATTGGGCGTGTTAGTGTCAGTATCACCAAGAGGAAGGGGGTTGAAAAAAATATAAAAGTGTTGAGCCCTCCCGGCCCTCCCCTTGCTGCCTTGTTCCGTGTGACGTGCTTTTTTGAAGGCTTCTGGAAATATTCTAGCCTCCGCCCTGCATTAGATACCCGAAGACTCGGGCAGGCTGTATTCTGCGCCCAAGATCTCCAAGTGCCGGCACCAGCCCGCGCGCTACGGACTTTTTTTGTGTGTGAATACCCCAATTTCTGGAAAATCTCCAAAAAGAGCAACGAAACAGCCCCAAAATGTCCCAGCGGGCTAGTTCGGGCGACTCACCGTCCGTGGGAGCAGAGGAGAAGGGCAACGCGGGAAAGGCCGTGCAGGACACTGCTGTGGTGCAGCAATCAGACGCTGCTTTCACAAATTCATACGATGAGGAGGACTTCTGGACGAGGAACGGCTTGAATGCCAAGTCATTCCAGAAGAAGCACTATGGATTGGGACTGGTGGAACTGGACCGAGCGATGAAGACGCGTCACTTACAGATGATTGCTATCGGAGGCTCTATTGGTGCTGGTTTTTTCGTTGGTTCTGGTGGTGCTTTGGCCAAAGGTGTAAGTGAGAATTGAAAAAAAAAAGAAAGAAAAACAGAAATGGTTATTCGATAGATGCTGACATTCGTTTCGCCGTATAGGGTCCCGCCTCGGTTCTTATTTGCTTCCTCGTCGTCGGTTTCATGGTCTTCAACGTCGGTAAGTCCACGCACGATCAATACCCATCCCAAAATACCTTTCGATTTATACACATTTACTCACAATTCGCCACAGTCTTTGCTCTTGGTGAACTTGCCATCATGTACCCAGTTTCCGGTGGTTTCTACACATACGCAACTCGTTTCATCGACCCCTCGTTTGGCTTTGCAGTCGGATGGAATTATTTCTTCCTCTGGTTTGTCGTCTTACCACTCGAATTAACAGTCTGCTCCCTCGTCATACAATACTGGAACCAGGATATAAGCGTCGGCGTCTGGATCACCATCTTCTGGGTCGCCATTATCCTCATCAACATCTTCGGAAGCATTGGTTATGCCGAGGAAGAATTCTGGTCTTCGGTCATCAAGCTGGCGGCAACACTCGTGTTCATGATCATCTGCTTTGTGCTTGTGCTCGGCGGTGGGCCTTCGAGTGGAAGATACTCCGAATACATAGGAGCTCATTATTGGCATAACCCTGGTGCATTCCGCAACGGCTTCCGAGGCTTCTGTTCCGTCTTCGTTACCGCTGCCTTCTCCTTCACTGGAACTGAACTCGTTGGCCTTGCAGCGGCCGAGAGTCGTAACCCAGTCAAGTCACTACCTAGCTCCATCAAGCAAGTGTTTTGGCGAATCACCCTCTTCTATGTGCTTGGCCTCTTCTTTGTTGGCCTTTTGATTCCCTCAGACGACAAGAGACTCCTGTCTAGCGCGGCCTATACCGACGTCAAGGCGTCACCTTTCGTCCTCGTCGGCCTCTATGCTGGTCTCCGCGGCTTCGACCACTTCATGAACGCCGTTATCCTCATCTCCGTCATCTCCATTGGTGTTTCCAGTGTTTACGGCGGCTCCCGTACGCTGACTGCTATGGCGCAGCAGGGATATGCTCCCAAGTGGTTCACCTACATTGATCGCTCCGGACGATGTCTCCCTTCCACAATTGTCATGCTTCTCACAGGACCTCTCGCCTACATCAACCTCAGTGCCTCAGGACCTACTGTTTTCAACTGGCTGCAGGCCCTCTCTGGACTTGCGGTTCTCTTCGCCTGGGCTGCCATTTGCATTGCCCATATCCGCTTCCGTGCGGCATGGGCTTACCACGGACATACCCTGGATGAGATTCCCTTCAAGGCAATCTTTGGCGTTGTGGGATCATGGATCGGATTGTTCATCTGCTTCATTTGCTTTGCTGCTCAAGTAAGTTCAATTATCGACGTGTGCAGAGTCTACTTTGATACTAACAGACTTCAGTTCTTCACAGCCATCGCACCCCCGGGCACATCCGAGCTCAACGATGCCGAGGGTTTCTTCCAATCCTACCTCGCCTTCCCCATCGTTGTTGCCTTCTGGGTTGCTGGATATATCTGGAAGCGCACTGGTTGGCTAAAGGTATCGCAAATCGATGTTGACACTGGCCGCCGCGAGTTGAACTGGGATGAGATCCGCGCATACAAGGAGTGGGTAGCGTCTCTGCCTGCTTGGAAGCGTGTCTATTATAAGCTGTTCCAGTAGTCGAATGCCGTGCCGGACAATGGAGAGTCGGCATGAAGTTGTCAGTTTAAGAATCAATGCAATTAATTTAATGTTTGAAGTACATATAATATTATCAACTTTGGCATCCGTCGTTTACTCGTCGTCTTTCATGTAATCAATCACCATACTGGGTCTCTGACTATTAGCCTCAAGTGATAAGTGATGTCCATAGTCTAACATCCGCCAACTCCCCACCGCCCGCGAGTCAGGTCATCTCCTAGGAATAGCGACCAAGCATTGGGTTCAGAATGGAAAAGTTCTTGTAGACATGGTCACTCCTGTAGACTTGTTACACGTATTCCATCAAACGATCGAGTATGAAAGACAGACACAAAGGACAAACACCAAAAATTGGTTCTCATAACCCAAAGTCACAAGCAAAAAGTCCAAAAAAGGAAAGTTCCTAAGCCGAAGCTCCGAAGAACGGGTCTGGCCGGGGATTGAACCCGGGACCTCTCGCAGAACAACTTTGGGTTTTCCCTAAGCGAGAATCATACCACTAGACCACCAGACCGATGATGATTTGTTGTTGAAGAGGCCGGCTCGTAATTTGTCCATCAAGGCATCGAAATTGTCCATTGTGGGCTGTCTGTGGATCGTGAATTTTAGATTGTGGACTCGGTGGATGCCAGGGTTCGAAGAAAGAAAATTGTAGCGGAATTTGAAGCGGTATCGGAGGAGACCGGGGTGGAGACCGGAGCATTTGCATCACGGAGAGCTCCGTATTGTGCTCCGTTATGTGGATGAAGCTGACAGAAAGAGAAGGAGAGAAGAAAAAATAAAATTGAGAAGGACGTTGATTAGTATAGTACTCTTAAAGACGATGATGGAAAAAAATGAAATCTATAAATTTGTAAACGGGGCATCAAAGTGGTGTAAATGAGACACAACGTAGCAGTTTGAGTTTGTGATTATTGAGACTCTTTCTACTGTGGGCGACCCAACCTGTCAAATTCAACGGTTTGAAGAAAATTATTCTTGGCTGCCAGGATCAATTTCATACTAAGAAAACGCTAAATTTTGACAAGGTACATGACACATGGCCTGTCTAAGACCCAGAAACGGCTTGCATAACCTCCACGACGCTGTTAATAGCTCGCTCCGCAACCGCCTTGGCCTGATACGCCGTCACCACGGCAATCTCAACCACCATCTCATCATACGGGACTAGCATCTCAATCTTCTGATCGCCAAACCCGGCCTTCTTCGTCTTCGTCTTGGCCAGCTTCTTGCCGTTGCTGTCGCACAGCGTGAGAGTCGAGCCCCCCGTGAGCTGGCTAGACTTCCACTTCAGCTTGCCCATCGGCGTGCCGGTAACGGAAAAGTCGCCCGATAGCTGGCTCATCTTGAGCTTCATGGCACAGCCGCGCATGTTTAGCTCGGCTGAAGTCTCCGAGCTGCATGTGATGTGGCCAATGGGACCCATCTGGCCGGTGGGATCGGGAAGGCCGCGGTAGACGATGAGCATGCCTGGCGACATGGCGTGGGGGGCAATGGAATATAACGGTGGTGTATTCTGTGGAGCGCCGTCATATTGCACAACCAAAAGGCCGGGATTTGTCGTGGATGTGCTGATACAGAGAGTTGGAGATGCGCTGGTGTAGTCGTAGGCTCTGGTGTTGGTTTCGAGATAAGAAGAATTGGCGTCGCTAGAAGCTTTAGAGAAATGTCGTGAGAAGAAACTCGTCATTGTGTATGTGTTACTTGATAATCAAGAATTAATTACATGTAAGTGAAGAGGGAGAGTGTTGGCAATCGTCAATGTTGGCAGTGTTGCACGTTTTAATTATCCGGGGGCGAAAGAGGGAACCAAATCGCCCTCAGGTTATTCGCATATATCATTTATAACCTTTTTGATCCTCCAAATCGCTTTAGTTACAGCTAGTCTATGCTTATTGCATTCATGGCTGTCAAGGTTGTGTCGTCACCATCCTTCTTTGAGATCTTCACACGATTTCCCCAAGAGGAAATACCATGCGCTGTGGCCAATCTCCAACAAAGCCGCAACAAGTTATTCCTGTTCATGTCATCCAATCAATCCCAGAGCAGGGAATAATCATGTCGAATCCTTCGCAACTCAAGTAATCGTACAGGTTCTACGTTATCCCATGCATTAAATCGTCTACATTGGGTTCTATTAGTGCCATGCTTCGCCATACATCTGCTCTGTCACAAATCCTTCAATTGGTCCCATTATGGAAAATAGAGCCAGTAATTTTACATCATCATCCTCATCGCCAAAGCCCCTCTTTGGTAGAATCGCGCGCTTGTCCTCCCTCTCAAGGATATGGCTGGGACCCCATCAAGCCGTGGCTGTGATGCCTGCCGAGAGCAAAAGAAGAAGGTTCGTAGTTTGACACAATTGTCAAGAGGAGACCAATTACATCTAAAGATCATTAACTAAAGCGCATATATCAGTGCGATGCATTGAAACCAGCGTGCTCTCGCTGTGCACGCCTTCAAATCCCTTGTGTTGGTGCGGGTCAGCGCCGGTTCATGTTCAAGGTCCAAACCGCATCAAGTAGATCAAAGAGGCCAATTACCGGCTCCGAAGATCATGATCAGGAAATTGGTAGCTCTTCAGTCATACCCTTCGGCCATCCATCATCACCTCCCAGTAATGCCATGACTTTAGCAACAGGGGCCTTTGTGTCAGTCCTGGAGGTTGATGATCCTCGGTACGATGTCACCGGTTGGACCGTCTTTCTGAATGAAATACCCAGGCGCATGGGTACAAGCAATTTGCTTGATGCATCAGCAAAAACATTCGCGAGTACCCTCTCCGCGGTACAGTCTAAACAGCCACAGCCTGTAGAAAACCTATCACAATTCGGCAATGCTTTGCAAACTCTCCGGGGGTCATTGGTAGAAGATAAGCATCAAATAGTAGACTCGCTGTGTGCCATATACTTGATACTTCTCTGTCAAGGATGGCTTTCCGAATCACCAGGCCAAAATGTCAATCATATAAACGGTATCATGCACCTTCTAAACAAAGTATCCGACAAGGACTGGCGAGGCGAATTTGAGCGTCAGATTCTGGTAACAGTGTGCATGGTCGTAGTATGTCATTCGTCCATCCGCGGAAATGGAAGATACTAACCATTTCTTCTTGCAGATATTTGAGAGCATCGCCAACCCAAGTATAAAATTGAGCCCCTGGCTTGTTGACCTGAAGAAGACATACTACGGACCCGAGAAGCCCTGGGGAGTCGATGACCACAGAGGTATCGGTACTCAAACAATCACAGTGGAACACATGGTCAAAATACCAGGCTATTTCCAGGAACCGGAACTTCACTTGCATGACCTAAGAAGCAGCTATCATGTGGCCTTCAGCGAATCCAAGAGCCTCTGTGCCTATGTTACAGCCATGGCCGAATCAATAACGCCTAAAACTGATATCTCCTCGTTTAGAGCATATGTGCGTATCCAAGGTGTGGCATCCGTTCTAGTCTCCATCGGACTCCTCCTCGGCACCATCCTGCGGATATTCGAACCAGGCAATGAACTTCTCAAGATAGAGTCTGCCTTTCTCATTTCAGAGGTTGCCAAGATTGCTACAAGAGCATCGAGTTATAGGCCCTTGGGCGCGATACTTATTCCACTTAGTCTATGCACTGCCTGGGCTGCGGCAGACGGTGCAGGAGCGGAAGCAGAAATTGAACGCATCGTCAGGGATTACGAAACAGATTTTCCTGATGCGAATTGGTTTGACATTGCAATCTGGCTAAGAGCCAAGTTTGAAAGCTTGAGGCAGAGAAGAAAGCAGACGCAGGTACCAGTGCACCACGAGATACTACTCATTGATGCTGGAAAGGAGCTTTCAGGGAGGAATTCGACAGCGCCTTGCTGTGTGATGTAGATGAAACTCATATTATTCATGCAACACTAGATAGATGTAGCCGCTACATGTTTGGTACAGCGCATCTCACGGAACCTACTGCTTGGTTAAGATTGATAATAACACGACCATGATAAATATTCGTTCAATTATCACTGCTCCTCGCCGACCTCACATCCCACACGCTCTTGTCTCAAACAAAAAGGCCCTTCTGTAGCCACTCACATCTATGTCCGACGGTGGAATCTTGTCCAGTGATGATACCTTCTGGGGTCAAGATATTGGCACTCGCATTCTGTCCCTGCTGAGGGAATGGCGGCAGGCCACGGCCATTCGGATTGCCAGTCTTGATAAAGTTGGTGATATATCCTTGCCATGTCGTTGCCAGTGACTCAATTACAGGAGCTCCGAAATTATTTCTCCCGTATCCCTTCCAGATGTACGATTCGTCGTACGCATGGAAAGGGGGGCTGATGTTGAATTGCATGTTGTATGTCTGGTTGGCAAACGCCCTGGCAAGTCAGTTCGTGTTGCATGCAAATATACTATCGCCCATAAAATCAATGGTCCGCACTGCACCTTTCCCAGGATAGAGATCTTTGATGATATAATCGGCAACTTCATCCACGATCCCTGGGTAGAGCTGATGAAGCAAGGATTTGAAGTCATCATCGGTCTGCACAAAAGGCTGTGAATACTCGCCGCCTTCATATCGTGTATGGCTGAGCAGTAAATCGACATTTTTGTGAAAATTTCCAGAAAGGAGCAATAAGCCTGGCAAAGCAGGCACAAAGTCTCCATCAACCGCGGGTCCGTAGATAAAGTTGGTCTCAACGCTGGATGTGTGCGCAACGTTTGCCTCCATCAAAGCTCTGGCTGGGAGCTTACGAGCTTGTTCGATTGTGCTCGCATTGAGAAACTTGAGGAAGTATTGCGTGATGTTTTCGGCTTGGAAGTTGGAGCCAATGGGAAAGTACCCAAGAGAGTTGATAAAGGCCCTGGCAAAGGGAGGTGGTCCTTTCTTACCACCGTATGCTGTGATATGATGAACTGTACTGCCACCACCGGCTGAAACTGAAGAGTATACAAGTTAGTTTGAGGTTGTCTGGACATCAAATTAAAGGTTGGTACATACGGCCGCTAAGAGTCACCTTCTTCGGATCTCCTCCAAAGAGATGAATGTTCTTCTGCACCCACTGGAGAGCAAGATGTTGGTCATGGAGGCCGGCATTTGCGGTGCCATTTGCAGCTTCAAGAGACGGCCCAGCTAGCCAACCAAAAGCCCCAAGCCGATAGTTTAAAGATACATAGATGAAGCCGCCTGAGCCATCGCTTCGGCTTGCATTGATAAGACCAGCCGGGTCAGTGGCATCATCGACATCATTCTTGTAGCCAAATATGTAGCCGCCTCCATGCATCCTATCCGAGATGTCAGTTAAATGGCATAAAATCTTCTTTTTCTCTAAGTGAGACGAACCAGACCAATACAGGGGCTTTCTTAGCCTTCGAGTTTCGGCGCTCAAACACAGCACGAGGAACAACAACGTCGAGAAACAGGCAATCTTCTCTCTGGGGGAGCTCCAAGACAGTCTGAGCATTCTTCTTTGTGATCAACTCCTACGCTGCATGCTCCGCCGTGTAATTGTAATCAGACAGGTTCCCATTTATAAACGCATGACCGAAATCCGAATTCGCACTGCCCCAACCTGGCGACCCCTGAGGGCACATCATTATTGACCCATTGCCCTTTTGCACCACATAGTTTCGGCCTGTTGGTGGCTTTGGAGCAGAGAAGCGCAGGTCACCGACAGGAGGCTGGGCATAGCGAATGTTGCTAAAGGTGTACAGATCGGTTGTTTCCTATGAAAAGTTAGTAGGGCTGCTTCTCTGTTGTAGAAAGAGACGAGAGGGCCGTACGTTATGTTTGAGTGCCTCATGGATCTCATAACCCAAATCCACTTGTGGGAGGCATTCGCCTTTTCCAAAAGATAGCTGGGACACAATTATGCCTAGGATGAGAGTGGCCTTCATATCAGCGGGTTTCCTGTGATATAGCTCAGGAGTTTATTGATGAGATGAGAATATGAAGAGAGACAATGGTTGTTCTGTGTAGTTGCTTGATGTAGTTTTATTTCCAATCTTTGACCGGAGTTACCTGTGCCTTATATACAAGTCGTTGGCTCCTCTTTCTCATTGAGGTTGAATAGTGATATCTCCTGTACAAACTAGATCTGCAACTTTTCATCCTTCATCCAGAATAACCACCCGCCAACTCATAGCCCACCTGCTTTTACGTAGGCCGAGCTTTCAGACAAATTATCTCCTTGCTTTAACAAACAATGGCATGGCTTAGACGTTGGAAAGCCTTGAGAATGATCAACATACAGCATTATACAGGGATACATATGCACTCCACATGTATCATAATGCTATCTCCAGGAGATTAAAGTTAAACTCATTGAATTCCATTTAAAGCTGACGTCAAGACTGCACAGACCGCAACTATATTGGACAGGGTAACTAATTATAGGTGAAGAATGGCGAGTGCCGAGTGTCGATCAGTACGAATTAGGAGAAACCGTGCGCTGTGTGGGAGCAGCCGGTTTAAAGGTGGCCATGAATCCTTCAGGAACGTGCGCATGGATCTAGACTAGGCGGATTTGATTTGATGGATGGAGTGTCGAGCCCATTGTGTTGAAAGCAGGAGAAAACTACAGGGGCATGTATATGGATGGGTTTGTTACGGTGACGCAGAACAATTGGCACTTGATATAAGCATAATTGACAGTTGTGAATCAAGAAATGGTGTTTCTGTAGGGTGAGGCCGTCGTTAAGCCTTAATCAAGCAAGGATGGCTCAATTGAAGGCATACAGAGAGAAGGAATGATGTATGTACTGACTTTTGTCGACTAAATCTCCCATCACCTTTCGAAAGATACGGTCTCTATAGAATGAGAATAAGCTCCGGTCAATGAATTGAGTTTTGTCTTTTAGCCACACGCCATCAGTGAGTGACAGACAGCAGGACCCTTCCTGACAACCTCCGCTTAAACCCCGGCATATCACGGCAATGCTACGTCACAGTCACAGCGCAAACAAAACAGCGAGCGCGGCATCGGCAAAAGTAAGCTTCCGTGTCTCGGTCTGTGATTGGCCCTGGCCGTGCTGGCTGCAGAAGCTCCGGGGAAAAAAAGTGGGCAGAGCCAAAGCAGCCTTGTCCAGTCTCGCTGCTGTTCTGCCGCTCTCCTCGTCGTGGGCTAATTTGCTCCTCCAGCCTATTATCCATACATTTTGTGCATGACACGAAGCCCTGGGGTCTTCTGGACGAGGCCCTGCAGGACCCTATGAAGCCGCCTTCAGTGCGCTAAACGACTCCATCACAGACTCGCTGCCGACTCGGTTCTGCTCTTCTCTGCTCTCCAGCCCTCGTGTCTGTCGACCTGCTCAGCGCTGCTCTCTGCCCTCGTTCGATCGGTCGGCTGGCCTCGGGATCTGGATCTGGATCTGCCCATCATGGCGTCGCAGCAGGTGCTCTTTGCCGAGACCATCGCCGGCATGAAAAAGGCCTTCAAGAGAAGGGCCTATGGTGAGCTCTTCAAACACTCGCTGCACAGGCGGATCACGCTAACTCGCTGGCGTCGACAGAGTCTGACTCCGACTCGGAGATCGAAAGCTTCACGAATCGAGGCAACAAACTCAAGAAGAGGGCGCGTTTCGCACACAAGGGACAATTGATGCCCTCGGCAGGGCCTGGAGCCTACAAGGAGGTACGGCCGACCGTCAATACACACAGACACAGCCCCGTGAGGCGCGATTCCTGACTTAGCTGACCTGACGCAGACTGTCGAGTACGCCGGTGTACGAAGATCCATTATCCATCGCAACCCCCCCTTGGTCGACGAAGACGGCTACGAATTCGATAGCGACGACGATGAATCCCGCGTCGAGGAGGCCATACTGTCAGCTGCAGAGCTGAATCCATATGCAAACATCCGCTTGGAACGTACGTTTGCCGTGCAACCCGTCTGGGCAGGGCTCGCGCTGACTTTGACAGACATCCTCGCGCCCCTCACTGCTTCGACCGACCTCCCAACCCATCCCGTCCTCTCCAAGCCCTTCACCTCCAATACCCTCACAGAACTAGTCAAGCAGAGTTCTGGCATAATGCAAAAGGAAAACCGATCGCTGTGGCAGGTTCGGCATTTATGGACCTCGCTCTGCGGCGATTCCACTTGGGTACCGTGTTCAACCATGGTCGGCACCAACGACATCGAATTCTATACTCAAGATAACGAGGCTCACCAGCCTACGGATCCTTCCAAGGCGGGCGATAATACATCTTCACCGTCCAAGGTGAATGGCGAGAAGAAGCCTGATGGGTCCGCGGCTCATGCTGCCAGTACAAATGAACCGGGCGAGCAGGGTACTGCTGCTCCAGCAGATGCCGATGTGCCCATGGGTGATGCTGAATCGCCCGGGAAGAGGAAAACACCTCCCAAGGAGCCTGAGGCAATGGAGACAGATGACGGAGCTTCCAAAGAGCAGCCTAATGAAGCAGAGGACGCGAAAAAAGACAATGGCAAAAACATACTTAATGGCGACCCCGGGAGAAATACAAACGGCAGAGAACCATCGGCCGAAAATACAAGTCAAGGTCGCAAAAAGGGAAGCCGTCTACCCAGCGAAGACGTCCAAATGCAGGACAGTGTTGAACCAACAAACAAGGCTTCCCAGGAGAACTCAGAAGCCAAGAAGGACGCGAAGACTTCATACATCCACCCAATGTTCTTGCCGCCTACAAATGCCTCTCTCGATAGAAACCTTGGCTTACCAGACAACGAGGCCGAGGACATCAGGCGGCTCCTAGCCCTGTATGTGCAAAAGCAGGAAGAGGTCTGCCGAGGGGCAGCCAGACTGCACTTGGGCCTTCTGAGAGCCCAGAGACTCCGCAAAGATGTGCTGGGCTGGTCAAAAGCAGAGGCACACTGCGGGCCGAATCGAGACATGTCAGATGGCGAAGACTGGTATGACAAGGAAGAATGGGGCCTGACAGAGGACCTCAAGAAGGGCCAGGACGAAGAAGAGGAAGATACTGCAACGGCAGGAAAGAAGACTCGAAATAGGCGGTAAACATGTCACTATGGGCGGCGTTTTAAGGCGTTGTGAGGGAGGGAGGATATTTCAAACCAGCCACGACTCGTGGATGAGCTGATGATGACGATTTCTGTATTGTGAGGGACGTGAATGGATTTATAGATACCAAATGCCGACCAGTGTCGGCAGGACATAGGCTTTTGTCCTCTTGGCGACGCCGTGAGGATTCAAATTCCGTGGGCATCGGAGGGGGATTCTTTGGACACGCGAGCTGTTGCTACCTCATACATGGGCAGTGTATTTTTAGGATTAGCGGTTACATTTCCCCTGGTTATTTTACCAGCTAGTGCTAGTTTTCATCCTCTTCTATAGGTTTCTCTCTCTTTTTTTTTCTCATGCCCTGTCATTTTCCAGGCTGGCAGAGGCGGCTTAATGGAATTGGAATTGGTAAATTTGCTTGTGACAGACGCCAATTTTGTTGAGGGCCCCATCCAAGTGACCAATCCCCGCACCCGGAAGGAGCTGGAGCTGCATGTACTCTTCGTTAGCAGGTACCTTCAATGACACTATGCCCTGGACTTTGGTTTGATTCAAATTCCCGACCTGGTACATACAGCCACGTTTCTCTCTCGCTTGTGATTGTGTGCATTCTATCGCCTTTCTTGCTCTCTCTTCTGAATTCCCATCTGGCTTGTTTACTTTCTTCCTTCCAGTCCGTCAAACTGCCTAGACACACGTAGCCCGCAATGGCGTCATCATTCAACGTTGCCGACCTGGCCGAGTATATCGATCTGGACAAGCAGAGCCTATTGAGTAAGCGGCGCAAGCTGTTCCGACAGACGAGAAGAGAGGTAGATGTCTAATCAGTGAGAAAACAGTCTCGGCAGGGTCAATCATCTTCAACCCGCTCTTCTGGAAGTAAGTAAGAACCAATTCAATGGAATGGAATCTCCTGTCCGCGTCTGTGATACCGTACAGCTTGCTTACACATCGTCTTCCTGCAGCATTGTCGCTCGTCAAGGTTCGAAAGCCATGCCCCGATTGATCTCCCGATTGGCAGGTCGCAAAACAGCTGACATTCAAACCATTCTGCAGAATACCACAATAAGGTCCTGACAAGGCTGTTCGGGGGCAGACCCTACCCGGCCTGCTATGCCCTCGCCGTGACCATCTTCTCGCTGGGTCTCCTCCGCGATTGGCTGTACAAGACGGCCCTGTCCGAGCAGCCCTCGCACCCGCTCCTGGAGACGCTGTACTCGCAAGCTGCCGGATACACCCTGTTCATCATCGGCAACATCCTGGTCGTCTCGTCGACGTGGCGCCTGGGCATCACGGGCACCTTCCTGGGCGACTACTTTGGCATCCTGATGGACGAGATGGTGACGGGCTTCCCCTTCAACGTGACATCGGCCCCGATGTACTGGGGCTCGACGATGAACTTCCTGGGAACCGCGCTCGTCTTTGGCAAGCCTGCTGGTATTGCGCTGACCGTCGGCGTGCTCGTCGTGTACATCATCGCCCTGCGGTTCGAGGATCCGTTCACTGCTGGGATTTACGCCAAACGTGAGCGCGAGCGTGAGGCGGCCAAATCTGGCAAGAAGCAGAAATAGAGAGAGAAAAAAAAATGGCCCTCGGGTCTACATTTGACTGCCGATATTATGTGGCACGCCATTTAGATGTACGAGTATTGCTGTGATGGAGAGAGGGGCTGGGAGGCTCCATGGGCAGGGATAGAGAGGGCGAAGTTGAACACCTAGCATGGCGTTTTGTGCTACTACCAGGAATGACTGTAAAACAAAGAAACAAAGGTCTTTCAACAGACTCGGATGCGGTTTGTTGGAAGGAGGGTTGGTTATTGAGTAAACATGGTTGGGAATTCCACATATACCACTAGATGGGGCTGAACAGGACAGGATTTAGGAGAAGAATCATATTCCGCTTTTCTTCGCGTACGTCTAGACGTCTTGTTATTTTACGTTACATCTTATTGGAGTTGCCCTGAGCTTCGATATCGAGACCGGCACGACGGATCCAGAGTCGTATTCCGATTGAATGCCGGCATAAGACCGATGACATTGCGCGGCTCCTGGGCTCTGCACTGCCCCCCGGCGCAAAGAGTGCTTGCAGGTACTCCGTAGTTATGAGTGATTAATGTATCTGACACGATGCTTCCGAACCATGGGGTAGCAACTGCTCTACGAAGTATTTGGTTCAAAGATGCGCGCAAGCTCTCCTATGATGTCAAGATCGCCAACGCCTCTCGGCCTAAAGAGCATCGAAACTCGGCCAGACGCGGGGGAACTGCATCTGGGGAAGAAAACTAAAAAAAAAAGTCCAACTAAACCAACCTAACAGAAAACGTAAGAAAAAAACAGCCCCCAAAGCATGTGACCGCAAAGAACGCAAGAGAAATAAGAGGCGGCGCAGAGACTAGAGAACCCGGATGGGAGCGGCAACCGGCTAGCCGAAATGCTACTTCGTTTTCCTCAGCCTTGAACATCTCCACTTAGGTAGAGAGAGTTTTGACGGGAAAAAAGGTGCCAGAAAAAGGTTCCGGGGAAACCCGGTCGGAGAGGGGCCCCGACGGTGAAGGAAGATGAAGAGTGTATGTATGTATGTGATGTGATGTGTGTATTACGGAGGTATGTTACATGTATGTGCTCCGTTGACGGCACTGAGATCCCGGGCCTTTGTTGTCAGGGTCTACTTGTACATGCACATCGTCGTTGCAACGAGGTCGAGCTTCTCAGCGAGTCAGTTCGTAAATACCGAGGCCGCTGCTCCGTGCTGACGAGAATCTTCTTTCGTTCTCCTTTTCACCATAATCGACGCCCGATCACTCTTTATCGCGGCTACGACAACTAACAAGCAAGCCATCTGCAAGTCATCTGCATCGGAACAGCGCCTCTTTGGCCAGACAGTGATCAAAAGACACAAGCCTCCGCCTTGGCTTTTTCGGCTGTTTGGTTCTAGCCGCGTGATTCACAAGAGTTTTTTTTACCCCTTGCATTAAATCTTCTTTACGAAAAACCTAGACCGTTCCATTTTCCCCGGCTCACAGCGCCGAGGCGGAGCATACCGGCCGGGACTCTATCTCGACGACAATCTCGACTGCATCTGCATCTTTTGGGAGCAACATTCGGGCTGCAATATCATTCAATTTTCTTCCTTGCATCTACTCTAAAAGCACGAGAATAAGACTCTGCTTGGGCGAGTCACAGTCAGCCTTTTTGTCGGCACATGTCGAGCTTTGCACGCCAGTGAGACCGGAGCCAAGTCTTTCCGGGCAGATTCGGGCTTGTCCACCCGATGCCGTAAGAGATTCAAATACTTTGCGCTTCTACTTCTGTGTTAGTCCAAGCTTCTTCTTTCAGGAGGCGAAACCAAACGACACATTAATTAGCCTCCTCTCTTCCACCCAAACATAAAGAACAGAAAAATTCAAGACAAGCAGAAGCAGTCAAGCTTGAGACAAAAATAAATTCCAAGACACACACAGAGTTCCCCCCGGAAACGCCAGTCATCCAAACCAGCGCAAACAAAGTCTCCACTTTCTTTTTTCAGCGTCCGTGGTTGTGGCTGTGGCCTCTTCAGAAATCAAATCGCTTCCGTCTTTTTTTTTGTTTCTGGATTTTTCTTTTTGCTTCTGGGGCATGCATGCCACGACTGTCTCTGCGCCGCGCGATTCTTTGATTGGCAGGGGTGACGGATTGATGGACGGGGGACCGAATCGAAGTGCTTGCGTGCTTCTGCTTTGACGACATTCAGGCTGAGAGAGAGAGAGAGAGAGAGAGAGAGAGAGAAGAGTCACAACAGAATTGGCGTATTTATCCAGAACTGGCCATTTCTTAAACAGGGATCCTGCTTGGCTTTCATAGGTGGACATCAGCAGCAGCGCAGAAAAAGGGGGGAAAGAAGGCGACGAACCAGGAAACACCTTCAGCTTTGAACGAAAGGCCAAAATGGACAGGATACCCGGGACCGAGGGCGGCGACGTCACAGACGATTCAATCGCCCGCCAGACATCGCCGCCAATTGTTTCCTTCGACAGAGCCGCCGACAGCAAGACGCAGAACGCGCAGATTGCAGCGGGCGTGCTGCTGGGCACGAGCGACGAGGACCGCGGCGCTGGCGATGGGAATTCAGTCGCGACGTCGAATGGGCGCAGCTCAAGGACGAGGCGCAGGACGCCGCTGGCGAGGCTGAAGCATGTCTTGATGACGTTTGGCAAGTTTGTGGGACCCGGCTTCATGGTTTCTGTTGCGTACAGTAAGTCGGCGTCTCAAGAACCCTCTCCCCTCGTAAACAATTCATGATGTGACGCCAGAAAAAGAGAAGGATGAGACAAAGCTAACTTGATATCCTCACATAGTCGATCCTGGTAATTACTCTACCGACATTGCGGCGGGCTCTTCGTACCGCTTCAAGCTCCTCTTCATCGTCCTGCTCAGCAACATCTTTGCCATCCTCCTCCAGAGCCTCGCCATCCAGCTGGGCACCGTCACGGGCCTTGATCTGGCATCAGCATGTCGTGCTTACTTACCACGATGGCTCAACTATTTTCTCTATGTGCTCGCTGAAGTTGCCATTATCGCTACTGATATTGCCGAGGTATGCAAGGCCTACATTCACGTCTGGAGCTCTCTGGTGTACTGACTGCTGTTTTCTTGTTAGGTCATTGGCACGGCCATTGCGCTCAACCTCCTCATCCCCAAGCTGCCTCTTGTCGCCGGCTGCGCTCTATCTATCCTCGACGTCATGGCCATCCTCGTCTTTTACCGCCCAGACGGCTCCATGAAGGGCCTCCGCGTCTTCGAATTCTTCGTCCTCCTCCTGGTTCTAGGCGTCGTCATCTGCTTCTGCATCCAGCTCTCCCTCATCAAGCACACCAGCGTCGGCGAGGTCTTCAAGGGCTACCTCCCCTCCTCGGCCATTGTCCAGTCAGACGGCCTCTACCAGGCGTGCGGCATCCTCGGCGCCACCGTCATGCCTCACAGCCTGTACCTCGGGTCCGGCATCGTCAAGCCGCGCCTCAAGGACTACGACCAGAAGCACAACCTCATGCCCCAGGAGCCCGTGTCGGCGGCGTCATCCACCATGGACGAGAATTACGATAAGGTCTACTACATTCCATCTCTGGCCGCCATCAAGCACTGCCTCAAGTACTCCATCACTGAGCTGGCGCTGTCGCTCTTCACTTTTGCGCTGTTTGTCAACTCGGCCATCCTCATCGTTGCCGGCGCCTCGCTTTATGGCAACCCAGACGCCCTTACAGCAGACATTTTTGGCATCCACCAGCTGCTTTCCAAGAGCATCTCGTCCGGCGCCGGAACCATCTTTGCTCTGGCACTCCTCCTTTCAGGTATTTCAGCTGGCATTGTATGCACCATTGCCGGCCAGATGGTCAGTGAGGGCGCTCTGCGATGGAAGATGAAGCCCTGGTTACGACGCCTCATCACGCGATCCATCAGTATCACACCTTCCATCATCATCGCCGGCGCAGTTGGACAAACAGGTCTCGATAAGGCCCTCAACGCCTCTCAGGTAGTGCTCAGCACCGTGCTACCGTTTGTGACATTCCCGCTCATCTACTTCACTGCCCGGTCACGGTACATGACGGTGCAGCCCGGCCGAGCCCGGCTTCAGATCGAGTCGAGGGAAGATGGCCGACCGATTGGCCAGCCGGGGACGGACATGTCCAACGGCTGGGTGCTCATCATTATCAGCGCCCTTGTCTGGTTGCTCATTGCGATAATGAACGTCGCGAACCTAGTATTGTTAGGACTAGGCAATGCATGATGAAGTGTTTTCTTTTCCTTTTAGCTTTTTTTTTTTTTTTTTTTTGATTAAATATTGTTTCTTCATATTGCTGCATGGCGCTGCGATGCAAATGCTAATATTAGACCTCGGTTCTGATAGAGTTGGATGGGCGTGGGGGTTGAAAGTATGGTTACGAACTTACACAACCCATGAATCATTCTGTATACGCGTAATAGTATTAGAGATGTAGTCGATATATATACTTATATTAGTCCCAATACTATATTCCGACACTTACTCTTGAGCCTGACACTACGTATTATACTACTTGCCTTGGAGATCAGTCGATCGCTGTCTTAACAAGTAACAGCGTTTGGAGCGTAACCTCGTATGATCATCGCTGTATAGAGGACCTGGAATCAATTGCACAGCCTTCCAAATCAAACCATTGTTCCACAGAAAATACACGTAAAATGCTCATTTAAATCAATCCAAATCCTCCGCTGGAACCTGGAATAAAACAAAAACCCCAGTCCAAAAACAAAGCCGTTTCAAAACCAAACTTGCAAGACAAAAAACCAGGGCAGACAAAAAAGCGACGTCACCGCATGCCCCCACCGCCAAAAGCCCCGAAACATCTCCAGCCCCGCGTTTTAATCACCCAAACGGACCCTCAAAACTGGGCAACGACATTTGCCGAATCTCCCCCTCCAAACGCCGCACCAAAAAAGGATCATCATCGGGCTAATGCCAATCGTTTTTTCTGACAGCTTGGGCGGTGAAATCCAAGAACATCAGGCGGAAATCAGGCGGGCTGCTCGGGATTGCGCGACATAACAAACAGGGAGTTGAGCTGCTTTTGTTTGAAAAGAGCTGCCTTATTAGCTCAGCTGAGCTGCCTTGCGACAACGTGGCGCTGCGGACGTTTGGTTTGAGCTGAATATCGTGGCACGAGAGACGACCTCGTCAAACCTCGCAGCTGTATAAATACACCAGCAACTGCGGCGATATCGAAATACAGCTTCTGGAAGCTCCGTTTCACTGTGCGGTGTCGCAAGAGGATCCAGACTTATACTACTGCTCTCTACCTGCCAGCTAAGCTTCACCTCCATCGTCCAAGATGTTCCAACAAGTACAGCCAGCTCCAAGCCTCTCCTCAACCTCGTGAATCGCTATCGCTAGATGCTAACTGAACACTCCCTCCCTACAGAAGAAGCCATACTCGGCCGTCACGGTCACCATCGAGACGCTCACCTCTGAGGCCTACGAAGAGGAAGACCTCAGCGGCATCCCCGACCTCGTCGAGGTCATCACCATCCAAGCCTCCGGCCCCACGGAGGCCGCCCGCGCCATTCGAAAGAAGCTCAAGTACGGCAACGTGCACCGCCAGATCCGCGCCCTGGTCCTGCTCGACGGCCTCATCCAAAACGCCGGCCCGCGCTTCACGCGCACGTTTGCCGACGAGCCTCTGCTGGAGCGCCTGCGCGTGTGCGGCACGTCCGACCTCTCGGATCCAGAGGTCAGGAAGAAGTGCAGGGAGCTGTTCAACAGCTGGTCCCAGTATGGCAATAAACCGGGCCTGGAGAGGATTGCTCGGCTGAGCAAGGAGCTGCCGAAGCGAAAGGTTGGCGTCACGCAGGAGAGATCGCGCGTGCTCAAGGAAACCGAGAACCCATTCGGTGATGAGGAAGACGACGAGCCAACGTCTCCGAAATCCCCATCTCCTCCTGCCGCCGGTCCGTCGTCGTCGTCCCACAGTCGTACGTCTCATAGCCGCGAATCGTCAATGGTCGATTCGTTCAAGCGTCAGCAATCCTCTGTGTCCAGCAGTAGCGGGTCTATATTCAGCAGCTCCGACAAGAAGAAGAAGAGCGGCAGCGGTAGCAAGACCAAGGGCAAGAGGAAGCCCTTCAACCTAGAGGCCGAAAAGGAGGGGATGAAGTCTGTCATTGCAGAGTCATCGCTGGCGGCAACGAACCTGCTCAACGTCTTGCAGACGATTAACCGTGAACGAGAGCGTATCTCCGAGAACAACTTGGCTGTTGAGAGATTCGAGTCTTGCAAGCTTCTCCGCAGAAAGGTGTTGCGCTTTGTAAGTCGTCACCACATACCCCTCTCTTGACTTTTGGCTCTTTTCAGCAGATCTAACTCTAGAGTAGGTTCATCATGTCGAACATGAACAGTGGCTAGGTCCACTCCTCCACGCAAACGATGAACTGGTCCACGCCCTCATGACATTTGAGCAGCTCGACCAGTCCGTCGATGCCGACAGTGACTCTGACGACGAACTTGCGGAACAAGCTCACCTATACCGAAGTAAGAACAACTGCCACCCTTCTGACAAATCCCCAAAACCTCGCATTCGTTTGAACCCTGAGACTGACCCCGATCCCCCCAGTGGCTGCTATAAAAGGAAAAGAAGAACTGGCCGCCAAGGAGGCTTCATCCCCCCCAGCCCGGGCCGAGCATCCCGACATCGCCGGTCTGAGCATCAACTCGTCCCCAAGAGCGACCCCGCCTCCTCGACCTGCCTCGAAGCCTGCCTTTTCAGCACCGCCGATACCACCTCCGCTGCCATCGAACCCCAGGCCTACGGCTCAGCAGAGACAGGGCTCGTACTTGTCCGACGAGGAGGACGATGACGATCCGTTTGCTGATAGAAACATTGTTGAGTGAGGTTGACACGGATATCACTGGAAATTTGTGGTTTATTCTTTTATCCCGCGGTTGGCGTATGTGTTGACCCGTCGTTTGGATATTCTCCTACTGTTTTTCGATTCACTTCTTATTTTATTTATTTTCTCGTTGTTTGGAACTGATTCCCCAGGAGAGTTCCATGCGTGCCTTGGAAAGCGGGCAAAAATCTAATGATTCATGAGGCCATGATATCGCGTGTGCAAATTTAGTGCGTGCCTTTGGTCATCTGAAATATTCCCAAAATGAGCTTGTGGATTCCTCTTCTTTCAATAAAGGTTTTTTTTATTTTTTATTCTATTTCAGAGAAGGCCTGTGTTTGGTTTTGGGCTAGTTTGTGATGTTGAGTTGAAGAGATCTGAGTCGATATGGCGTCATGTTTGTCTTTGGGCCCGACTTGGAGTCGTATGTTTATTATTCTTTTTTTCCCTAGTACATCATACGATGAGGCATTGAATATTACCTGGGATACTATTTCATGTGATAATGCGTGAGGAGTTTGCTAATGCCAAGAGTTTGATATTGAGTTGAACTATATGAACTGTTGTCATCAACATTACTACCTAGATACAAACTGATTACAACTGCTACCACTACATGTTCTAAGAAATTTACGATGAGTTTATTTTAACCAAGGTAGATGTAAGTCTCATCATCCGTAGAACTAGAGTAATTCACTCTCATCCAGACGGGTTCCAGACACATCTCACTCAAACCCATCTGCAAAGCTTCAGGGTAAGTAGCTCATGCCAAGATATTGCAACTCAAGATCGTCACAATACAGAGAGGGTGCAACATGTCTCAACCCTTCACAGAATCAAGTCTCTTCCACTCACACCCTCCCCACATGGCAGAAAGAAACAAAGAGACAGGAGAAGAGACAACAAGATCAGACCCTCAAGGTGCATGCCGCCCCCTCATTTGCCAGACAACAATGCCGAAAATACGCACGGTCCGTCTCAACGCCCATCCCCCCAGGACCAACCACCCAAGAGCCGGTGGTTTTCGGAGACTTTGCACGGAAACCTTTTTCTCACGTTTGCGCGGGCGTACGTGCGTGCGTTGTTGACCATTTTCTTCCTTGCCTTGCTAGAGAACATTCCTCAATGGGCGGTCTAAAAGGCTCCTGGGGGGTGGGCATTCCGGCGTTTAGGTCGGCCGATCCCTTGGGACTTTGACGGACCGGAAAACGGTCAGCAACAGCCAAGGGGAAAGACAAACGATTGATGCTGGCTGGCTGCCCGAACAAAGCGCTAGCGATGCCGGATCAATGCTTTATTTTTGGAAAATGCCACTTCTGCCTTAAGTTGGGCCAGATCGGCGCGTGTAAGTGAACGCATAGGGGGATCCCGTACGAGTTCTTCGTAGAGACGACGCCACGGATGGGTGTCGGTGCGGATGTTATCGGAACATTCAGATCAGTTGACGTGGAAAAAACTGTCCTAGGCACCCGTCACATCTCGCCTCCACAGCCAAATGGCACCAGATATGCATTGAGTGAAATGTCACAATAGCAAACAATTAAATCGTTCCAATAGTCGTGGGGAATGTCGAGAGTAACGAGGCCCCCCCTTCTATCATGCACTCACAATGCATATGCGGGCTCTCATGTTGAGGTCATCGGAAAAACAAACTGCTCTGGTTCACTCCCTAATGCCCAAAATGGAGAAATATTCGAGAGTAAGGGTTATGTCACCTAGTACCGGATAATTACGCACGTTCGATACCACCACGAGGTGACGACGGCTTTGGCCGGTGCCTCCCCCGGACGGGAGAAGGAAGCTCAGGACAGAGAAAGGATCAAGCCATTACCATCATCTCGTGGCATAATCTTCAAGACGCTACCCTCCCTCCCAATACCGAAATTCAGGTGCCAGATGAAGCGCTGTGAGACACCACGTTGCCGGCGAACAAGGCGTCTGAAGCTGCCACATAGTGTCGTGTGCTCCTCACCAAAGTCGGCATCGGATGTCCCCTTTCTGACGGGTTTGCAAGCGTGGGGGTGCACGGAGTTGCCGGCACTCATAGCTGGCTTTCCTTTGTTGGTCAGAATAAGCCCGGTGTAGGTAGTCTGCAAGGATAGGAATGTAGTCAGCACTTCATTTTGGGTTCCAAGTCGCTAGATGCTTGATACTTGATGCAGAGGGAATTGAGGCGTCTCGTAAACAAGCAGACAATGCGTCGATCTCTCTTCCCATTGGGCTTGGTCATTCTTGCAGGCTTTCATTGGGCGCTCCTAGTTTCATTAAGCGATCAAGGCAGCCTTCCGAATGAGTAGGTGGTGAGGATCCGTTTGCATGTTTTCGTATGAAGTCGCCGAAAGAACGGAGTACTCCGTCATCCGTCGTCCATATTCGGGGCCCAGTCGACAATAGTAACAACTGGCCTCCGAACCAGGCCTAAGCCATTGTTAGACACCGTCCTGATCCGCTGCCCCAGCTTGCGGCGAGAATACTTTGCGCTAAAAAGGCGCCCATGCACCGCAAAGGCAATGTCCTAGCTGGCCAACCGTTTAGCCCTATGCAGGATGCAATTCAAAAAGGGAGTGGCTAGTGAAATTAGTAGATATTGAGCCTGAGTAGCGAACAGTACAGTAGCAGACACTTGAAGGGCTAGAAGACAAACGGAATTTCATCTGCGCCTTGTCTTGTAGCGACACCCGAGGTCCACGTATTCACTTGCTTGGGTGTCGGTTGGCTGATCCCCAAAAAGCAACTGGTGCCAACAGCAGCTTGCTCGATGACCAAGGCCCACGGGGAGAGGAGAGGGAGCCCTGTTGGTGGCGCTGGTTTTGGAAACTCGGCATGTGGGAATACTGTCCTTCTTTCTTGTTTGCCTTGGGAGGGCCTTGAGAGGGAAACGAGGTACGAGGCTCGAAAATCATCGGGCCGCGGCCCATCCAAACGTGATGATGCTAATATTAACTTGCCCGTTGAAGCTTTGCGTACATGTAGATCAGCTGTCGCAGCACTTAATATCATATCCTGGTCCCTGGCTTGTGGTGACTGGGGTGGGCGTGATGGTCGGTCGTTTGTTTCACCTGCGTGGTTTCAAGATTAAACCGCCGTGGTGCGACGGATTCCTTGCATGCCACCAGCCACTTTGAGCGCGCCATGCGTCTCTTGGCTGCAAGGTCTGCAAGGTTGGGATATAGCGTTGGAGGCTCATCAGATATCGCGATCCATGCCACGAGTATTGGAGAAGGGGTGTAAGGTGTACATGCATGCACGAGCACAGTTGAACGCAAATCTTTGGTTTGTGCGCACCTGGACCTGTAGCTTTGATTGGTGGATCGAATTGCAACAGATCATCATGGATGAATTGAATTGAAGCCTCGAGTTGTTCCGACTGGTGAAGGAACGGCTCTGCGGCTCTTGTTGGTCACGCGTCGTTCAGGTGACCTTACCCTGTTGTCAGCAGCTACTGTACATGTATTTTTTCCCCACGACTTCCATTGATGAGGAGGGGGTGGGCAGCCAGCTGAATTGCTGTGCTCTGGGCTACTTTTGTCCCGATCCACCACCTCAGCCCCTTCATTATGGGCGCGCATTTCGAGTAGGGAGGATCATCCCTCATTACATCATTCATTACTTTATTTTTAAACAAACTTTGGAATTGCAGAAAGTGACGCTTGATTTCGATGCAGAAGAGAGAGAAATTACACTGAGCGATGCGAGTGCTGACCTGTTGCAGAGCGCCGACAGGACACTCTTGTCTGGGAGAGGAACCTAAGCCAATACGTGGCTGACGCTGGGGACTGCTCTGCGACGGATCACGGAAGCCAGCAGCCGATCATGGTGATCATACTGGCCGGCACTGACAGCGAGGGGTGGAGGGCAGACAATTACACGTTACGACATCGCTAGGGTCCGTCAGCCATACGACGGTCGGTTCATTGGTGGAGGCATGGCCGGGGTGCAAGCTTCTGGAACGCTTTGAGAAGGATTCCTTATGCCATCCTGTCCGTTTGTGCATGCTCGCGCTCCGTCCTTGTGTGCAGCTAGCGTCTGGCGGCGGGGCTGCGAAAGCTGGAGTGAGTTAGGGAGATGGTGGATGGCATGGGGCTGGGCAGAGCCTTGTCGCACTTGGCATCATATCCCTCGTCGCCGGTGACAAGGCGACAAGGATCGATCCAGGAGGGTGGAGCCGCCTTCGAGGAGAGAGCCGAGAGAAATTCCAGAATCCTGCCACGTATGGCTAGAGCAATTTCCGCCAGGATGCATTGGCCATCGGCCTCTCCACGCAGCCAACCAGATGCACAGACAGGGAAGCCGAGGCGGCACCCCTGGCTCTCGCAACGGCGACAACGGAGAGGAAACGACGTTTGTGTGTTTCTCGAGGCCGTTGGCTGGGAGCTAATGACGGTGGGTGGAGTGTCATGCAAGCCTTGCGGGAAAGCGGTCATTCTCTGGCCGTCTCATCGCTGCCTGGATGCGTGACCCGTTTCTCCTGTTCGCCATTGTCACGACGTGTGGGTGTCCAACAAGTCTGGTCTGTCGTCTGCAGATGAAATGTTTGCTGCGAGAAACTCGAACGACTGACGGGGCACTAGGACGGCTAGTACTGGCAACCGGTCGATTTGGAGGCTTACTATACAACGCACATGCAAGTTGCATACGACAGACCATATGCAGCCTGTTTACGAAATACCTCTTTGTCCTGTTGTCTGAGGGCATTGGTGGCGAGATGCCAGCGTGGTCACCGTCACCCTCCAAGCGGGAACGTCTGGGTCCCCCCCAAGTATCCTGTCCTGGCGATCCGGGAGCTGAGCTTGTATATCGCACAGTGCCTACGCAATTACTCGCACGCGCGGGCCGCTCCATCTTATCTCATTTAGGATGAGAGATGTGATCGATTCCATATGCTAACCGCCATGGCGGGCACAGATGAAACGTGCGCCTGGCCGTAGCGTGTGGTGCGCTCTGCTCTGCATCTGCATCCCGTGAGCACGAGAGAGAATGAGGATCCGTGGGCAATCGCCTGCGGAATCCCAGGCCGAAATCACCAAGCTGCCAGATGAAGCCGTCGCGACAATGCAAGTGGCCCGTTTCCCGCTCCCTCGAAATAACGTGGCGCCATTAGCCCGGCCCCTATGCCGCCGGTACCTGAGGTGCGTCGCTCAGTGGTGCTGCGCCTCTGTCCGGCAGCAGTAGCATGACCTATCCGCATGATTAATAGACCATTCTATTATCCAACGTGTGCATAACGGCTATGGAGCACTGGATGTTCGTGGCATAGCACAGCCGTCCCCGTAGCATTGCATCTGGCTGCTCGTGCTAGCACTGGAGCAGTTTCTGTTCCGATTCTTTTGCTAGTCCCTACGCTACTATATTCCTTACTAACCTAGTGGTGTTATGAATGGTCGATTGATTGACTTGATTTGATTACCTTGCAGCCCGACTTGTTTCAGATGGCCCATTAAAACGCACAAGGACAAGTTGGTGTAGTTTGTACTAACTCTTACGCTGGCGTTGACGTGTAGCACGTACCACCTCTTATTTCCATCATCATCGCGGCTAACAAGCGTCAATCTGAATTACATCATTTGCATCTCTATTGTTGGACCCGGCCAGTCTAGTGACAATTGCATGCCTGAGAGATAAAAAAAGAGCACATGGGTTCATTAGATCGCGAGAGGCGTCGTCTAGCAAGAGTCTTCATTGGCTGCACGACTTTGTTAATCGGCTGAGGCCTTTTGGGCTGCGCTATTGATCGACCGCCATGCACGTTTGAGGGAAATGAAATTGCTGCATGCGCAGTGCATTACAACATGTACTCCATGTGCCTGCACATGCATATTCGCCGCATCTTGTGCTTTGTGTCTAACACTGCGAGGCCAAGCGGGTTCACGACTAGCTGGGCCATGCCGTCTCCTCCCTACCAAAGGGGGTGGCTCTGTCACCGATACTTGCAAAGATGGAGAAAAAACGCACCAAAGGGAGAAAGACGCCATTGATGTTTTGAAGCGGAAAGCTGAAATTGGTTGCTGACCGCAAGTACAGCTGCATCTACTAGAAAGATTGACCATCGACATAAGCTTGACCTACTATTCTTCCGTGCCGCCGCCAGCTGTCTAATAGAAGGTGGCGGGAGAATGGTCCATTGCCACACACCCCAGGACGCTCGGCTCTCGCAGGGCCTGATGATGCTCGGCCGGGGAATATCGAAAAGTACAGGTATGGATGTACAACGCACACGCCAATCCCTGGTAGTTGTTGGGGATGCCGTTTTTGAAGGGGTCCAACATGGCAAGTCTGGCGGTGGCTGCGGGTGCGCATCATGAATTGCTCCGTGAGTTGCTCCGGCGGGCGAAACGCATCGACATGTGCTCGTGTATGAACTGCATGAAACGTCAAACACGAAACAAAACGAAAGTGTTTGCCATTGCATGCAATGTTACATGCTGATGTGTCGGCTTGGGTATTATCGATAGAATAGGGAAATGGCTTTCTCACCGGTCAGCATGCTCCAGCGGACCCCAAGCAACAGCCGGAAACGCCGTGCCTGGTGAGTTGCGGATGTGGCACCAAGATGCTAATCCATCACATAAGATGACTGCCAGCCCTTATTAGTGGCAGCCGGGGAGGAGAGCAGACAGACAGGCAGAGCAGAAGGCGCTTGTTCTGAAATGACGGCAAAATGGAGGGCCCATCTGGCTGTTTGTTGTTTACATTTGATGTAATTTCGAGCAGCCGGAGACGTTCAAACGCCCGCATACCGTGTCTGAGATGATGCCCTGCATGTCCTCCCGCTCTCTCTCGCCATGCCACGGATTACCTCACCGTGAATCTGGCATGCTTGTGTCAGCCAGCCAGGGCCCTTTAGCGGCTCTGCCGTGGACGATTTGAAGCCACTGCCGCTAGGATCAAATACCACCTGGTGCCAGGCATTACCTTGCAGCCAGCCAGGTATCCCTAGATGGATATGGATGCTTCCAAGGACTTGCACGTGTGCGTCTGCTGCGTTGCTTCTCTCTGTCTCTTGGGCCGCCATTTACATGCAATGCAACAGGTAGTATTTAGTATGCATCCAGGGGCGGGCGTATGTGTGCACGCACCCATGGTTCACAACCCACGGCGAGCATCAATCAATTAATTGATTCATCTGGGCCTCCCTTTGGCATAGCATTCGATGCTACTGTCATCCTCTTCACACCGCATGTAGCCGCCACTCGAGGACTGGCTGCTGCGAAACCCCAAATTCCCCCAAAAGGCATCAATTCAACTGCATCCCTGCTCCGTAGTGACTTTAGCGCTGGACCAGGCTGCGCTAACAGAGCCTGGCAGCGCTCCACCGCAATGAATCTTTCTTTGTCCATCGGGACACTGTGGAGTGAGACTTTTGCGTCCTGCCCAGGTCCCCAGAGCGGTACTTGTGTACTGGGTACGGAACATCGGTCCCGAACCGGCGCGTACGCTTAGGCACTGCTAGGTACTGCTACCTGCCTGACCCGAAGGGTACTCGGACCGCTAGCAACGACGCCAGCTGATTTTCACCCGAGCACCAACCCGCTTTCTCTTTCTCTTCTCACCTCATGAGAAAGCTCTCATGATCGAGATGCCGCACCTATTCTGAACCAACTCCTTTCGCAAAACAAACGCCAGAGAAGCGGTTTCTTTCTCCTCACACGCCCCCTCCACCCCTTCTGCCAAACTAATAGTACGGATATTTGTCCAGCTGGGAGCAATAGAGTTTGCCGTCTGGTTATATTAGACTGCAGCCGGCTTTGCTCCTTGGGTCTGAGCCCGGGACCCTTTTGCGATCAAAACGTCGGCCTCTCGGTTTCATCCCTCAGCTGGCGTTCCAGACGAGCCTCCTCCTTGGTACTGGTAGCCCCAGCCTTACACGACTTGCCGTTGAAGGACACGCACTGCCAGGCAAACGTCGAACCACCAAGCATCTTGCATTCCTAAGAGGATACGCACAGAGCTCACCTCTTCTTCACGTGTTCTCATGCTTTGATAGCAAACTCGCAGACAACACAGAGCACAGAGCACATCGCATCATATTCAGAGCCATTACGCAGTAAGTCGACAGCCATCCATCCATCCATCCTGACTGCATTGCATTTCTCAAGAGCATCAACGCACCGAATCCATCCATACATGCACACCCCTGTTTGCTTGCTTGGGTCGCTGGCGCGGCGCAAGGGTGAGCCGGTCCAGGAGATTTTTTGTTCCATCTTTTCTCGACAGGCCCACCCCTGCCACTTCTGCCCTGCACCCAGCCAGCAAGCCTGTCATAAAGGCTTGGGCCCCTAAAAAAAGTTACGTCGTTCGCCAGTTCCAGAAGCACTTGCTTTGGACGACCGCATTTTGGCACCGACTTCCAATCCATTTTCCCACCCTTTTTTCTTCCCACCTCAACCCACAGGCCGTTCGTTGCACCGTTTCTGCTTCACGCCTCTTCCTTCGTTTTTCTTCCTTTTCTCTTTCTCCTCTTTCTTCTCTCCTCTTACTCTTCGCCATCCCTCCTTTAGCCTTGAATCAGCCCACTCTCCTCCCGCAACGCGGCTGACCGAACAGGACCCAGCCTTGACCACCCGGCAGCACCCTCGACCACAGCGCCCGTTGCATATTCAACGCCCCGGTCCGGCTTATGATCAGTCTGTCTCGCTAGCAGCTTGTTGCTTTCCGCTCTGCAGGCTGACTCGACTGCTCTGAATCCTCGTGGCCAGACGGGCTCCTTTTCTTCCTCCACTTGATTGGCATCTTGGGTGTCAAATCTCATCTGCGAACAACGTCGGGCTTTCCGTCTCGCATGCGACATCTCCTTACGACTTGAACAAGCGTTGTCCGATCTCGTTTCTACCTCGTCCAATATTCGATCACCTTTGCGCTCTCCCGTGACGAGTTCGCCTGCCTTATATTGTCCTCTCGCTTGCCCGCGCCTGCATACAAATATCCTGCGACGCTGCCCCGCGGTGGCAACACACGTCGAGTTATTGCAACGCTGCACCTTTCCTCTTTCGATAGATATATTCCGAGCTCAGGCATCGATTCGCAGAAGCGGGTAGACTGCGCAAAGATACGTTTCGTGGTACCTAACATAGACGTTCGTTTCCGCGATCCCAAATTGGAGGCGACGACCCGACAACGGCGGCGGCGCGAAGAAAGCAAGGACGAAAGCCCTGACGTTCTCTACATCAGATCAGATTTCGAAAGGTACGTCTAAACACTGTTGATATTTTCCGGGTCATCTGTCCAGGAAGGGGCCAAATGTCGGCTGGTGCTGTTGGTGGGTGGCCCAAGCTCTTAGGAACCTTCAACTGCTACCCAAGCCGACTGGGCGGTAAGAAAAAAGTCTCCGCGATGGCTTCAAACGGCTGGTGGACGACTGGTGGCTTGGCACCTGATGGACTTCCTTCAAATGATGATACCCCCATGGTCGATTGTATGCGCATATCCTTGACACTGGGCTCATGACTGACTGAAGCCCAATAGCTTTACAATCTGGCTCTCATAGATCGCCGATTGGCATTTGGCCATACCATGTTACCCCATACCCTCTCTTCGTCCGCAAGGCCGAATGCTGTCATGTCTTCAGCCTCGCCCGAGGTGATGGACATCACCAACATGCTGAACAACAAAGGCGGCATGACTCACGGACTCGGTGGAGGCATGCCCGACCACCATCACCACCAGCATCACCTTGGCCTCGTTAAGCACGAGCCTACGATGGACCGATCAGCCTCTCCTCACATGTCTGAGCATTCTTCCTACTCCGCCCACAGTCTGTCTCGCGCCTATCCCTCACCAACGGCCATGCAAGCCCCCATGCAAATGCAGAACCCTATGCATAGTGCAATGCAGATGGGTGGCTTTGCTGATATGTCTGGGATGGGCGGCGTGCCCAGCATGGCTATGCATCATATTCCGCAGCAGCCACCACAGCAGCAGCAGTCTCCCGCCGCTCCTGTTAAAGCCTATCCCTGCAGCACTTGTGGCAAGGGCTTCGCTAGAAGAAGCGACCTTGCCCGTCATGGTGAGTCCGGGTGCTGTTGAGACTGATAACTCAAAGAGACCACTGCTAACATGTTGATTTACAGAGCGTATCCACACAGGTGTCAGGCCTCATGTCTGCGACTACCCCAAGTGCAACAAGCAGTTCATCCAAAGATCTGCTTTGACTGTTCACCAACGAGTCCACACCGGGGAGAAGCCCCATCACTGTGAGACTTGCGCCAAGGTAAGCTAGTTATCAGCGTTGAGCTCTTTGCTCTTTCAGAAAAAACAAAGCAAACCCCGCTAATTCGTGACATTGCAGCCATTCAGTGACAGCAGCTCTCTGGCTCGGCATCGAAGAACGCATTCAGGAAAGCGTCCTTACAAGTGCCCTTACGCCGACTGCCAAAAGACATTTACGAGGCGCACTACTCTTACCCGGCACCAAAACCACCACACGGGAACTATCGAAGAGGCTGCGGCGGCTACTGCGGCGGCACTCGCGGCCTCAAGGGCCAAGAACGGTGGCCAAGCTCGCTCCGACGGCGACCACATGTCCAGCCACGGCTCTCCCCTGACGACCCCGTCACCCAGCCATCACACCATGATGTCTCCTGCCCTGGACCTCTCGGGATCCAACGGGCTCAACCGACATGCCGAGTTCCAGTACATGACACAGAGCGGCACGCTGCCTCCCCACCTCCGTGTGGGCAGTCCTACTTCGACGACGTCGGCTGCCAGCTACAACAACGGGATTCGGCCAACCTCGCACCCTACCGGCTACGGTCCTCCTCCCACGCTGGAGCCCAACTTGGAGCAGCACCCGGCAGGAACTGGAAGCGCAGGTGGCAGTCCTCACATGAGCCAGGTTGGCTGGCAATCCCCCCAAACCCACTCGCCATCTCACAACGGCGGCAGCTACGTCTACCCCGACCCTGATGGCTACCCACCCAACCCCTCGATGAGCCAGATGTACTACGGCGCACCACAGCAGATGCGACGGCCGCAAAGCACCGAGCCTGGTCTGGTACACATGGCTTAGTAGGACTCAATACCATTGATGAAAGCCGAGTGCTTGCTGCCTGATGGCTCTTTCCCATGATGACTTCAACATTGACACGCACATTGCTGTAAACCAATTTCCTAACTTTTACATCAACCACGTACACGACTATTTTTGCCGGCTTGGCAGCGCAGAGGCCGGCTATCTGTATGCACTGGGGCTGACTCTGGGCCTTGGCTGCTCTCTCTTTATCTCTCTCTCCTCGTATTTCCTTTATTTTCATGTTTGTTATTCTCTTCATATAGACTTTGGGCGATAGACTGGCGGACCGGAATCTTGACGATCATGGACTGAGCGTTTTTCATTTGACACGACGCCGGCAGGGGAGGAAAGACTGGAGTTTATAAGGAGGGGTGGAAGGGCACCAAGTGTGTTTGCTTGCTCGTCTTTTCTCTTTTTTTTTTCTGGGTGGCATACAAGACGGGCTGGGAAACGGAAACAAGATATAGACGGCGGGAGAGCTGTCCACCTCTCTTCGATGACGCATTTTCCTTGGCTGTTGGCACAAATTATTTAGACAAGGGCGCTCAAAGCGCACCTCTTCGCGAGAATTGTACGGATATACATTACGGAATACGCAGTGACCAATTGTACACGAGACGTGACCTGCTTCTTTCTTCTCTTCTTCTTTTTATTTTTTTTCGTTTTGTGATCAGAGTAAACTTTCAGCTTGTGATGCCCGACTAGCCGTTGTAAAAGTCGTCCATGTGAAGTGTGATGAGGGAAAGGAACCAAGTGAGCCGATATGACGTTGCAAAAGGAGGAAGCAGGGCGAGGGGCAACGCGAGAGGCCGCGACGCTATAATTTATGATTAGTCGTCGAGCCTTGTTCGGGCGGGCAACGAGGAGCCAATCCGTTGCGCAGGGAATGATGCTGGAGAAGGGGTGGGATGATGCGGATGTGACCGCTGACTGGCACGAAGTGAAAACGAGTTTTGCAAGAATTGGGTAGAGAAAAGGGGAAAGAGAGAAGAGAAAGAAAGAAGTTGGTTTTTCTGGATTGGGGTGGATGTTGGATGGTTTGGGTGTGTGGCGCTGTGGCGATGTGATTTTGGGATTTTGTAATCAGTTTTCAGGAGGTGAGTGAGTAAGTCGTTTCATTTTTTTTTTTTGGGATAGTTAGGGATTGATTCCGACTTGTATCCAGGATGAAGGGACTTGCTTGCTGCTCTGTCTGTTATTCTTAGATGTTTAAAATGTTATAACAGCATCTTGGATGATGAGATGAGATGGGGAGTTTGTGCCTGGTATAAGAGTCGGGAAGGATTGCTTCCGGTATAAGGTAAGGCGGCTTAGGTAGTGATACGGCGGAAGAGCTGACATGGGGCACCGAGTTCCGGGCAACTGGGTGAAGAGGATTACGTCTCTTTGTTTTTGGTGGGAGTGATGAAATGACGGAGGTGCTGATGTGTGATAGCTGCCCAAGGGGAAATCCGGGGGAATTAGCTGTAGTTCCTTGAGTAATGTGTGGTATGTGTAATGCATTACATGTGTTTGTCGAGTCGTGGATTTTATTTGGGGATTACTGGGGTTTATGCGAGACGGAAATGATTACTGTACGATGGCGGATATACAAGTAAGCCTTGCACCGTCAACGGGTGCTTGTCTGTTTGCTTGTTTCGCCTCGTTCTTCTTGAAGTCATGATGTTTTCTGACCATCTTTTGCCTCTGGTGGATTGATTACAGCATTTGCTCAAATCTGAAAATGCTATATACAACTTATTCCTCGGTATCACAAATTCAAAATTCGAAGAAAAAGATTACTATTAATTAATTAATTCCTCCCGTTCAAACTCTGTCGTGAACGAAAACACACGCAAAACGGGGAAACTTACATACTCGTCGCCGGCCACCCAAGGGAATCTTCGCTTTATACAAGAACGTAAGGAACATTCCGCAATCATGGTTCCAGCCTTTTCTGCCTAGCACCAATCAGGATAAAGGGGGGCGATCCGATCAGTAATCGCGATGAATTTCATATTACTATTCAGTCCGTCGAAGCCAAAGTCCGCGAGGCTCCATCAGGTAATTTTCGTTTCGCCTTTTGCTCGCCCGCCCCGAATTTTTTCTTTTTGGGTTTGCGGATGAGAAATCCCTGTTGACCATGTGTTTTCCATGTGTCGCGTGTGCGTTCATGTCTTCTTCTGAACATCATATTGATGGTTCTTGGTTGATCGCACCTCATTGAAGAAAAGAGACAATGTAGATGCATATCCGTAACATTGATGGGTAATCCGGATTCCCTCTTACAGTAATTGTACGGAGCAAAAGAGTAATAGTGCCCGCGTGCCCTGAAAAACAGCAGTAATCGCGGGACCGTTTACTGGCCTCGAGCGCTTTAGCATTTAGCGGCCTTAATCCGCAGGGGCCGGAGAGATCCGCGTGGGATGAAGAAAATGTCATCAAATCAATATTTCGACTCAGCTCGACCGAAAGAGGAGCCTAGAAAGAGAAAAAAAAAGGCAAAAATCAAGGGAAATGAATGGGATGGGATGGGAAAGCAAGTCAAGTGGATTCCAGCCGTGTCGGTCCTATTTCTTGACGCCCTTTCTCTCCTTCCCTCACTCTCTCTTTTTTGTTTCTTACACCACATATATTTGTCTTCCAATCCATCTCTGCTCATCTTCTTCTGTTTTCTCCCCCCCTGGGAAGATCTGATGACGAAAATAGTCGTCGCCGATTAGCACACCCAAAGGATTCCCCCTAGTCCGCACTACAAAACTCCCTGCATATACTGCTTTCAGTCGCAAAGTCCACTTTCTTATTTAGGTGACCTTGACGCCCTCTTTTTTTTATCCTTCCCTGTTTCTTTTTCCCAGGCTTTACAGAAGCGATTTGAAACCCCCTTCCGTTCGAAGGAAGGCTTAGGAGACCCCCCGGAAAAAGAAACCAAGGTCTGACTAAGAAAAAGAACAGACTTACCTCGTACCAAGGCGGCGAGAGCCGAGGCTGCGGGCGGGTAGCGTCACTTTTTTTTTTGGCTGGAATCATTAAGAAGCTTGAAATCCATCCCATCCAATCCGCAACTCGCGCGGACTAAAAGAGGCAACAATAACCTTTTTTTTTGGATTTCTAATTTCTTGCTTCCGTCTATTCCACATCATTACTCAGTCCTTTGGCGTTTCTGTCCTGGCTTTTCTCTCTCTCTATCCTTTTCCTTCTTTATAATATAATACCCTCACACGACATCTCCCTCTATTCATAGCCACTCATCCCACTTTCCCGCCGTCGCATCTCACTCAACCACACCAACGGTGGCAACCCGCAAAACGAACAAGATGAGTGCATCACCAGTCATCGGCGTCCCGTCGCAACAACACCAGCCAAACCACCACTTCCACAACCACAACGACAGCCTCACATCGCCCCAGCCCGCGCGCCAGCCTCTGCCCTCGTCTGGACGGAGACCGACAGCGGCCACGGCCACGGCGGCGATGCGACAGGACAAGACGGCGAATGCGACGGCCGGCCGCGGCGCCGGAGGGCTGATCCGGCTGGAGATTTACATGGATCTGCTGTGCCCGTGGTGCTTCATCGAGAAGCACAGCCTGGACGCGCTGATGCAGCGGTACACGGAGGAGCATCCCGAGGTGCGCTTCGAGGTGGCCTATAAGCCGTATTACATTGCGCAGACAATGGCCAAGCGTGAGTTGTTCTCTCTTCTTCTTCTCCTTTTTGGTATTGTTCATACACAATGCAGATGTCTTGACTTACAAATCATGCGCACGGATGACCTAATCATCTTGAACTTATCATGATGTTCTCACCACACCCCTCCATCATCATCATCGTCATCATCACCAAAGCAAACACTAACACCCCGGCGCAGGCAACGTCGAGAAGCGCTCCGTCTACGACCGCCTCAACAACCTCTATCCAAACTTCCTCTCCCGCATCCAAGTCACCGGCGCAAAATACGACATCGCATTCTCCATCCGCGGCCTCACGGGCAGCACCCGCCCCGCCCACCGCCTCATCGCCCTCGCCCTGCACGAGCTCGGCGCCGCCGCCCAGTCCCGCGTCGTCGAGACCCTCTTCCAGGGCCACTTCGAGGACGGCCGCGACATCAGCGACGAAGGCTGGCTAATCAGCGTCGGCGTCGCGGCGGGGATGCCCGAGGCCGTTGTGAGGCTCGGGCTTGAGGACGAGGACGCCGCGAGGAGGGTCGATGCCATGGCTGAGGCGGCGAGGGATGTTATTGGGGTTGAGGCCGTGCCGTGCGTCATGGTGCAGGGGCGGTACAAGGTGGGAGGATACCAGGAGAGCCAGGTCTTTGAGAGCCTGTTTGAAAAGATTCGGCAGGCTGGTGAAGCTTTCTAGATTTTTGCGCATGGGGGTCTGACTTCTGATATCCTTTTGCTTTCTTGATTTTTGGCGTCATATCCCCGGTAGGCGGTTTTCATATAGGAGCATTGCTTTTATTATTTTCATTTTTCTTTTTGTCATGGTGTTTTGGGATGAAATTGGGGTGGCGCCGGTTGCGAATGATATCAAATATAGCATTAGGTCAGTGGTGTTGAAGGCGCATCATCACAGTTTGTCAATACCCTGGGCATCCAGGGCGGCGGCTTGGGAATTTTATATCATTTTTCCTTTTATTACCTTGATTGTCTTTTCTGTTAGTTTCACGGAATTTTCCAATTAATTCCTATTTCGTTCAAAAACATACAGAAGCCAAATCTGTAAAGCGTCGTCCGCACTTTCCGACTCTCTATCTTGAAGAAAGAAACATAATGCCCTATTACCCCGTGGTAAGCTGTCGATTCATGTCGGGGTAAATTTTTTGCCTCGTCTTTCGTAGTATAAGAAAAAAGAAGAAAAAAAAAATCAAAAAACACCAATGCAAAAAACACCAATGCAAAAACTCCTCAAAACTCCATTCTAGTGCCAATGCCAAGCCCACCAATCTGTGAGTGAAAACCAATCTTTGTCGTCTCTTTTTTGTGTGTGTGGCCATTCATTCTCCGAATGTCGATGTGGAAGAAAAAGGAAAAAGATGTTGAAAGTAAAAGACAATTCGCCAGCAGTTTCCCGTAAAAATTATGTCCTTGCGCGTTATCCCGTACAGTTTGAATATGTGCCCCCCTCACATTCGCTTCATCTCCGCATCATCGCCTCATGCCGCTGTAATCGTTGAGCAGGTGCGTCATGTGCGTGTTAGTCGCCTTGCCAATGCGCTTGCCGGCCCTCTTCTTCTGTTGCTTGGGCTTCGCCGCCGCCGCCACGGCCTTGCGCGGGTCGTCGCTCGTCGGCTTCTGCCCAACGCTCACCAGCTTGCGGTGCATGTCGTCCAGGCTAGGCAGCTGCACGCGGCGCCACATGGCCTGAAACTCGGGCTCGACAGAGTTGTGCAGCGACGCGTCGTCGGCCCACACGTACCGCGGGAAGTTGTCCTTCTTTGTGCGCACCACCAGGATCTTATGCTCGCCCTCCAGCTTCGCCAGCGTGTCCTCGCAGTCGGGCCAGCCGTCCTTGAGGTCCTTGACCGACACTCCCGAAGCATCCGTCTTGCGCTGCAGATGGGCCAGCAGCGACGTGGCGTCCTTGACTCCCGGGATGATGGGCCGGTGCTTGTACGTGCCCGTCTTCCACGTCTGCTCGCTCAGGCTCGGATCCGGCTTCCATTCCACCCGCGGGTGCCCCCTCAGCCCCTCCGTCAGCTCCTTCTTGTGCTCCTCCGTGTAGTTCCTCAGACTCAGGTGGTCGATGATGTCCGTGATGGTCTTTGCGTCGCCCTTCTTCTTCAGATACTCCACCGCAAACGTCATCTGCGTCTTGACCTCGGCACCGTATCCCGTCAGCTGCGGCTGCGAAAACGGCACTTCCGGAGCGACATCACGCTTCCTCTTTGATGTCGGCGTGTTGCTGTCTGAGGCGGCGGACGGCGAGGGCGATGGCGGAGCGAGAGAGGCCGTGGCTTTGAGGCTTGACGGGTTGGACAGTTTGGACGCGGCCGAGGCGAGACTGCCTCTGAATACGGAGGACTGTTTCTCTAGATACGACGACATGTTGGGCGGGGATGACCTAGCAGTGGCAGCAGTATCGTAGAGGGGGGAGAAAAGAGAGGGAGCGAGGTGGTTGACGAGGGTTGATGGGCAGAGGTTGAAGCGGATGCAGAGCGAGTTCGTATGGGGACGGGAAGAAGAGGCTGATGCGACACAGTGTGGCGCATTAGGCAATCAAGGTTGTGGCTTGACTCTTTTTTTTCCTGCTTATCAGTCTTATCGTTTGTTGAGAATGCCACGCAAGCAGAAACTGAGACCGGGGTGAATCTATATCTCAGGTCTATTTGACATTCAAGTCAGTGCGTCTTCCGGGCATATATTAGGCAAAGTACCTTAAAAGTTGCCTTTGTCATCGGGCCTATGAGAAAAGCCGGTACAAAGAGCCTCGTTCTTTTCGTCATTGCCAGCATCAGTTGCGAGTTTTCATATGCGCATCGTGTCAACCAAAAAAACATTGATTATCGTAGATATCTAGCCCTGTATATTTTCCGTCAAAGGCATCATCTAGTTCATTCCTGTAACAATGACTCCCAATGGTCTAGTGCCCGAAAATTCTTGACAGCACGCCTCTATACTGTCACGCTTATCAAAATATCCCAGATCCGTTCCCCGGCGTGGTATTGCATGCTCGAAAAAGGTAACATGTCACAAATCCTCTCCCCAGCTCTTTGTCCTGTTTACAACTTCGCGCGCTGAAGCGAAAGCTCGGGCATGATTCCCCCTTTTTCTTCTTCCCTTCTTTTGTTTTTAAATTTTATATTCGTTGTTGAAACCCTGTCATGGATAGGATGCGATTTAGGCAGCCTGGGCAGTCTGCTCGGCGTTGGCCTGGATGTACTGGTAGGCGAAGTAAGCGATGAGACCGCCAATGGCAACAACGCTGTAGAGGCCAAAGCCGCCGCCGGTGGTGGAACCGCCAACGGAGGGAGTGTTCTGGGAGACGGCCTTGGGTACAGGGTCGCCGGGCTGGAGACAAAACGTTAGTTGTGAACAAAGAGTGTCGCAAACAAGAGTTGATGGGGCGCATACCTGGCGCTTCAGGTCGCCGACAAGCAGCGTGGCGAGAGACTCGCGGGCCTCGTCGCTGTGGCCGACATCCTCGAAAGCCTCGGTGGCATCCTGGCCGGCGACATCGAGCATGACCTCCTCACCACCACTAAGACACTGGTGTCAGTAAAAAGAAAAGAAAAAGATGACATTTCCATGCAACATTGGCACTGTTTCCCCCCTCGGAGAAAAAAAAGAGGGGAATCCAACAACTGGTTGCCGGGGTCGGGAACTGCAAGACGTACGGGTGCTCGTCGACAAACTTGGAGCAGTCGTAGACCTTGTCGTGGATCACGACGAAGAGGTCCTTCTTGGTGTTGTGCTCGGCAACATCCTGGTAAGAGTACTGTTGAGACATGGCGGGCGAATTGGGCTTAACGCAAGCAAATTGTTTAAAGAAAGAGTAAAGAGTAAGAGAGAGAGAGAGAAAAAGAAGAGCGGCGAGGAACCCCAAAAGGAACTTGGTTTGGCAAAGTCGGTCAAAAAATGATGGTGGGAGAGAAAGAAGAGGAACAGCCGATGCGAGTACGATAAAATCGCTTTAAGCGTTATGGCCATCTCAGTCCCAGTTCTGCAAATGCCAACTAGCCATTTCACTCTGGCTGCTTAGCGTTTGTCGGGCCCCATCAAATCAATTCCGTTGGGCCCGCAGGGGTCATTGACTCGCCCAATCAGCCGCTGCAAAATTACCGCCTGGGCTGCTCTGATTCGCCTCGCTCCAGGGCATCTCATCAATCCAGATTCTGAGGCGTTCCGGCGGCGTTCTCAGCCAACTAACTACCTGAGGTAGGCCTAACCGTCCAGCGAATCCCTTCAACGTCGGATTACTTTTAAGCGCATCCCTCGTCTCAAATCCCAGCATCCTCCTGTTCACATCCTGCTACTAGCTGGTCTTCGGGTCAGCGACTGGCGGATCTCACAGGAACCCGAAAAACCGGGGGTACATCGGGGGTGTGGTAGCATTCGCTGATATGGAAGGCTTTGGAAAGCAGTGGTAGTAATACTCCGCGCAATTCCCCATGGCATCTCATATCAGATGCCTTACATTGAGAGGAAAACGCTCCGATGGGAACAAAACTTCCCTAGCCAGCGTCAAGATCCTATCAAGATCAGACAATCTCATCGCCACCGGCTGTCTCGCCTATGTACATGTAAACTGGCCTTGACTCAATGGCACCCCCAAAGGCATCAACCATATCCAGTCGTACCAATGAGCGTCGAATATACCGGCATTTACAGTACAGCAGCAACCAACTCGGGTATCTCGAGCTCGGGATATGATCGGAAAGGCACATGCTAGCCCATCCCATCCTCTTATTCGCATTGCCCCAGAGTAGCATTAGCTCAAGAGACCAAGAGCGGGCTTATCTTAGCCTTGCTGCTAGGCCATTCCCCCCTCCTCTTCCGTGCTGTCCTTCCGACTCCTCCTCCAAACGGGACTTGTTCACGGTTGTTGAGTACCGTGGTGAGCCGTCGTCTACTTTTTATTACTGTATGCTGTGGCTTTCTTTTTGGAATTCAGCATGTTCCGATTCCGAAAACCTCGGACGATGCTTTTATGCATATTTCTGTCTGCTAATCCTAACCTCTCCTAGGTGCCTTCTTGCGGTGGCACCTATTCCAATCACCCCGGATGTCTGATACTGTAATGTTACTGTTACATATACGGAGTACTATTACTGCTACATTGATATCACAGAGTGTCTTGTGTCACTTCGTAATCGCAAACGGTTGGCTGGCCTTGTCTCTTGTCTCAGCGGCCCCGCGTCATACCCGGAAAATCCATGGACTACTCGGTAGCTCTCCACAGCTCGGTCTCAAGATGCAAGGCTGGGGTATCATGACGCCGCAAAGCATATTATTCTGTACACGATTGCGCCAAGCACGGAACAGCATTCGTCCAAGTGAAATTTTATTTTCAATGTACCAAGTATACCTAGTGCTTCCAGCGACTACTCATACTCACTACTCTTTTAGCGAGGCCGCGCTTCTATGCAGTCAGATGGACGATTCCCAAAGCAGAATTTCCCGTGATGCTACCAGGGTCGGGATATTCATGTTTCTGTCATCCAAGAAGTAAGTAGTACGTATGGCCGGAGGTGGGGTAGTAGTCAAACAGCTGCTGCTCTGTTCATTGCTCATATTCATTCTTTGACTCTATTAATCCATCGAAAAAGCATCGTCTCCGTCTTGAAGCACCTTTCTTCCCAAATGGCCCAATCATAAATCACTAAAATCATCGCTTTGAGCTGCCACCACCAATGTCCTGGCCCAGGCGGTAGCCCGTCACTCGGTCCCACTCGATCTTCTGCCTCGTCACCGGCAGCTGTCGCCGCAGGCCCTTGAATGCACCTTCGCTCAGGCTCACGAAGCTCCTGTTGAGATCTTCCTGGTACTTCTTCTCTATCGACGCAATCTCCTTGACGATTCCAGCACCGGTGCCCGAGGGGATGGAGGCGCTGACGGCCTTGTTGGTGAGCAGCCGCACATTGCCGTCTTCGTAGTAGTGAACGTCAACCATGATGGTGCCCTCGAGGTTTCCGGAGCTGGGGTCAAAGGTATATACGGATCTCCATCGGCCGTTCCTATAATCTATAAGTATCTATAATATATCGTATGGTGTTGAGTGTTCGTACCAGAAGTTGTTGGGGCTGTATTTATTTGCGACAACGACAACGGCAACCTTTGAGTCGGATTCGACAGGGTATGCGCCGAGGGCAGCGTTGGGAAAGTGCTCCTTGACATAACCTCCCAAGCTCTTCAATGTTGATTTACTACCACAATGTCAGTCGGCTTGAGACTGGTGCCAGCATAGATTCCGCTGCCGAACACTCACACCAGGTCCGCTTGTGATCCTTCCAGCACGTAGCTCTGCACCGCACTAGCTTTCTGTGTCCCCAGTTAGCTCCAACTCTCCAAATTGTAGCTGCTCGTGATGTCAACGTGCCTGAGCCACATGGTCTACTTCAAAGCTGGAGGAGCTCTCGACATCGTAGTATCGTCCGCCGCCCAGCGAGTTGTGTGGGCTGATCAAGACCTTTCGGCAAGTTAGCCGTCTTCCTTTCTCATAACACGTGTATCCTCGAGGTACCGTACCGGCTGGCTGCTTCCCGGCAGCTTGAGTGTGATGAACTGCTCCTCGTTGTACCGCTCGAAAGCTGGCGCCAGCTCGTCAACGATGTTTGGCTCGGAGGCCGTCAAGGCCTTGATATCTGCAGAATCCGCGCGTCAATGGTGCTCTTCGAAACTTCAACAAGTATCTCGTCTTGGGCTGCATCGTACCGGCAACGACATCTGCGAGCTAATAGAAGTCGGGGGTTGGAGGTTAGCTTGCCAATGATGACGCGTAGGGGGGCCTAGAGACAGCTCACCTCTCCCGGAGGAGCTCCCTGGACGAAGGAAGAAACTGTCTCGATATGCGACATTGTAGAGGTTTAGCTTGGAGGAGATGAGAGAAACGGACCAGCTCTTTGGGAGCTTTGACGTACACCGCAATCGGGTAGGGGCCAGGAGATGAAGCATGGGCGGGGCATTGACACGAGGGGCAGTTTGGTCTCCATATCCAATCGCTAGCGGGGTACACAGCCGGACTATGGCCCTTTTGCAGTGGTCGCACGTACTCTGTTACCAATTCAGCTTGCATTGATCCCTAAATCGTAAGCGGGCATCAAGGCAGTTACAGATGCTCTTATTATAGGCAGAGGAGGTGCCCGAGCTGTCTTGTGTCTTGTTGCTGGCGAATGCTGCTTGGTGGCGCATCTTGAGTCGGGGAACTAAATCTCTCGATGCGCAATCAAGTCCCAGAGGCATGGATTTCGTACAGTGGCATGTTATATGTTACACAAGGCTTTCTTCTCTATTATTCACATTTATGCTAGGAAGAAGTTCTAGAAAATCAAAGATAAAGAAACACATTACTCGCTCCCCACATTCTTAGTACTGAACCGTCTTTTTAATACTGTCGTAAATTCCTGAAGAATCACTGTTAGTAAACCAAGTTAAGCTACCCGAGAGGATATAGAGATGGAGATACTCACTTGCAACATCTGGGACGTGAAACTTTTCGAATATCAGAGCGTTGTGGATACTCCATCCGGCAACACGAGACACGGGAGCCTCGAGTCTGTTGAAGGTATCTGCGTTCTCTTGAATGGCGGCAGCCACCTCTGCACCAACACCCGCGTTCACCATGGATTCGTGGACGACCAGGACTCTTCCGGTCTTCTGAACGCTTTCAAAAACAGTCTTCTTGTCCCAAGGATAGATTGTGCGCAGGTCAATCAGCTCGACGGAGATGCCCAAATCCTCCTCTGCCTGCTTGATGGCCGCCATGCAGTTGTACAACGGCTGACCATATGAAACAATTGTGACGTTCTTGCCCTCCTTGATGACTTCGGCCTTGGACAGAGGCAGCTCATACGGTGCCACGGGAACCTCCTCTACGGCGGCTCGGTACAGGATCTTGGGCTCCATGAAGATGCAGGGGTCGTTGCTTCGGATGGCCGCCAGCAACAATCCCTTGGCTTGCAGAGGCGATCGAGGCATGATGACTCGCATTCCGGGAACGTGTGTGAACAAGGCCTCGGGGGACTGAGAGTGGTACAGGGCACCGTGGCCGACGGTTCCGCAGGGCATGCGGACAGTCATGCCTCCAGCACTCCGGCCATTGGCACCTTCATAGTAGCGCTTCTTTGCCGCTTCGTTGACAATCTGGTCAAAGGCGGGAAAGACGTAGTCGGCGAACTGGATCTCGGCAACAGGCCGCATTCCCTCGACGGCCATGCCAATGGCAAAGCCGAGAATGCCCTGCTCCGTCAGCGGCGTGTTAAACACCCGGTCGGCTCCGTGCGTCTCTGCGAGCTTCATGGTGCATCGAAAGACACCGCCAAAGGCAACGTCCTCGCCAAACACGGAAACCGTCTCGTCCTCTGTCAGGGCGATGTTGAGGGCGTCGTTGATGGCCTGGAACAGGTTCATCTTCTTGGTCGCGCCATGGAGGACGTCGGAGGAGATCTCCGTGTTCTGCTTGGCTATCGCCGACGTGTGAGCCAGCAGAGGGGTTGTCGAGTAGTCAATGGGCAGGTTGAGCTTTGCGTTCGGGGGGTGTGTGGAATAGCATCGTGCCAGATTCAGAGGTGCTGCTGATCGAGCTCGGGGATGCGCCAGCGCTCCCTTTAGGTGACGAACCGCCTGACGCTTCATGGTGATTCTGATGCTGTGGGTGAGGATGAGGATCAGAAAAGAGTCGAGAGATCCGGGGTCCAAGATATTGCGATTCCTGCGCCCAAAGTAATTCTCATCGGTCGTCGTCGGTTTAGACGGATGGCAATGGCGCTCGGCTTGCTGCGGCCTGTCGCGGGGCTGGAGCCGGCAGAATTGGCGTCTGTGGTTTAGACGGTGAAGCTAAGGTAATAAGCATGGGGTAAGTGGTCTGGAGAACCGAGGACGTGCGAGCCTTAGGTAATCTGGAGTTTGTATTTGTTTGTAGACTAGTTCAGTAATAAGAAGCATATACGCAGATGCAGCTGTCAAAATTAGAGATTGGAGTTCAATATTGTCAACAGTTTATTAGTGCAGGGTAATATTGATATATGTACTTTGTAAGTATGGAGAGCCTGTTGAGGCCGCCAATAAGTTGAAATGAGCTAACGAGTGTGCTACTGTTACTCGTTACACTAATACTATAGAATCTTTCTTGAATAGATGGAAACGATTATTCTAGAAACTCTGGAATGCCTCTTTAATGTATGAAATGTTTAGTCGCGCTTAAGATGATGGTGCAAATCCCCGGCCGGTGGCTGGTGGTTGGTGTTGTTGCCAAGAATCGTCTTCGTATAGCTTCCGCATAGAGTACACCGTATTTATCGCTATACCAGAATCAGTACGTGTGCTCTCAGTAATGTATTTCCACCAACAAACTCTCTCCGACGTCTTTCTGGAATCTATAATTCGTATTTTTACATGCTCAATATAAACCGGCGGCAATCGTTCCAATTATAACTCTGCATCATTCGCTCCGCCGTGCCGCTTCCGGGCCTGGTGCCGTCCTCCCGGCCGAATCTCCGATTTGGGTCGTGTTGCCCAGCCAACGAGCCAAGCCTTGGCAATCTGACCTGCAAAACTCAGCCCGGTGACGTGTATAATCGGTTAAACGGCCATGGCATTGTTTTGAGTCCTTTGTAGAGCATGTCGAATTGTGTTTTTCTTCTTTTAATGACTTCTTGGGCTTCTTTTCAGCGGTTAATTTAATAGAGATCGATGCGTTTTCGTGTTTATGCGTTCTGTATACTAGCGAGCTCCAGCTCGATTACGAGGTTACGATGAGCGACACGGACGTACCGCGTGCGCACCACCACCGCAACCGCAGCGCACGAGGCGAATCATCCAGAAGAGACAGAAACAGGGACAGAGAAAGGGACAGGGACAGGCCGCCGCGAACGAAAGGATCGCGGACGCGGAGAGGCGCCAGCAGCGCAGATGAAGGCAGAGCCGACAGACGCAGCAGGTCGCAGTCGCTTTCCGCAAATGCGCTGGCGCAACTGAACCAGGATAATGTGAAGCAGCAGAGACAGGCCGATCGCGAGCGGAGGAAACGAGACCGCGACCGAGGGAGAGGAGAGGTAGACCCTGATGAGAGAGCCCGAGAGCGCGCGGAGAGGCACCAAAGGCGAGAGCGAGAGCGCGAGCGCGAACGGGAACGGGAGCGGCAGCGAGAGCGGGAGAGGACAAGAGCAAGAGAGAGATCGCCCAGTCCCGACCCAGAGACTGAGCCGAGCATTGTGCCAAAGAAATACCGCAAGCCTAGCAAGCAGAAAAAGTCCAGAGTTGTTAGCGGGGCAGTGATGGAGGAGGGGAGGTCCAAGGGATGGCGGTTCGGGTTCGGGTTTGGGGGTCACTCGCGGGATGATAGCTATGACAGTCTAAGAAAAGAAGACATGTATAGTCAGCCGGAGAAGAAGAAGAAGAAGAAGATGTCCAAGAGAAAGAAATGTAGGTTGGCGATCAGCGACTGCTTAGAAGAGTCACTAACCTTTGTTGCTAGGGATCATTGGAGGAATAGTTGCCCTTGTACTACTCATTATCATTATCGTGGCCGCGGTGCTTGGCTCAAAGCACAAATCGGGCGGTGGTAGCAGCGATGATTCGTCGTCTGGAGGGTCTTCTGCAAGCAGTAGCGATGTTCCGCTCAAATACAAGAATACAGACCTCGACCCTTCGACGTGGGCGAGCACAGAAGATTTCAACACTACCTTTACCGACGAGATGGTTGGAGGTCTTCCTGTAATGGGTCTTTACTCGAAATGGGACGATTCTACTCAGGCGAACAGCAAGGTGCCCGCGCTGGATAAGCCCTGGGGTGACTATTCGAAAACACCGGCCAAAGGAGTCAACTTGGGAGGGTGGCTATCGATTGAGCCTTTCATCACACCATCTCTCTTCAACTATCCCCTCAGTTCTGGAATCGTGGACGAATGGACCTTATGCGCGCATCTCGGGTCCAAGGCGGCATCGACTATTGAGAACCATTACAACACCTTTGTTACTGAAGACGATTTCAAAGCTATTGCCGACGCTGGTCTGGATCATGTCCGCATCCCATTCTCGTACTGGGCTGTCCAAGTTTACGACGGCGACCAGTACATCTATCGAACATCGTGGCGATACCTCCTGCGCGGCATCGAGTGGGCTAGGAAATACGGTCTACGGGTCAACCTCGACTTACACGGCCTACCAGGGAGTCAGAACGGATGGAATCACAGCGGCAGACAGGGCACAATCGGCTGGCTCAACGGCACCAACGGGGCTCTAAACGCACAGCGATCCCTCGACATTCACAACAGCCTCTCCCAGTTCTTCTCCCAGGACAGATACCAAAACATCATCACTCACTACGGCCTGGCCAACGAGCCTAAAATGACCTTCCTCAAGGCCAGTGACGTGGTAAACTGGACAGAAACAGCATTCACCATGGTTCGCAAAAACGGCTTCAAGGGGCTGGTCATCTTTGGCGATGGCTTCATGGGCCTGGACAACTGGCAGGGCCTCATGCAGGGCTACGACGGGCTAGTTCTCGATGTCCACCAATACGTGATTTTCAACCAGAACCAGATCGACTACACGCACCAAAAGAAGATTCAGTATGCCTGCCAGGGATGGACACAGCAGGCGCTGCAGAGCCAGGACAAGAGCACGGGCTACGGGCCCACGCAATTCGCCGAATGGTCTCAAGCAGACACAGACTGCGCCCAGTACGTGACAAACGTAGGCCAGGGCAACCGGTGGGAGGGCACGCTCAACACGGGCAACGCGAGCACGGCGATCCTGTCGCCAGACTGCCCGACCAAGAACAGCCAGTGCTCGTGCGACAACGCCAACGCGGACCCGAGCAAATGGAGCTCCGAGTACAAAAAGTTCTTGTCCATGTTTGCCCAGGCGCAAATGTACAGCTTCGAAAAGGGGCTCGGCTGGTGGTACTGGACGTGGAAGACGGAGAGCTCGCCGCAATGGAGCTACCAGGCCGGGATGGCGGCGGGCGTGTTGCCGCAGAAGGCGTGGGAGCGGGATTTCAACTGCGATGCAGACGTGCCGGATTTTGCGGCCAGCGGATTGCCAGAGTATTATTGATTTTTTTTTTTGTTATTTTGTCTTGTTCGGGGGTTGGCTGATTGTTACATATCCGGCGGGGAGGAAGGGGGGAATATGGGGAGGATGCGAGTATACATAATTTGGAGAATACCCTGTTGTTTTGCGTTTATAGAATGCCTGCTGGTGTACATACGAAGAGCTCATGTTGTCTGCGAGCAGGGCGGGGAGTTTTATGATTGGCGTTGGGTATGTTGTTTTAGACTTGTATATCGATATTGGAGGTGGTGATGCCTGCACGATGATGGAGATGCAGCGGATGAAGGAATTGGTGATGCCTTGGCGTTGCGCTGTACATGGGCCCAAAGATGAATATACGAGACGGCGAGGATTGATAATCTCAACGATGTTCTCGGCCCCCAGATGTGATGCGCTCGCGAGTCAGCAACAGGTCGTGATAATTCCGCTTGGCGCGTGAGCAGCTGCAGGGCGACTGTGCAGCTTAACATTGGCATCGAATCTACGGATTAAAGATGACTCTTTTAAACGCGAGAGCGAGAGCGAGGCCCGGCCGCAGCACCCGCGATACCCGAAGTCTCGCGCCTTTTCTCCTAAGGCCTAAGGCCTAGGGCGATTCGTAACGCCGAAGGGCTTTTACGCAATATGCGTGTGTGGCTGAACCTGCTTGAAGGTCTGAGCTCTGCTTAGGTACAGGTAGGCTTAATTGAGTTTACAGTACGTCAATGTTCCTTTCGAGGTCTTTATTAATTCGTAATGCTAGGTATGTAAGCAGCTCACACCGTTCTCGTATCATCCGTATTAGTTGTAGTATCAGAACCCCCGGTGCCTTTGGTCTCCACATGGGAAACAATGGGACGAAGACCCTGTCCTTACTCGTACACTAGAAGAATGAAAATTTGGGTTTCTGAATACATCTGAATACGTGAGGAAGGGCGTCCAATCGCCGAGACGGGAGCTTGCGTTTCTTGCTTGTTGGTCATGGAAATTAGAAGGATTTACCAGCTCTAGGAACAAAGGCCCAGGTAGGATCAGAGCTTGCAGAGCATGTACATAATAACACTGTTAGTTGGACAAATAAGAAACATAAGCCAAGAAAGCCAGGGAAAAAAAATCGATTTCCTTCTGGGGTAAGTATTGCCGCCGAGAGCTGCCGGGGGAGGAGACGAAAAGGACCGGACGTATGCATAGCCTGATTTGGATGGAGTGTGCCCGGCAGTTAGCGGACCGCACGCTCTCGTTTTGCTCTTTTTGGTGTTTGACCTTGTTGGATTGCTCGCTCTTCGCCTTTATGTAAAACCGTCCGGGCGGGATCCACTGACTGACGATGGCGATTGACGACGGCTGATTAAGAGCTTTTTCGTCGAAGGCTGGGGCTGGTGATTGGTAACATTGATTTCCTATTCTGTGTGTCGTATGGGTTGCTTTGCCCATTCCTTTTTCTCTCTTTCTTTACTCCGAGTGGGTTTTCGGATGAGAGAGATTTTATTCCAACGATCGACTTACTTGGCCCCGGGGATACTCGTACAGATTCGGGCGTATTCTGGAGGGGGGGTTCCATTGATAATGCTTCACCGTCACGTCACCTCCTGATTGATAATGCCTGCATAGCACATCTTGGCCACCATTGCCAGAATCTGCTATATACAAGGGCGTTGATCCACTGGGTCATCATCTTGGCTCAACTCTCATCAAACACACTAGCATTATCTCATCAGAATCCTCTTTCACGCAGTTTGGCCACAGTCTCCCACTTTGAGGTCGTTGAGAGAGATACATATAGAGAGACACAGAGTTGCTAACCTAATGACGGCACCGACACCGGACGGGGACACGGCATCGACGCTCGCGCCCGACATGGCGGACCGCGAAAAGGGCGAAAAGCCCTACGAGAACCCCAGCCTGGGGGAGGACGCAGATGACTTGCGGCTGGAGATGACGCCGTCGACAGGGAGCTCGGTGAGGGAGGACCTGGACCGCACGCGGTCGCAAAACGGCTACGGCGTATCAGACGAGCAGCGCGGCGAGAAGGCGTTAGAAGCTGGCCAGCCGGAGACGGATCCGTACGAGGTTGGCTGGGATGATGGGGATAACGATCCGTTATGTCCTCGGAGCTTTAACAAGGCGCGCAAGTGGCTGATTGTGCTTATTTGTGCGGGTGGCAGTCTTACAGTGTAAGTCTTGATGTTCTTATTTGATTTTTGATGTGGTTGATATCATGGTTTGGGTTGTGTGAGACAAGAGAAGTAAAAAAGAGAGACAGAGACAAAGAGCTGGATACACGCCTTGGTGAAACCTTATGGCGCTTCTTCCCGTTGCATTTGTCTCACTCACGGCACATTATGTTCAGGTTACTAGCAACAAGAGTTCAATCACTGACATGGAGTTAATCTCTTGTGCAATACAGGACATGCGCCAGCTCGATATACACCTCGACTTACGCGCAGATGGAAGCCGAATTCCACAACGTGCGTGAGATTTCCGACCTCGGCCTATCGACGTTCGTCCTGGGCATCGCCATTGGGCCCATGCTGCTGAGTCCCCTGAGCGAGTTCTATGGCCGCCGGCCCATCTACCTGGTGTCGTGGACCATGTATCTCATCTGGCTGATCCCCTCGGCCGTGGCCAAGAACATTGCCACCATGGTTGTCGTCCGCTTCTTCGACGGCCTGGCGGGCAGCGCCTTTCTGACTGTGTCTGGCGGCACCGTGGGCGACTTGTTTGCGAGACACGAGTTGCAGCTGCCCATGGCGGTGTTTAGCATTGCCCCCTTTGTCGGGCCCAGCCTTGGACCTCTGTTGGGAGGCTTCATCAACTACTTTACGCATTGGAGGTGGACCTACTATGTCCTGCTCATCTGGGCTGGCGCCATGTGGGTTGCCATCGTTGTCCTGGTGCCGGAGACTTACCGTAAGATAGAACCCTCTCTCTCTCCCTTATTAACAAGTACACCAACATGAGAAGAAAGCATTGAAATGACTAACATGAGACTTTGACCTGTCAATCATAGATCCGATATTGCTCAGAAACAAGGCTCGCAAGATGCGAAAGGACACCAGCGACGAGCGGTGGTTGGCCCCCTCGGAAAAGACGCAAAAGACGGTGGTCCAGGCCATGGGCACCTCCTTGCAGCGGCCCTTTCAGCTGCTCATCTTCGAGCCCATGTGCCTCAGCCTGTGCATCTTCACCGCCATTCTGCTGGGCATCCTCTACCTCTTCTTCGGCGCGTTCCCGCTCGTCTTCGCGACGAACCACGGCTTCAACCTGTGGCAGATTGGCCTGACTTTCGTGGGCATCGGCGTGGGAATGGTGCTCGGCATGCTGACGGACCCGGTGTGGTTCCGCATCCGCGCCAGGCTCATGGCCAAGCTGGAGCAGGAGACTGGCGTTCCCGGGGGCAGCGAGCCCGAGTTTCGGCTACCGTCAGCCATCGTGGGGTCCGTCCTGGTGCCCATTGGCATCTTCATGTTTGGGTGGACGACGTACTCGTCTGTGCCCTGGATCGTGCCCATCATTGGATCGGCCATCTTTGGATTGGGGTGAGTCTATCTTTGAGCCACGGTGACGCAGCGTTGCAAATAGTGGGATCCTTGTTTCTTTGATACCACCCTCCCTCTTCCTCTCCCCTCCCTCCAGCCCTCCCTTACTCTTCTGCCCCTCTTCAGCCGGTTTCACGTTTTGTTCCCGATGGGAGGAGCAGAGCATGACCTGTTTCGGTTTGGAAAGTAAACATCCTCATTGGATCTTCGACTCGGTGGCTGACTCTGGATTTTCCTTTTGCAGCAACCTCCTTGTATTCACCAGCGTCTTTACGTTTTTGGTAAGTTATCAAAATCCGTTAGATGGCATGGCTCATGTTGGGTTAATTTCAGCAACATGTACTGACTGATGGATGTGCTCAGGTCGACGCCTATCCCATGTATGCCGCCAGTGCCCTCGCCGCCAACGCATTTGTGCGCTGTTCATTCGCAGGTATGCCAAGTCAATGATCTGTCATGCTTTGTATGAAGCTGTGGCGTGATATGTGATGCTAACTTTTGATGGTCTTGCAGCTGTGTTCCCCCTGTTTGGTACACAAATGTATAACAAGCTTGGATTCCAGTGGGCGTCGTCGCTATTGGCGTTCCTAACCGTGGCCATGATGCCGTTCCCCTACCTCTTTTTTAAATACGGCAAGAAGATTAGGAGCAAGAGCAGATTTGCCAAGAATTAGGAGGCGGCTGCTTGCTCTACCCTCTGGCTTTTAGAAGTGGCTTGAAGAGGGGCAGGACAAAGGACAAGGGGGGAGGTGTACGATGCACTGTAATCGTACTTGTGTGGGAGTGCAATACTAATTAATATCAGGGCATTTTGGGATAATACGTTTTTCTTTGGGGCGTAAGGGAAAAGTCAAGAAAGAGAGAAGGAGAAAAGAGAAAAGAGAAAAGAGACAAGATGTGACGGATTTCTTTGGACTATGGACTATCGGATAAGACACCACGTCTCGGCTAGACCCCGAGGCTGTAGCATGGGATGAGCGACATGACGGATATGACTTATAGACTATGATACTAATAAGAGAGAAGAAATTGGATTATATCACACCGATGAGGGGATGAATGACCAATCGAGTAAGAAGAGCTGCCTCTTGGGGACAGGGATTGAATGTGAGTCACGGGCGTCTGCATGAGAGCGTCTCTGGGCGTAAAAGCAAGAAAGAGCACGCGTCAACTGGGACGCAAGGGGGATTACTATGGAGAGCAAGGACGAAACTTGCCAAGGCCAGAGAGAGAAGCCATTTCGTGAAGCTGTGTGGTGGCCTTGGGTTGTGTGGCTTGCGGAGAATGGGTAGCCAAGCCACGGATGGCTTGTTGGGATACATGAAGGCGGCGTTTAAAGTTGAGAAGAGGAGGGGCAACTTGTATTTTTACCATTCTTGGAAGAGACAACTCGTGATGAGCTAGGAGACAAGAAGGATTCAAGTTGGGTAAGGAACTAGATACATCCATACTATACTTGATATTACCTAGGTAGTGAGTGACGCTCGCCGAGGTTTGGTGGATTTACAGTCCCAGTTTCTGCCGTCCCTGATTTGACAGTTGAGTCCATGGCACGGCAGGATGCGGAGCTGAGCTCCAAGAACCAATGGAGAAGTTGCTGTGATGCGCAAGGGCAGAAACAGGGCTTTTCTTCTTTTTTCTCCATTCGAGTCTTTGCCTTTTGGGGGTGGGTTGCAGCAACTCTAGAGCCCGGCCTGGATGCGGGTGATACGGGCCTGCGGATTACGCAGTACAAAACGTCTGGTCCATGCAATTGACTTGATAGAGCGGTGGCATGCCGTGGCATGTGAGACTGCATGTAAGGGGAACATGGATGATCCATGTGAGAGACTGGAGAGTTTATGCTGTGTTTGAGACAATATGGACAGCGTTTACTCGTAGATGAGATGGACTTTTGCCCCAAGTCCCATGTCGTTTTGGGGGCAGACCGAATAACAAGGACATGCATGTTTTGCAACAATGAGGAGGCAGGGCAGTTGGTCATTGTTTTCCAAAAATGCTCAACTGCCTGCACGACTCCTCAATAGGGGGCAAGCTACCTTCGTATACAATTTACAGCTGCATTTGCATTGACACACATAATGTTCAGGGGGTTGGTTTTTGGTTCATCAAGCGTGCTTGGACGGGCATACAGTACTTGTTGGAGGAACTCGGAGCGGCGTCCCTCGGGAACTCGGTTATCGCTGATCGAGCATGGGGAGGGGGTTCCGAGATTTTTCGTGTTAGCCGTAGAAGCTCAAGAAGCCAATTTTTTTCTTTTCCTTGTTTTTCTTTTTACATCTTTTTTGTGGGTACGTGTATTCCAGACTATTTCTATAGCCGTGTTGTGTGTTGTATTGACTTTGTTCTCTTGTAAGTGCCAACATGCTTTCTCTCCATCTTGTTAGGAGTTGAGCCGTTGTATTCATCACACAAAACCTGCGCCTTTGTTGGGCAGAGATTTTCCCATTCATGAAAAACAAATCAACTGAACTGAAAATTTCTCCCGTCCCCCGGCTTGACACATGCAGCGAACCTGCATTCGCAAGCCCAAAAAGCAAATAATGGCACCCCCTGGGCTTTGGAGCTTCTGGATTGGTGCCGCTCAAGTTAGCCGCACCCACCGGCGAACCCCAGAATGGCGGCCGCGGTTGGGACTAGAGGGACTAGGGGAATACCTTGCGCGTCTGTGAGATTTGTGAGGCCGGGCAGAGTAGACGGCATGTACAGAACAAGTTTTTCCAACCGGGATACTGCTTGTTTGAGGGATCGTCGTGCTGGAGATGTTGGCACTTGCAAGACCCTCACCGGTGAGGAGCTGTGGGTAAAAGATGCAGTGAGTGGATGGAGGTGAAGAACCAGCTTTGAGCTTTTGAAGGATCGCAACCCAGTCCAGCCTGGAAAGCCGGGCCCCTCTTGGCAAATCACTGCCGCAATCTAGTGAATTGACCTGCAGGCCGATGCTGTACGAGCGCCTGTAATCAAAAGGACGGACACACGCGACACTCCCAACGCCTCAAACTTGCATTCAAGTTGCTGTGCTGCTATTGATTGCACCTGAATGGGTTAATGTTGTTGGGGGACTCGTCTCAATTGTAATTGGCCCAAAGCAAACATGCAGCACAGCACACTGGACGAATTACTCCATTAGTCAAGATTGTCCAGTTGATTCGGCATAAGCCGTCCATTTGATCCATTGATCCATTGGGTGTACTCGTACCTGGTTCGTCCTCGCTCGCCCCGTGCATGCGGCTGCGCCCAAGTACCAGCTACCAACTCGCGGCCAACTGTGCATGTACCTTTGGGCCGTGGCCACTCAGCGTCCAGCTGATTCCCAAACAGCCCCAAGCGCCGCCGCCACCGGCCCAGTTCGGGTCAAGGCCTGGAGCAAAAACCCCGCAGTCCTGCACAGCGTTACGGGGGATCCCCAGCGGTCCAGCCCACTAGCAGTGCTAGCACCAGCCCAGCACCAGCCCGTCCCCCAGCGGCACTTTCAGCGGTGCTCTCCAGCGGGCTTCAGCGCCCACAGACAACGCGCTGCACCCACCATAGCCCGCTGCAATTGCGAAATGCACATGGATGCCCGTGGGCGAACCTCGCTCGAAATTCTGACGGTAGCTTAACTCGACGACTAAGCAACGTCGGCACTTCTGACTCCCTCCCGGTCCTCTTTGCGCCTCAGCTTCTTTTGTTTCCTTTGTCTTTTTTCTTCTTGCTGGGCCTTGATTTCTTCCAACCAGACCGTCCGGTTGCCGTGGCCAGCAGCCGCATTGCATCGCTGCCAGCGGAAAGGGGCAAAGCCGCACAGGCGCAAACGGGTCCTTTGCCGTCATCGCCGCCATCGCCGCCATCGCTCCGGCTCAGCGTCATCCCAGCCGAGCCGCTGCTGCTCGCATGCCTCGTTGCTGCGCGCCCTCAACTTCAGCTTGCGATCCTCGGGCCCGATCCTCACAGCGCCGTGTCGCCTCCCGCCTGCTCCTGGTCTGCGCATCATTAAACCCCCAATCCAATGGTGGGCGCGGCCAAGCGTATGGGTAACGGGTAGCTACTTCAAAATCTCTTCGCGCGCGCTCTCTCTCTCCAATCTCGCAGTTCTCCCTTGGGAACCGACCCCCCCCCCTCTCCTCTCCTCTCACTCCCATTATCCTTCGTCCGCCCTCTGCGCAGACGCGGCGTTACATCTTGTCTCTCGAACCTGGGCCGATCGATCACACACCCCCGTTATCCGAGAGAAGGACAGATCCTGCCCGGCTGCGCTTCCGCGCTGGAATTCACTGGCCTCCATGCCACCGGCGCCGCCGCTCTATTGATTCTGCCGCCTTGTCACACGACCAGACGCCCTCCTGCGTGCTTCACGAATCACAGACGCCCATTGGCCTTCGACCGCTGTGAGAATACGAACTTGGCCAACCCCGACCTATTTGGCCCTGCCTGTCGCTTTCGGCCTCCCGTCCGATCAACTGCCGGGAGCCCACACGGATCGTCCCTCCCGCGACCGGTCAGCGCAACACTGTCTCATACATACCGCGCATACAAGCACGAGCAACGTTGAGGCTCTGCTTCTGCTCCTGCTTCTGCTTTCCACTTGTGCTCCTGCCCTCTGCTCAGCTCGGCTCAGTCCAGCCCGGTTTGGCTCGGCTGCCAGTCATTCGTCCACCTTGGGTCTTGCCAGCTGCATATATCCCTGGCGCGCTTCAAGCCACTGTGGATCGCTCTTGTTTTAATCGCACATCCCCAAAGAAAGTCACAGCCGTGTAACTATCAGGCCCTTGCTCGCTCGTGCCACGAAAGCCGTGCGTTGGTGTGGTTGATCAGCGCAAGAGTTGGATGGATTTGGGGGAGACGAGACTTCTGGGGAACGGAGCCCGATCGCCGCCCTGATTCGCAAAGAGCAAAACGGATTACCTGCTCTGCTGTGTATGCGCCAAGGAGGTGCTTTGTTATTCTATAAAGACCAGCCAAAATGCCCCAAGACATGTCAGATAACGGGGCAGACGTCTCAGATCCCGTATCCGAGAACGAGGAAGACTCGGAGACTCTGCTGAAAGACGAAGACGAGAGAATGGCCGACCCAATGGCGGCCAATGGTTCTTACGACGATAAGAAGAAGTATGATCCTAAGGATCCTTTGAGGCCGAGGCGGAAAAAAGCAAGGAGAGCATGCTTTGCTTGCCAGAGGGCACATCTGACATGCGGTGCGTCTTTCTCGGGAAAACGAGCCCTCCCCTTTTCCTTTTCATTTCCCATGCAAACCCCTCTGCCAAACCAATTCCTCGGATATCCAATTGAACTCATTGTTTCTTTTCTTGGCCGTGTTTAGCTTTCATCACCGTTTGCTTTGCTAGTTGTGACTAACATTTGATTGTAGGAGATGAGAGACCGTGTAAGCGGTGCATTAAACGTGGTCTTGCCGATGCTTGCCAGGATGGCGTGCGCAAAAAGGCCAAATATCTGCATGATGCCCCTCCAGAGGCCCTTCGACCCGTTCTCGGCCCCAACTTTAGCCCTCCTCCTTCTGCAAAGGCCAACGGACGCCATGATTCGATTCACTCCGACAACAACGTTCTTGGCACGGCTACGGGCGACGGCTTTCTATCGCAAGGCAGTGCCACGTTCCCGGTCTATCCCAGCGTCAGTCAGCCGCCGGTAGCCATCCCTGAAGCCATCCACCTCAACCCGCAGGCATCACCCATCTCGCCATCTTTTCACAGTGCCTCCGCGGCAGGCCAAGCTCACATGGGCGGCATGCTCCAAGGAAACACCATGGACTTCAATGCTCTGTTCGATCCTAGCAACCCTGCGCTCTACAACTTTGATCTCGAAGGCCTGAATTTTGGCAGTCAATATGCCGGATGGGAGTTTGGCATTCTTAACAAGATGGGCCTTGGAGCCGAGACTCCTCCTCGGGAAAACTCCATCTCGCAAACTCCAAAGACTGAGGCGAGTTATGCAGCCATGTTTGGCAACGGAAGCGGATCATATGACGGCGCCATCGTGGGTGACTATGCTGGCATGGATCTCGGCAGCTCGAATATATATACCCAAGGCAACCTTCAGCACGGCCTCCCCCACGCATTTGCCATTGCCGCCGGGCCCAACAGCTTGGCCAGTCCTAGCACCGACGCAACTGCTAGTCCGCAGGCCATCATGGATGGTTCCCCGAACCCGGCGGCAGGGGGATTTCCTGGCTTGCCGAATATGACCGGGGCTTCTCGCCTCAAACCGAAGCAGGATAGGATGGTGCAGTCCATTCTCGGCAAGAGGCAGCGGGATTCTGCATCTATCTATGCAAGCGTCAAAGAGCCCTATCCCTATGTCGCTGGATTCCACAACATGATATCTGTCCTACGCAACAGATTACCGCTGAGCAAGCTGTGGAAGATTGCGCAGTCGCTGGGGGAAATTCGACCGTCGTTCATCTCCTGCACCAAGGATCTGACGCGCGAAGATCTCATCTTCATGGAAAAATGCTTCCAGCGGACCCTTGTCGAGTTTGACGACTTTCTGCAGCACTGTTGCGCGCCGACCATTGTATGTCGACGCTCCGGAGAGGTGGCGGCTGTAAATAAGGAGTTTGCGGCGTTGACAGGTTGGCCTAAGGACGTGCTCCTGGGCAAGGCGCCTAACCGCAACATCTATACTCGATCCTCAGACGAAGGCACAGATGATGGCGATAGCTTGGCTTCATCTGGCCAAGTGACACCTGCCAAGAACCAGCCGATGCAGACTAACAATAATAATAACAATAGCAATAACAACAATGGACGACCACAACCGGTTTTCTTGGGCGAGCTGCTTGATGACGACAGTCTTGTCGAATTCTATCGCGACTTTGCCCAGCTTGCGTTTGAAGACAGCCGAGGCAAGGTGCAGCGCAGCGGCCGGCTGATGAAGTATCGCACGCAGGAGATGCTGGAGGCGAAGGAAATGCTGGGACCTCAGAGACACCCGCGGACGGGCATCCTGAGCAGTCGTGTCACTATGATTGACAGCGAGCACGGCATTTCCCGCATCGAAAAAGACGGGAAAGTGGACTGTACGTACTGCTGGACGATTAAGCGGGACGTCTTTGACATTCCCATGATGATTATCATTAATGTGAGTTCTGGCTTCCTCCATCCTGATGTCCAGTGGTGTCAGTATGCTAATGAGTTATAGTTCTTGCCACGATATCACCCCAACCAAGAGCCACATCAGCTCGCTGTATGACGCTCATCGTCGCCCCTAGTGGGCACACTCTCTATACGTTAACCTTTTATGCATATAAGGTGTTGGCAGTTTTTTCAATTCTTGCTTTTTCCTTTTCAACGTTTTGCCATGGGCTGGGTGAGGTAATGCATTATACGGCTTACCCCTTAAAAAAATTCGGTGGGCTATTATGGGCTAGATTTAGGACTATTTTTCTTTTCTGCTGTCATTCATGAAAGGCACGGGGCATCTCGTGACGGGTATGATTTTCTGGCTTGGGTCTTTTGTTTTTTTCGTTTTCGGATCCGATATGACATGAAACTTTTAATGACAAAAGAGGGGATTACTTGGATGATACCCGCGTGCGCAAACACACACATACAGACACAAAACACATAACAACGCATACCTTACTTACACACATTCTCAAATTTACGTACATCTAGTATATAAGTGTGAACTGGCCAAGAGGGGGGGATGGTGTATTTTGGCCGGTATGATGCTATTGGCTTTGTTTTATTTTTCTATTATCCAAGAATATTTGCGGTGCTTTTCTCTCTCTCCTCCATATCTATGGTGATGCCCATCCCAACCTTGTATCCATCTCCCTCCCACCTGGTGTAATAAAAATAGCCATCTTGTCCTTGCCACGCAAAACCAAAAGTCCAATAAAATCGAAACAAAATAAAAAACAAAAACATCATCTATAAAGGCTTGACAAACCACTCCGCATCCTCCTTACTCCCCTTATCCCACGCCCACCCCTCCCTACTAAGACTCTTCTTCGCAACCTCGCAATCAAAGTTAATATCATCAATAAGCGCCTCCAGGCTCTTATAATCCTTCTCCTCGCGAATAAACCCCAGAATCAGAAGACGCATGTGGGCATCGTAGAAATCGCGCCCGAATTTATGCAGGATGTGCACCTCTGCGCTGCGCACGGTGTTTTTGTAGAACGGGTTGTACCCGATGGACATGACCATGGGGAAGACAGTGAATGCGCCGGAGGGGGCGGAGGAGGGGTGATCCGGGTGGGAGGCTGGGAGGGCGAGGGAGGCATAGCCGAAGTAGACGCCGGAGGGGATGTTTGCGATCCAGGGGGTGAGAGTGTCGTCGACGGGGAGGTTGGCGGTTGGGATGCCGAGCTGTGGAAGTTTGTGAGGAGGTGAGTGAGTTTGAGAGGGGAGATGGATGTTTACCTCTTTGGAGCCGCGGCCGAAGCCGGAAATGACTTTGCCTTCCATTTTGTAGGGGTAGGGAGATTCAGGGCCGGCTTGAGGGCCGACGATGTCGGGACGGGACGACATGGTGATGTTGATGGAGTGAGCGAGTGAGTGAGTTTGTGATGAGTTGAGAACGGATGAGTCAAATGGTTGAAGACGAAAGTGATGAAATGCGCCGGCAGCTCGCGGAGACGGAGTTTCCTCAAAAACACTCTCTCAAGGACTTTAATACTCTTTTCTTGTATGTGTAGACCCAACGGAACGAAGATAATCTAAATCTTGAAGAGAAAGAAACTCGGTATATGACTCTTTAAATTGATAGCTGGACCTTTTTGGAGGGGGCTTCCGTAATTATGCCTTATCAGCCGCGCGGGATTGCCTGGAGAGAGAGAGCAGATCGCGTGCGGGCCCAAGATTGGCGGGGCAGAAGCCAAAGGAACGGCAACTTTTTTTTTCCTTCTTCTTCTATTGACGCCGGTCTAGTTTTCCAGCTCGGGCTTCGGCCGCGGGGCAAGTCCGGACACGGGTAAGCGGGTTTTGTATTGTTGTAGGATTCAAAATAGTGTTGCTGGAGAGAAGTTGTGATTTATGACTCTTTTTTCAATCTCTGAAGGGGGGGATCATGGATTAATCAATAGCAAGATAAGAGCCTTTACATCATTCTGTTTTAAAAAAAAAATGGTTGGAGGTATCATTTGAATGCAATTTGAAAACTACATGTAAGCCGTAAGCCGTCTGTTGCTGACCAATGGCCCCAGCAATTCCGGGGCGTCAAACGCCTGCCTTGCAAATTATATGTAATCTGCTATCATCATTGTGTGTATCATTCTGTTGATCCCTGGTTCCTAACAAATGCGCAATTGATCTGAGCACTGGGGTATTGCAATTCCAATTCCGACAATTTTGGAGCCCAACAATGGCTCCCTGTCAGCTCTGCCTGTTAAAGAGCGTCGAAGGAAAATGAAGAGAGAAGGGGGAAAAAAGAGGGAGCGGATGGGTCTTGATTCTTGAGAGAAGCTGCAATACAGTGCGGCTCTCCGTGATATGTTGGAAATAGAAGTCTCGCCGTTCACTGAGCCTCCTCCTTGGCCTCTTCCTTGCTGGCCTCCCACTCGGTTCGGCCAAGCCTGATGATGTCGCTCTGGCCGAGGATCCAGAACTTGCTGGGCGCCTTGCCCTCGTCGGCCAGCTGCGTGGCTCGAATCGCCGCCCGCGCAATCACCTCGGCATCCTGCGCAAAGCTGTCCTTTAGCCCCAGGAATCCCAAGCCACGCGCAAACGTCATGGCCAGGCCCTCGACGAGGCGCTTCTGCTCGCGCTCGCCCATAATAAGCCCGGGGCGCACGATGATGCCGTGGTCGAACTCGAGCTCCTTGACCGTGGTCTCGACGCCCTTCTTCATCTTGCTGTAGGGCGACGTGCTCGCCAGGATGCCATCAGATCCAACGCTGGAGATGAAGACAAAGGTCTTGACGCCGGCCTGCTTGGCGGCCCGGGCCACCTCGACGTTGAGGTCGTGGTCAATCTTCCACTGGTTCTCGATGCCGCCGGCGGCCGCGCGGGTCGTGCCGATGGCGGAGAAGGCGACGTGGGGAGCGGGCGAGATGGCCGTCAGGGCGGCGGGCCACTTGTTGACGTCGGCGTCGATGATGGAGTTGAGGTTGGGAGACTCGGCCTTGGGGGCGCGGCGGCCGACGGTGTGGACGGGCCTGAAGGGGCCGGAGGCGAGGAGGTTGGAGAGGATGAAGGAGCCTACGAGGCCGGTCGAGCCAAAGACGGCGGCGGAGTTGGGAGCAGCCATTGTTCTTTTTTGAATTGTCGATGGTGATGGCGATGTGTTGTGTAGAAAAAGGTCTGGAGAAGCAGAGATGGAAAGCTATGTGGGAGCTATACGGAGTAGGTAGGAGGAGCTAGATGGGGAGAGAGGGCAGCAAGCAGCTTGGGTACCCATCATATATAGTATATACCTTATGCCTTCGTGCCTTATAATATGCGAATGATGGAATGGAGTTAATAACAAATGCGGCCCGAAACGCCCGAGCTTTTGGAATGATTGGGCCCATGTCTGTCTGTGATTTCCGCCCGCAGGCGAGAATGGCAACATCTAATCAAGAACCAACGGAACGGCTACCATGTGATACGGCGGACAGAGCGGATAGGAGCGGACTTTTGGAGGTACTCCCAGGTACTACTAATTGAAAAGTGCTGGTTGCCTATTACCATTTGCCTGCTTGGTTCTAGGGCATCGAATGAATCGTATTAACCTTCTGACGGGGCGGGATGTTCCGTGACGTGATTTTTGGGTTGACGCTCGAGGCATCAATTGGATCGATGCAACTGGTGGAGGTATCGGGACAATTACGCCGCTGTGCCCCGTCTGGTGCTTATGATCAAATGCTGGTCGAATTGATTGATGTCCTGTTTGGGAACTGCATGAGCTTACATGTGCTGTGAAGAGCGTGCTCAATTCAATTTCAACCTCCAGGGCTGAGCTACAGCCGAGCTACCTAGGCTATAGCGGACCCTCCAGGACGTGGGCTGCCTATTCGCATTCGCTAGGCGCCATCGATGCCCCTCCAACTGCCCTACTGCCGGACATTGCCCCTCCATCACTGCTAGGCGCAAGTGGGCTTGCGACAGCTTCTCTGCCTGCGAGGGCTGAAGCTTTCCGATTCCCATCAAAAGTCCGCCATCGTCACATCCATCATATGCGCGCAGCCTGATTGTGAACCGAGTATTACTGTTGCACCGACTCGCATAGCTTCGCATCACGCAGAAAACACTTACACACCCAAACTCTGCCTATCATGGCCACTCAATACGAACGTAAGTCCAATCAACCAAATCCATTGCAACTCTAGATCTGAAGCACACGCCCTTTGCTAACAACACCACGCAACACCCTCTTCCAGTCGAACACAATGTCAAATTCTCCGAGTCTCGCCGCGCCGGCCGCCGCGTCGACATGGCCTCCTTCTTCTCCCTCCTCAACCAGCTAGACGAGCCCACGACCACACAAAATCCGCACAACAACCCGCACGCAACGCCCACGCCCGTCGACACCGCCGCGCTCTTCCGCCTGCTGCAGAGCCAGATGCAGACGCTGCTCACGACGGCGCCGACGACGGACAACCGCTCGTTTCTCGAGGACCTCGTCAACTCGCTCGAGGAGGACATTCACGACCCGCCCACCCGGCTACAGGGTGCTAGCCAGGAGTTTGTCGATATGCTGGATCGCGTCAACAGGAAGAAGCTGGACAAGGAGGAGGACTGCGCCATCTGCAAGGTGCCTTATCTGGAGGACGAGTACTGCCTTGTTGTGGAGCTGCCGTGTAAGGGAAAGCATAGGTTCGATCTCGAGTGCGTTGGGCCGTGGCTGCGGAGTAAGGGAACTTGTCCTATGTGTCGTGAGGAGATGGGAAGAAAGAAGGAGGTTCCCATTGTGGAAGATGACGAAGAGGAGGATGGTGATATGATGTATGCGTAATGATGTTGAGCATGGGAGAGTTGGGCGTATTGGAGTTTCTGTTGGACTTTTCATTTTGAAAGGGATGGATATATGAAGCCATGGCTGCTCATGATATAGAAAGCGAATATTTATGGGTTGCCACATTTGGCCCATGCGAAAAAAAGGAAGAAAGATTTATGCATGTCGAGTGTTTTCGTCTCGAGATGGTTTATGCCTCCAGATTCTTGATCACTTCCAACGCCTTCTCCGCCCTCTTCTTGGCCTCGGCGCTTGCGTCTGCGCTCAGCTCTTCCAGCCTCTGCTTCCAAAAGCTCCATCTCTCCTCATTGAGTCCCGATTTGGTTCCCTCAATCAGAGAGCCCGGACTTAGAGCTTGTTTATCTTGTGAATCAAGCTCGATACTGTTCTTTGTCTCGTCGTACAGCACCTGGCCAGCCTGGGTGATCCACTCAGATGCAGTGATCAAGTGCGTATCTCTGGCCTCATCAGTGGAAAGCCGCTCTTCCAGCCCGTCGCGAAGCTCCCATATGGCAAAATTCGTCCAAGACGAGACGGAAGCGCCGAGGAGGCGGGCGGCGAAGGAGTTGATGGAGAGCCACTGGGCGATTTTGGTGGCTTGGTCAGGTTTATTGTCGAATTCAGGGGAGGCTGAAGGAAAACCAAAACGTAATCAGCAAATTTGTAGTTGTATTGTATATATGTATGTCATTCGTTAATTATTAGCATAAAAACTGTGTAAACTCACCGTTCCACTCCTCTCTCATGACGGCGCCAAAGAGCGGCATGTCGGCCCACAGCTCGTGCTGCGAACCCCAGATCTCGACGCTGCCGGTCTGCTTGGCGTTGAGCGCCTTGAGGATCTCGACGAGGTGCTGGAGTCGCGGGTCGTCGAGGGGGATGCGCTTGGAAGTGTCGGCGAGGAGCGTCCACAGCGACCAGAGGAAGCTCTCTGCATCTTCGTTTCGGGGGCACAGCTTGTCGATGCCGTCTGCTGTGACTTGAGCGCTTGCGGTGCCGTTTATGGCGCCGTCGAGGAGGTCGGCGAGCTGGGACTCGACTTCGGGGGTGAAATCGTTGTCAGTGACGAGGAGGCGGAAGTCGAGGGTTGAGGTGGACATGTTTGCTGTTGAGGGATTGCGAGGGTGTGAGTATGAGCTGCTGTTGTAGGTGAATCGGTGTAAGTGGGAGTGGTTGTGAAGAAGGGCTGTTTGCGAAATCAAGCGCTGAGCTGTGAATGGGGTATGTTTGTAGCTGAATTGTGTGTCATATGGAAGAGTCTGAAACAATTTAATTCTCTGTGGCCGGCGAATTGACGAGCAACATCCACGTGTCATTCACAAGGCCAGCTTGGCAGAGCTCATCACATCTAAGCTACGGTACGCGCATCATGAACCAACTGCGTCACCGAATTAGTTGCGGCGGGGCAGTGTTCTATGGAGGGGCACAAAGTAGCACAAACGAGTATACCAAGCCCAACCAATTGACGCACGCTCTCACGGCATCGAGACTATCAAGGCCCTTTTCAAAACAAACACCAATTCGCATGCGGCAGGTCAGTAACACTGAATTTCTTAAGTATTCCATTTCATTACTGTAAATCTACGCAATCGTCATCCGCATGCCGCCATTGGCGCACACCACGCTCCCCGTGGTCCACCCGCTCTCCGCCGTGCACAGCATGTCAATCGTGCCCGCAATCTCATCAACAAAGCCCGGCCTCCTCCCACCCATGCTCTCCCTCACCAACCTATCAAACTTATCCGCCTCGTCGCCCGCCTGCCGCAGCACCTCAGCCTCGCCGTCGTACGCCATCAGCGGCGCCGCGTCCACGTACGGCTGGTTGCGCTTCCAGAACGTCGGGCCTGCCTCGGCGTACATGTCGCCCCAGGCCGGGCCCGGGTTGATGGAGTTGACCGTTGCTCGTTCGCCCAGCTCGCGCGCCCACGTGCGCGTCATGACCTCGAGGGCGCCTTTGCTGCCTGCGTAGACGGACTGGCCTAGGTAGCCGATGGACGCCGACACGCTCGAGACGTTGACGATGCGGCCGGAGCGGTCTGTGGGGAGGTGAGGTGCCACTGCTTGTGTTAGGAGCAGCGGTGCTAGGACGTTGACTGCGTAGACGCGGGTGAACTCGGCCTCGACGATGGGACCCTTTTCGGGGTCGTTCATGAATTGGTTCGATGAGACGCCGGCGTTGTTGATGAGGATGTCGATCTGGAACTTGCCGTTCGGGTTGTAGCTGTGGAACAAGCTCCGGGCGGCCTCGACGATGACGGGAGCTGCTGTTGATGCCTGGGCGAGATCTGTCTGAACTGAGTGGCTGTGGATCTTGTGTGTTGATGTGAGCTCCTCGACCAGTTTCCGCGTCATTTCTTTGGACGAGTCTGAGGTAAAGGTGATGAGGACATTGCTGCCCTTGGCCGCAAGGCGTCTGGCCGTTGCCGCTCCAATACCTATCGTCCCGTGAATTAGTAGGCGGTGGCGAACATGTAGCTCATCACATAGTGGAAGGCCTATGTGTAAGCTACATGCATCGACGGGGGGAACCAACCTCGCGAGGCACCGGTGACGATGGCCAGCTTCCCTTCATACGGTCGTGCCATTTCAGTAACTGTGAGCGAATTTGATGAAAGATGATGATTTCAAGAACAAAGTCTTCTCGATCATCTATTTCAACGGGCATCGGGCATCCGTCTATTGCCCAGCCGAATATATTCCCGTCCATACAACCCCACCAAGATATGCCCCGCGGCATGTTTCTCCGTCTTGTTTCTCCATAGATACTCCGCTGCACATGTCGTCATTGGAGCGCATGGAACTCGGTGGGATAGTCAGGGGAAAATCAGTTGTTCGTCTGGCAATACTAGTGGGAATAACTCAGTTATTGATGGGTTATGGTTATATATAGTCCGTGGTGGCGTCCATCCTGTTCGCTCCAATCAGCGTCTATCTTCTCCAAAGCGCATACACCATGAAGATGCAGTAGAGCAAGAAGAAGAAAGTGGTAGCGATCGATTTCTAGGCAGCCAATTTACTTTGTCTCTTCTCAGCCCTTGTCCATTATTGGAGCGGCTGTCTGCTCGGTTCATAATAGATACATAGGCTTACCCTAGTTGCCGCATTGGTAGCGCATATATACCATTCTGCTTCATGATACCTCGACGTCTTTTGTAGGGGTTTCCCCTCTACGTCGATTTAGAGTTTGTGAGTAGCATTTCCACCTTGATCAACGGGCGTTCGTTAGATCTCGGTTCATCCAATCTATTCTAATCCCACGCTGCCATCTGCATGGTGATATCTAGCAAAGGTGGGTGAGATCTGATAACCTTAAGCTTACATATTAACTCCTGTCGCGAGATCTCCATACGTAACAGTTTAATGATTTGCTTTTTTTTTGGCGGTAGTCTAGTGCAACTTGTTACTTATCCGGCATCTATCCGTCAACTCCCGCTTGAATCCTATCCATTAGCACCCGGCCAGCACCCGGTGGCATATAGCAACCATATCGGATAGGTGCCGGATACATATACCAGCTGGTGTGCTTGGTTGAATGCTACAGTGCCAGCATGAATACATGGTGTATATGTATGTAGTGACGCTTAACGCAACTTAACAAGCCAGCAAGTAATCGCGCTATGCTTGATAAGTCATCTCATCATGAAACTAATTTCCCATTAATAGCTTGGATCTCGGAAAAACAATCCCCAACGGCGGCTTACATGGTTCCATCTATAGAATACACTGCTAGGATATGAAAAAAGACAGTTGCTAAGAGACGGTAGGGGTTTGGTTGTTTCGTAGAAGCCTGGCACTGGAATTGTATAAATCCCATGCTTGTTTCATCAAAAAGAGCAAAGTCATGTCTAACATGAAGCTTCAGACTCGTCTTCTGATTCTTTCCCGCAAGGACACAGCAGCACAAACAAGACATAATTCTTCAGAATTCCACGTGTAGCAATCATGGCAAACGTTCCTTCTCCTCTCAAGCCGCACATTCTCATCATCCCCGGAGCATGGTACCCGGCCTCAAACCTAGACACATTCATCGAATCGCTAGAAGCCGCAGGATATTCCGCTGAAGCCTTCTCGCTCCCCAGTTTCAACACAGCAGGCGTCTCTGTCCAAGACGACGAAGATCGAGTGAAAGTTTTGCTCACGTCTCTGATCGACAATGGAAAAGATGTCATCATCCTCGCCCATTCTTACGGCGGGTTGGTTGCAGCGGGAGTTATCGCCAATCCGGGTCTAGACCAGAGGACCAGAGAAGCACAGGGGTCAAAGGGGGGTGTCGTTGGTATTGTATATCTGGCCGCTATTATACCTGCAGAAGATGAGGGGATTCTTCAGCTGGTGGGTGGAAAGTGGTTGGAGTACATTGATGATACCAAGGTGAATAATAGACTGTTGTTGCGCCGCCTTCATCTTCTTCCCTCTCGACAGATCAAGACTCGAATGGCTTTACCTTTCTTGTGCTAACAATACATCTTTCTTTGATGCCAGGCTGAAACAGAAGGTCTTCTCTACACGTTTAACCCAACAGAAACCTTCCATCATGATTGCTCAGCCGAATTAGCCAGCAGCGCTGCAGAGACCCTGATGCCACACTCTGAACTGGCTTTGAAGACAGCCCCTTCGGCAGTAGGGTGGAAAGATAAGGCGTACGATGGCCGCCGCGCTTACATTCGCTGTCTTCAGGATAAGGCGCTTCCTATTGGCATTCAGGAACACTTAATTGCTCGATCGGAAGTCGAGTGGGTGGCCAAGTCTCTGGACTCTTCGCACAGCCCATTTTTGTCGATGCCAGGCGACTTGACGAGGGTATTAGAAGAGATTGTAGAAGAGTTTGTAAAGAATTGAGTGCTACGCTAAATGTACAAGATGCCACGATTATGGCATTGGCATATAATCTTTACCGCAAGATCAATAAGAATTCATTTGGCTGCCTCTTGATGCAATGCGCATCTGCCTAAAGCCCCTGTATCAGAATGATGGCGTGATAATGTATATGCTGTCACAATACCAGCCAACAGAATGTTGAGGAATTGGTGTTGGTCCTGTTGCATCGTGATCGTGCCTTGCCTAGATCGAGGCTGAAATTATCAAATCGACAGTTTGTAAGGCAGTATCTGGATCTTCGATAACGCATATGCCCATGCGAAAGTCGAATGCTTTACAGCGATTACATGTATGCAGTAGCGCAAGTTCTGCATCAAGGCTACACATTTGTATCCTCTCATATGCAACGACTCTATTGTTGATGCGTTTCAAAAAAAAACTTCATTCGATTTACGCGCGCCGCAGAAGCATCCATATGGCCTTCTTCCATGGCCGCTGGCTGTGCTCAAGACCCCTGCAAGCCATCATCAGACTCTCTCAGAATGCCTTATAAGCCTCCCGCGCTATTGCTGAGAACCACTCACACCACCGTCGCAATATGATCCCAGCCAAGGCTTTGCGATAAAAAGCACGAGAGAGTCCCTCTTATTTCCGTTAGTTTTGAAATAGGATCCTGTGATTAATTTATCTGTCTAACTTTCAATATTGTACAACTTGCAGTTATGGATTCTAAAAGACGGCGCGACGACAACTCAGATGATGGCGAAACCGGCTCATCGAGCAGGCTTGACGCTAGAAATGGACATAAACGCCGGAAAACAAGCCAAGCGGTTAATCTCTGCGAAGAATGCAGACAACTCGACATCGATGGTCTCTTCCATAAAGCTGCTGAAGACTTCAAAAGAGCTAGAAAAGGCCTAATCAAGCGACCTTCAAAAATATACGGCGGGCGCAACGATGGTCCTCTATTCTACGGAGATGCTTTCTTTGCACATTCCTTCGGGAGTCGCTTATCGGCGAGAGCAACTTGCCCTCTATGCCGCTTCTTTTGGTCTATGAGAATCCAACCGGATAAGCGTCATGCAAAATACAAGCTTCTTGGGTTTTGCAGCAGCGAGAGTTGGATTTTTGGCCTCTCCGGATTGAAGAAGAGTCCAGCCTGGCACAATACGCGAGATACGGTCTGGATGGGCGTCGTGCCAGATGTTCCGTCTATACCACAGTCAGGTCATGGCGAGAATTGGCTGGATAAAGACATTCCAGCAGTTGGACCAATCTATCTTTTGCAGCCTGATAAGAACGGGGAGGATATTCCCGTCTTATTAGAAGCACGGCATCTCAGTGACGCAGTCGATTTCGCTGTTGCACAGGAGTGGTTCTCGTTCTGCCAAAAGTGGCATTTAAGCTCCTGCAGTCGACCGAGCAAGGGTGATACCATTACTCGAGGGTTTCGTGTAATTGACTGCGAGAAGGATCCGCCGGTAGTGGTGGAAATGCCCTGGGGTGTTGAATATGCCGCACTCAGCTATGTATGGGGTCAGCGGCCCGAAGACTTGGTTGACTGGCCTGCAACAGTTCTTGATGCCGTTACGGTATCTCGTAAATTGGGATTGCGGTACTTGTGGGTTGATAGATTGTGCATCAACCAATCTGATGCTGTGGAAAAGGACTATCTCATATCCCGGATGACTACGATTTACGAATATGCTGAGCTCACTATTGTATCAGCTTCTGGGTCGGGAGCAAGCGATGGTCTTCCCGGGGTACGATCGACGCCTCGAAAAGGTCAGCCCAAGATTCCATTAGAGAGTGGGAGTCTTTTAGTGTCTGCACTCCAGGATCCCCGTCAAGAGATTCTGGCATCCGAATATTGGACGAGAGGATGGACATACCAGGAAGGCGTCTTGTCGAACCGGCGTCTAGTATTTACTGACCATCAAATGTACTGGGAGTGCCGTTGCATGGCTGCACATGAGAGTCTCCAGATGCCTTTGGAGCTACTTCACAGAAATCACACCTCCGTGACGAGTGCTACAGATTCGCGCAGGAGAGAGATTTTGCCCCAAATACCCAATGGACAACATATGGAGGACTATATTTTGGGAGGAATCTTCAAGAGTGAGACGTCTGGTGGAGATTTGGACATGGGCAGCCATCAACGAGACGTTATACAAACAGATGAATATCGGCTGGAATACAGATTTCCTGTGCCAGACGAAGCATCCACTGGCTCACAACTACGATCGTTGAATGACCATATCCGGGCTTTTTCGGCAAGAAAACTAAGTCATGGCGGAGATTCACTCAAGGCTTTCCTTGGTATCGCCGGCATGTACAGAGACAAGAGACTTTGTATATATCTTGGCATTCCCATGTGGACAAACGATATCTTAGTCGACCTCACGGGTTCTTACATTACATTCGCCCTCTCAGTCTGCTCATGGTACCATCGCAGCGGTACAGAGCATCAAATGTTCATTTCAGAGTCCTGTATTCGCAGAACACACCTGCCATCCTGGACATGGGCAGGATGGCAAGGCACGGTATCATGGCGCGCTCCACCGTCGGACGAGCATAGTGTCTTTATGAGCGATCTGATCACCGCAGAGCCACTCCAGATCCACTTGGTATGGGCAGCAGATCTTTATCTAAGGTCACCATGTGAGCCGGTGTGCTTATGCTTGCTGAACTTGTATTCTACAGATGTACTAGAGGCCGAAGTTCCTACGCTGCTTGAAGTACGGAACCCCCTAGTATTGAAGTACTCGGTAAGGCATGAAGTCAAAGGAAGCTGGGAATGGAGACGCCTAGCAGGCAGAGCAGGCGAAACACGCCGCTACCAAGCCGAACGACAAGAGTGGGATAAGAAATGGTATCGTATCGCTGGCAGGCTCGCCTTTGTAAGCATGTCCATTCCAATAAGAGAAGAGGACTGGACTCGAAAGCACGACACAGGCGAACTCATCAGCGTGCTTATATTTGCTGCTCAACGGCCCCGTGCAGAGCATGGCCGGGCAAGGTTTTTGACGCTGCAGAGGGTTGAGTCTGATTCGTTTGAGACGAGGTGGGAGAGAGTTGGAACGCTGCAGCTTACAATTCCGGAGGTTGACTTGGATAAGTGCTTTACGAATGAGGAGTTTCTGAGGAGGATTCCTGTGAGGGAGTGGAGAGGTGCAATTGTCATTCAGTAAGATATTAACTGTAAGGAGAACAAGCATTGCGAAACACTTGATCTTGTAATGTATAGTATTCTTGATTTAGCTAGAGGATAATATCCATGACAAAGAGCCCAAAGAGATATGATTCCTATAACTTGTGGTGAACTAGAACTCTCTTACTCCATTCTTTGAACGTCCTTGTATCGATTTCTAGGAAATAAATTAAGCATCTTGTTGCTAAATAGCAATTGCATGAAGCTGCTTGAATGAGAAGCTCATGCCCATCATCAAGAGTTCATAATTAGAATTGCAGATATTCGGCTGCACAACTTTTACGGCACTTCTCACCATTTGTGAGACCTTAGCTCACACCTTGGCAAGCTCATCCAAACCTTGGTCCTGAGACATCATCATATCCTGAAGCAGTAGACCATATTAGTATGCGGCCAGATTCGATCGACTCACCTCATTCAAGGTGGTATATATATATAAAAAAAAAGAATATGCTTACAAGTATCGATACTGGTAGCCACCCTGTCACAAACCGGATGATGCCACTATACGATCCTCTCCATACTATTCCGTTTCTATTACTCGCCACGATATCTGGCACGATAGAATTGACGAGCTCCTGTGTAGACCCTCCTTTGGGACCGAGCTCATTCTTAGCCCACTTGGTGATTGTTTTGAGGATTTTGGCATAGTAAGATGTTTCGGGGAGCACAGGAATCGGCTCATTGACGTGAAATGGCGTAGCAACGGTGCCGAGCAAGATGGTCACGACGCTCACGCCAAAGGGGGAAAGTTCCAAGCGAAGCGTCTCGGAGATGCTGTTGATAGCAGCTTTGGAGGACGCATAAGTTCCTGTAAGAAGCTTCTGCGTTAATCACGGTGATTCTCGCCACACAACGCAATGACAGTTGTATTGGATCAAATCACACTTACCAATCCACGGGGTGTTGACTACTGAGCCCACGGAGCTCATGTTAACTACTCGGCCTTTGCTTTTGATCAATTGCGGACCAAATGCTTGAACAGTTCTCACCACCCCCCAGACGTTTGCATTATATAAGTTTTGCGCCTTGTCAATGTCCACGTCCAGAATTGGCATCGTGTATCCGAACCCTGCGTTGTTCACCAACACGTCCAGACAGTGTCCCGCCTCCTCGACTGCCTCTGCGGCCTCCGCAACAGACTCTTTGGATGAGACATCGAGGGCTATTACGGACACGTTGGGGAGACTTCTGAGCTCAAAGGGGATTTTGGACGTGTCGCGTGCAGTCGCAAAGATACGGTGCTGTTGTTTTGCGAGTGTGAGGGCGAGGACGGCACCGATGCCGTCGGCGGAGCAGCCAGTGATGAGGATTGTCTGCCTCTTGGCCATTTCTATGCGACAATGGCTAAAGACAAATGAGAGAGATATACTACCCTCCGAAAGGAGGATGAAGAGAGGTCACGTCGGGAGGGGGGCAGCGATTCAACAAGTACGGGATTTTCAGCCTTCAATCCTTCCGCTTTCTTGTCACATTCGCTGCAGTTGTTACAATAATAGCAACAGGAATGCTTTTTGGCTATAAAAAGTTCCTTCACTGAACGTTGGTTCGCAACGTGTGCTAACCAAATCTCGTCCACGCCGTGTAATTCCCCTCATTTGTTTGGCATCTAGCGGCTTGATTTCGTGGCTGTCGACAGGGTTGAGAGCTTCTCCGCAATTAAAATTGGGCTTGACTTCATCGTGAGCCTGAAGGATTCGTAGGAGCATGTACATGCACCCATTCACGCAACCTGTGTGTGAAGTCAAGATGGACACGATCAACGAGGCAGACCTAGTAACAGCCCCATGTCGGCACACATCCCGATCGCTTGCAATAAACAATTACTACGGTGACATGAACATCAACCAGGTTTACGGGAGTCTCGAAGAGGATCAGAATCTCTGTCTTGTGCGTGCTTTCGGCCTTGGATGAGAATCGGCTTGGAGATGGCCCCGCTCGTGTAAACCAGAACCAACAACAGAAGACCCTTGACGATAAGGATCGACTCGGTTTGTCATCCTCAACTTGCAAATAATAGCTCTTATTATAGTATCTAGCTCAATCCAGAATCTCGCTTTCTTGGGACATTTTAAAAGTGATTGAGCATATAGAGGAAAGGGAAAGAAAGAAAACGACAAAGAAGAGAGATTTTCGAGTCGCAATATTCAGCCGCTTCTAAACCACATGCTCAGGATGAACCTCGTGCGTGATATCAATGTTTCGGACAATTCCATTCGCGCCAGCATTTGCCGATTCCGGCATTTCATTCTCTTCTTTGGTGCCGCCGTGAATATGAACTACTCGTGACGAATAGCTGCTCGCATCGTAACTGCCAGAGCCCTGTCGTGAGATATAAAGTGCTTGAGATTTCTCTCTGAAGCAACCTCATTTTCATAAGTCGACTCTTTGGAGTTTTCTGTGTTGAGATAGTCTTGAGCAAGTCGGGGGCCGCCACAATGTCTGTTGCCGTCTTTCTCGACGTCCTTGCCGCCTCTTCCATCACCACCTCTGCCGCTGCGTCTGCGGTGGATTCTGGATATAAACGCCTTCCATACACGAGTTTCTGCAATATGCTTCTTGCACATGTTCTTGAAAGCAGGTACACAGCAGACCACTAAAGCGACATTGTTTTCGACGATGCTGTGTAGAAACACTTGTTAGATGGGATTATTGGCGTTACTCGCTGGCGCTGCACTACTTACATGCAAATAAACAGCTGAGTCTCGAGCCAAGTGAGGTCTGGTGTGCCTAGCAACTTGATGCGGCCATAAAGTGCGATGACACTGGCGATAACTCCCCTGTTGCCTCCATGTTAGCACATACACGTGTACTCGCTAGCAACAATCATGGTTGAGCACCTACATCAAGGCAGTGAAGAAGACGGCGCACAAAGCGATGCGTCTTCTGAGGGGCATGTTAAGTTTCCATAATACCGGCAGTGGTAGTATGAAGATGGCTATATCGATGACGACGGCCAATGAACCCTGAACCGGTCCGAAGTAGATGATCTTTCCGGGATTGCCACTCGTCAAAAGATCTATCCACGTCTCACCAGGTCGTGGGCATGCAAAGGCAATCTCAAGAATCGAGTTGGTCCAGTAGGTGAGAGTGAGGACGACCATTAGAATATAGACAGTTATGCGGATAGTCCTATTTGCAGAGAATATTTGAAGGTAGAGCAGCAAGATGGCAGCTTTGGCGAAGAAGATGGCGGGCCCGAGCAGCATGCCAAATGAAAAGATAAGCTTCAAGTATGTTGCAGTGTACCAACATATGGGCACATTCCATTGATGCCGTGAATACCGAGCAACTAGTGTAATCAAGATGAGCATTTACGGGCAAAAGCTGCATTCGAGTGTGTGTTAATGCAACATACCTGACAGGATAAGCCCTGTATAGGCCGCATTGAGAACGCAGGCGATGATGGCAAAGTCTGTGTGAAGATGGTCAGTTTGCATATATTGTTACCATCGTTCGGTCCTACAACTTACAATCTGCCAACTTCAAGTCCCGCCAGTTCATCCATAGCCGCGCAGCAATGAATATTGTCGACCAGGTGAGCATGACCGCCGATACCGCGATGAGAGCTGGCGCGAGTGATTCAGGATCGACGAAGTTAGGAACAACACCGGGAGGAGGCATCGCTGCAGGGAGCTGGCAGAGATCTGTGCCTGGGGGTATAGTGAGACTGCTCATTTTGTCTGCAGCTTGTTTTGATCTTTTCTGCTTTTCTTATGCTTCTTTTCCCTTATTCTCCAACCAGCAGTCGAGGCTTCATGAGAGAGGAGGCCTTCCGCTTGTTGGCCGCCGTCGTGAAGGTACAATGGTAGCTGTCAGTTATATAAAGGAGCAAATATAAACGGTGGGTTGATCGGCTAATTCACCCCAAGAACCAGACGGTGCCAGCAGGGGAATATATTGCAATTACATCCAAGACGATAATGAGACGATTGAGGATGAACAGAGCAAATATAATGGACATCCAGTCAAGTCGCCCCTCTGGGACCGACGCATTGAGATTCCATCCTTTTAAATCTCCAAAGGGCATCAGCTAGTCTTTGAAGAGCTACAGCTGATGAACCAAAAAGGTATGAATGAAGAGTTAAAAAATAGCATTGGTGTTGGTTCGATAACAGTGTGGAAGGCGCTTTACGCATTAGTCGATTTAGCCACTCTCGAGATCTCCGAGAGCGTCCGTATTTAGGATTCCTTATTGATAGAATCAGTTGGAGTGCTCGATAACGATAGCGATCGAACTCCCAAACTTCGCGGTGATGCATGGAGATTTGTATCGTGTTCTTCTTTTACGGTCCACGAGCAAATGTTTTGAGAATTTCATCACATCGAGCAGCCAAGATTTGAATCTTCAACCTGCCTAGCGCGATCTACTAAAGCTTCTCATTGTGCTCCATCTCCATTCTTCGCACGTTGGTGTTGGTGGCTTGGCAAGCTGGAGCGGGGGAATGAATGTGCATGTTCCGGATTGGAGAAGATGTGGCCAAAGTCAAACCAGGAAAACAGCCAGTGCGTAGAGGCTCCAAGGGTATCCTGAATCAAAGCTGAAAATGAATCGCAAAGTATATGAGCGCAAAGAAGAGCGATCTGTCCCTCGTGTAGGCCATAGCCGTGTTGCTAGGAGCTGAAGCTCTATAAAAAAGACCTTTCATCACATCGCTGAGTAATAACAGCAAGGAATACAATTTATCCGTCCAAACACGATACGTTGAGTTTGAATTTCAACGTTGGACGATCCGCAGAGCCTTTTCCATGGCATCAAAGCAGGCATCAGACTAACATGGGATGCTCCATATATGATCGTAGGGCGTACGAATTACACATCAGAAACAGCTTCAAGCACAGACCTTGCTGCAGATTCTCCAGCCGGCACACCGGATACGACTTGCTAGTCCAACTAGTTCAACACCAAGCTGATTCAATTAGCAAGGTCACGCCGGCACGCGATGGGGGCATGAACCAGATAGATTCCCGCAACCTAGACGCCTCCAATACGAGAAGAATAGAAATGAATACAAGCCCCTCACATATTCATGCAGGCGACTGTGACTCTGGGATTGGCCTTCAGCCAGCCGTGGCGCAGCGCTCCAAAGGTAATCGATCTGTTTAGTGGCACTTGTGTTGCATTAGGCCCCTCCCGTAGCCACTTGTTGCGCATTTGTTGCCTCACTGGCTCATTTTCGTCGTTCTGATGGTCAGGGCGATGCTCGGCAGCAGTAGATGAGATCTTCTTCAGGGAGGGGGGCACGGATACTAAGACAGAACCTGCGTGTAAGTCCAGTCTGTGCACACATGTGTGCCGGAGTACCCCGGCGAATCAGATCTCATGTATCTGAGTGAGGCTGACACGAACTATGAGATTCGAAAAATGGGCATAGTCTGTATAGAACGTCGAGACCGTAGTCGCAGAAGCTTGATTTTGCAAGCGGCTACTAGGGGAGGGCCGAAGACAAAATGAATGGAAGAAAGAATCATATCGTTACAAAGAAAGTGATATGTGAAAATATTATTATTTTACTAATGTGCTAGATCAAAGCATATTTGACAACAGAAATCCAATAGCCCACTCAATAAGAGAGTTCACAACGCGCATGAGTGAGCACCTGGTACCAGATATAGTAACAGCGCAGTAAAACAAATTACTTTTGCTACTAAGGATGCTTTTTGCGAAACGTGATGATGGTGCTGCTCCGAGGCACGATGCTCGACCTCCAGGACATGGATCTTGGTGCTTCAGGCTCAAGTATCTTGCACTCCCAGTCTTCCAAGATGCGGATCAAGATGAGCTTGGTCACTAGCGAGGCATAGAATCGGCCGGGACTGTTTTTGCAGATCATTTTCCATTAGTACAATACAACGCCTCAGCCGCTCTCTTTGAGCAGATCATGCTTGACTCACCAAGCCGCATTGCCAAGTCCCCAAATTGGCCAATCAAGAGTGGCATCGGTAAATTTGGACTCTTTCTGTCTAGGTATCTCCGTAGACTGCTTATGCTGCTGGTGTTGGGCGTTGTCATGCGCGAATCTGAAGCCGTCAAACGTCTGCGGGTCTCCGTACCGCGAGCTGTCTTGCATTATAGCTCGCTGGGGGATACATGCCCAATCGCCCTTGTTGAGGGATGAGCCATCTTGGAAGGTATACGGGACGAGAGCGTTGCGCCGGCACGTAACTAAGGCTACCGTAAGTCAGTGTTCTTAAACATAGGCGTCGTCTTATAATAGTAATGCAGCTAACTCACTGGCATCGAAATTGCTGTTGCGAACCGATTCCTTGATGAAGCTGTCAAGCAGCGGCAGTCTTTCAACATCTCTTGGAGAATCTTCCGCATGAAAGCAGTCTCGAATCTCTATAGCCAATGGCTCAACGTACTCGGGATGTAGACATAGATCTTGAATTGCATATGTCGATGTCTGATCAACAATGTTAGCATACTACAACGATATGGCATAAGAGGCGGACGTATTTCATACCATGGCCAATTGATGGACTGATCCAAACCAAACCGCCATAATTTCGCCCACCATTTTTGCAGGCGTCCAGGGGTCTTTGCGAGGCGAGTTGTTAATCAACCACTGCATACAATCCATCTAGGCTGTGTCAGCTATACATATAGAGTCATGTATGAATTAGCTTGGCAATTTGTCGACGCACAGGTGTAGCCTCATTGGACCGAAGTCCTTTAACTGCAAATCGCTGCTCTATAATTGGCACCAGATAGCGGTAGATTGTTGTCGCGGCTTTGTGTCGATTGGTGGCGATGGATGCTACCAGTGGCCGCATGAATTCCGGAGTGATACGCAAAAACTCAGCCGCAAAGGCCACGTCTTGAGGGAAATCCAAGGCCGCTGTGGTAAATTCTGTGTTTTGGGCTATTTTCATGCAGCAATCGTTAGTTTATAGCTACTTTTTCAAAGGATATTGAGAAGAAATGAGAGTCGTACAGAGTTCTTCACCGAAGAAGACGAAGCAGTTGACTCTGGTAACGAGTGTCTTCATCAGTGGGAAAATTTTCGCATAAGCAAACCCTATCGAAATTATGTTAGAAAGATCACCCAGTGCAATTGAAACACGTCAGGATACAGTTGGCTTCAATACCGTCTGGTTGCACGTCTCTCAGTCCACTCAACAGAGCATTCTTCACTATAACCTCTAGATGGGGTTGGAATTTCGGGAGGTGAGAAGTAAGAAGGCTTCGAAGGGCACGGACATATCCCGTTCCCTCAATTCCATGATGATCTTGCACCTCAAAACCACACATTGTGTACTTAGGTTGCAGAATCTGCCTCTTCGTTAGATGTGCAGGCTGCTGGGTGTGTATTTTGGCATCATATACCTCTTTAGCTACAGCATGTAGCGATAAATGCTGGGATGGCGCATTTATGAGCTCCTTGATAAGACTGGTGGACGTGATGAAAAGATGGTCATTAGATGGAGTGGAAACCTTGAAAGGCTTTCCTTGGGCCTATCCGATGTCAGATTCGCTGGTAAATGTTTGCATATGTCCTCTTGCAGGCCTCTTACTCGATTATATGCACGATCGATGAGCTCGGGTCCTGAGAAGAGATACAAAACGCCGTGAATACGTCGGACCAAGAATGAAGTTGCCTATATTTCCATGATTCAGTAAAGTCAGCAACCCGAATCACAGAATCTCCCAAACTGACCGTTCTGATCTGGCGAAACTGAGACACAAGCAAGACTGCAACTAAAAATGTGACTCCAAGTAGCTTCTCTTTGTATATCACGGGGGCTGCCAGCTTGAATGTAAGAATAACGGTATCTATAATGACAGACATTTTGTAGCTTCGATCTTTTGGCGGAGCTCAGGAATATGATATGGGGGTAAGAACTTGTAGAAGGAGAAAACATAACACAGATGGATCGAGTTCAGTCACGGCTTCAATTGGAAGCCCTCTATTTAAGATGACTGAGACTCTTTATACTATAATGCGACCTACCGGGCGCACATTTCCAAAGTCAAACCTTGGTATGCAGCCATTCTTCACATCTCTATGAGCAAACCCGTTTTTCAGCACTACAAGGAGCTTCTACTTCACATTCACATGCGTACAAAGCCCCTATTAGGGGACAGTTCGCTTCACTACCCTGTTCCCATCCCACAGCCCTGTTACTGATATGCGAAGTAAAGAGACAGGCATTACAATCCGTTCAGCCCCAACTGATAGATCAGTTCAGATGAAACTAGCCGACCTATGCTCGCATCCCAGTTTATAAATCGGTGTTATTGTAGGCCACACGATGTATAGGTTCTGCACATGCTTTATACGTACACTGCCTATTACGATACTATGCGCTTCAACAGTTGTTATATATTCTCACAAGTCGCCCACTCTCCTCATCTATCGTCTTCCATATACCTACTCAAAGCCTATCTCTTTCCCCCACAGAGCACGTACCCCTCAAGCACGGTCCAAGTTCATCGGCTGATGTTGTGACACCGGTAATTGTACCCCTGGAACTCTCAGAAAGAGGCTGCATAAGTGCCGGCTGCGTACGGCGCCGTTAGGCTCATACACCGTCAGATCGTAGACGGCCAAGGAAATTGGAGGCGCAGCTCCTTAGTACGCCTATACCTCATTATCCAATCATCCCTTTATGATTTGCGGCTGAGAGAAGGGACTGACGGGCAAGGATCCTAGTCGTGAGTCTTGGGAGAATGCCCAACAAAAGGTAAAAGGGATATCTGTTACAAACCCGCTAGGGTATCTTGCTGGCATGATGAATGACTATTTAATCAGTATAAAAGTTCCTGGATAAGGTTATCTGCCAAATGATCAGCCCTATAGTCTCCCACTCTCTTCTTCTTAGTCTAACAAGGATGGAGAAAAAGTATAATATCGGTTCTCAGTGCTATAAGAATAACTTCAATTCCTGCAAAAACAAGATGAGATAATGAAAAGAGATAACATCTTCCTCGAGTGAATCCGGGAGGTTTCGTCCGAGGCAGGGGTTATGAACCTTGCTATTGGCCAGCCCTGTCTGTTTGCTCGGGCACAGCCGAGCGGCTGAGATGACATCCGGCCCCTGTTCAACAAACAACAAACACCACTAACCGGGTAGCTGGGTCAATCACAGGGCTGTTGCCTGATATAAATGCCTATAGTTTGGAAATTAGAGGATGATAGTGGCCTTGGGGCGTTCTGTCACCAAGGAGCCGGTTGCTTCTGATGGTGGCCCGGCCCGAGCTCCCGGGCCGTGAATTTGAATTCCTTATAGGCCAGATTTTGGAAAGGATTCTAACCCTGCTATCATTATGGCGGACTAGAGTGAGATTTTGCCTGACATCCTAGGGAGAAAAGTATACGGGGATATATACCAGGCTTCTTGTACATGTCTTGGCATATGGTACCCTGACAATCCGACTGAGAATATGTAATCATATAAGTATGCATACATGCCTAGCGATATATCGCAAGCATCATCATATATCTGATGAATATCAGGTCTGCTGCAGCCCACACAAGTGTTCCCCTTCTCTCATCTATTCTAAGCGACAGTTTCCTCCTCTTCCTGTTACTGCGTGTTTTTCTCATGCCCCAATCCATCATGTTACTCATGATACTAGCTTGGCAGGTGATATTGGCCTTCGATGCTCTGGTGGAGAACTCTCGGGACAATTTATTCCTAGTTGTAAGCGGCATCGCGTTAATGTCTGGATGGCTCGTTTGGAGACTTTGGAGATTCACTGTCTGTCCTCAAATATACCCGGACGATCCGCAAGAATTGCCGTATTGCATTCCTAGTAAGTTAATCAAAAGCATCAACTACCACTGCTTCTTTCTTCACGTTCATTCTGTCATCTCCTCTGTGTTCTTCGAAAGGAACACATTTGCTAATACTCTTCTTAGTTTTGGGTAAGCTGCGCAAAATAATAACTAGGGGCAGACTCCAAAAACTGTTGACACAATTCATATTTAGGTCATGCACCGGCGTTCTTCAACAACTCCAATACCCTGTTAACTAAAGCTAGGTAAGAAATTATAATTCACATCATTTCTACCACACATCGAGCTAAGCACTACCTCTCTCAAAGGGCCTATTTCGGCAACACCAACGAGCCGTTTGCATTGACCATTGCCGGGTCGAAGATATATGTCATCACAAAGCCCAAAGACGTCGCCAGCGCGTACCGAAATACAGAGACCCTATCTTTTAATGAGTTTGTCCAGGCTTTGATGCGCGCTTGGGGGAACACTGAGTCCTGCATCCAGGCAATGTACACACCACTGCCAAAGGACAAAGGAGGCTTTGCAAACCCCCAAGGAAAGCCATTGGCGACGTTGGCGAGGCAAATACATATTCACCAGCTGTTTCCTGGAGATGGACTAGATTTCCTCGAGAATTCTTTCCTAGAGTGGTTTGATGTGCGCATGAATATTAGAAAGCTCCATGCTGTCTGTCCCTATGCCCTCAAGTCGACTGACGTCGACATTGTGCTCCCTCTCATGGAGTGGTGTTCCGATTTCTTCACTCGTGCTGGGCAGAGAGCATATTTCGGAGACGAGCTTGACCAAATCGATGTTACGCTTGCCAAAGAATTCGTCATTTATGACGAGCTGAGTTGGCAAGTTCTCTACCAATTTCCCGATTTCCTCACTAGAGAGATGAAGCGATCCAAAGACGTCATTCAGCGCGCGTTGAAGAAGTACATTCAACTGGCTCAAAGCCAGAGATCTGGCGAGGCTTGGTTTACTAAGGTCATGGAGAACGAGATGCGGGCTTTGGATATCAGTGAGGATGACATTGCAACCATGTTCATGGCTATATACTGGGCGTACGTCTGCTATCCAACTTTCTTTTCTATTCCCCTCTGTAACAATTCCACCTAAATCTCACTTCAGGACTAACATACATCATAGAATCAATACGAGTACGCGTAAAGCCGCCTTTTGGTTGCTCACGTACATCCTCCACGCTCCCTCGCTCATCGAAGTGATCCGCGAGGAGACAAAAGCTGCTTTCAACGACGACGGCAACATCAATCTCGAGCATTTGCACAATCAATGCCCTCAACTCAACGCCATGTGGAACGAAACCATCCGCATGTCCTCCTACGCAGCCTCCGTACGCTTCATCACCAAAGACACCATCATCGGAGGCAAAGTCTTGCGCAAAGGCAACAGGCTCATGATACCGTTCCGCCAGCTGCACTTTGACCGGGGCGTCTTTGGCGAGACGGCGGACTCGTTTGATCACGAGCGTTTCCTGAAGAAGGCGACTTTGACGCAAAGCAACAACTGGAAACCCTTTGGAGGCGGAAATACAATGTGTCCCGGAAGACATATGGCGAAGAGATCCGTCTTGTTGTTTGTTGCCATGCTGCTTCATAGGTTTGATGTCGAGATGGATGGCTATCAGCCTATTCCAGCGGCAGAAGAGGGCAAGCCAGTACTTGGCATCATGTCGATCAAGGGCACAGATGATCTGAGAGTGAGACTGACGACGAGAAAGGCAAAGGCATAAGATACAAAGTCATGTTGAATGATTTTAAAATGCCTTATCGATCATTTGGTGGAATTGGACAGGAGAGAAGCTTTGGTGAGAGAACAATGTAGCTAGATGAAGTAGATGTGAATTTGCTGGTTACGTGTATAGATAATAGGGCGTGTGAGTGAGATATGCATGAGCTGCTGTTACACCGCGTGTTCACATGTCAAGAAGTGCATTACTAGTAGAACTACTAACTCAATCCCAATCTACTCTGTATAAAATACATTGAGCGATTGATTCTGCATCAACATGAATATGCTGTTATCAGTTCTCGTCTGTGCTGCGATTTCTAATACCATGCACCAACTCGTATTCCCCAACCACCTTGATGGTACGTAAACAAATGAGACTGGTGCATCAATCCTTGTCCCGCCGCAAACGCATGTCATCATCGCTCCTCTCACCGTCGGACTTCCTGACTTGGCCATCTCTACACTTTCCAACCCAAACAGAGACTATCATCATCTCATCAATCGAGTCAAAAACAATGGACGGCGCTGCACGTAAAAATCGAGACCCTCTGGAGTCCATGGACGCCCATGAGAGCCACGACGAAACCACCCGCCAATTCTTCTCCCACACAAGCGCCAAGCGTGTCAACACCGACGCCGCCATCGCAAAGGCCCTACGTCAACAATATCCCAATCTCTCCGTCTCCATCGCCCCGGCAGACTCATGCAATCTGCTCGCCTACGCATCAGGCGGCCACGCCTCATTCACGCCCGTCGGCAGCGACGACGACTCCCACGTCCCGTCCTCGCTGTCGTGGAAAATCTACGTCCCGCCCTCGAGGCGCATGAACGGCGACCTCGGCGTCATTGCAAAGAACGTCTTGTTTGAAAAGTACCTGTTCCAATGGAAGGACAAGGACTTCATCGTGTACCTCGTCAGCGGCCGCGACGGAAGCGGCGCCTATCCCACACTCACAAACTTCTTTGTGCTCTCCACGCGCGAGGAGCTGGCCGAGCAGCTGATTCTCGCCGCTGGGCGGTGGACCAGCGAGCTGCACGAGGAGATTTGGGTGTTTGACGGCGGCTACTGGTCCAAGAGCGCGGAGCTGTACCAGAGCGCGATGAAGTCGTCGTGGGAGAATGTCATTCTGGATGAGGACATGAAGAAGGCTCTCATCGAGGACCACATGTCCTTCTTCCGATCGAGGGCCACGTATGCAAGGCTCAAGGTGCCGTGGAAGCGAGGCATCATTTATTACGGCCCGCCTGGAAACGGCAAGACGATTTCTATCAAGGCTACGATGAATATGCTTTACCATCTTAAGCAACCCGTGACGACCTTGTATGTGAGGTCTCTGAAGTCGGTATGTTGTCACCCCGGGTACTTGTCCCGTTAAGAATGGTCGAATCGCTTTTCACATGGAGATCTGGCTGACGAGAGTATTTGTAACACAGTTCTCTGGACCAGAGAGAAGCATCGCCATGGTCTTCGCAAAGGCGAGAGAGTTTGCACCCTGCTACCTCGTCTTCGAAGACCTCGACACCATTGTCACCGACGACGTTCGGAGCTATTTCCTAAACGAAGTAGACGGTCTAAAGAGCAATGACGGTATCTTCATGATCGGAAGCACCAATCATCTCGAACGGTTAGATCCAGGCATTTCCGTAAGTCGCCCTTAAAACGCCGCAGCATCATTTCATCATATCTAACGCTTCGTTTTTAGAAACGCCCTTCGCGCTTTGACAGGAAATACCTCTTCCCAGACCCAGATTTCGACCAACGCGTCGCCTACTGCCAATTCTGGCAGAAGAAGCTCGCCGACAACAAATCCATTAGCTTCCCTGACAAGCTCTGCACCGCCATTGCGGAAATCACAAACGATTTTAGCTTCGCATACATGCAAGAGGCCTTTGTGGCCGCGCTGCTTGCAATTGCGCGCAATGAGCAGCCCGGCGATGGCGAGGATGACGACACGGAGGACGAAGCCATGGTTATGACGATGGATTTGGCGGACAACGAGTGGGTCAAGGTGCTGGATCGGCCGGTGGAGGAGAGTCCGGAGCTGGATGAGCTGGCGCTTTGGGTCGAAATTAAGAAGCAGGTTGCCATTCTACGCGAGGGGATGGAGGAGAAGACTGCATGAGCCTGCTTCTGGGCGTCTGCAAATGGCCGGGCCAAGAAGGAAATCATGACGGAACAGAATGTTAATATCGTGTTATGTATCAAGCGAGTCGCAATAAGTCAAAAGAGAGATATAATCCTACTTTCTTCTTTATTCAATTTGCCCTAGTATACAACAACCAATAGCTAAAGGCGTGAGAGTACATGTAAAATGATCATAACTAATAAGTACATAGAATCATAAGTCTTGCTGCTCCTCAGGTATCCAATATGAATCAGCGAATAAACCAAAAACGAAAGATGAGCCAATGAATTGATGTCTGGTACTACACCCCTCATTTAAACCCGGTACCAAGACAGACAAGCAGAGGTGAATGTAAAATAGCCCTTAATGGGGGATATCCAATAGAAAGCAATGCCATACGGGTATTAGCAGGAACATAGCTCAATGCAAATAGCAGTCCATCTTCATCAAGTTTGAAACCTGCTTATCGATTAGCGCAATTAATCTCGGCTTCAGGAGTAATGATGGTCCTCACATTTCGGGGGAATTCGTTATTTCCTCGAATGTCTGCAAAATATCGAATCCCATGGCCACCAGGGGCTCAAACGCATCATCGACAACCTGCATCGTATTAATATTCAAAGGAAGTAAGTCAAGGAGAATCAAGGAAAACGTACCCAGCTTAAAACCGACTTGGTTGCTTTGTGGCCCTTGTTCTGTCGAAGGCCCATCAAAGCAAGGCCCTGCAGCACCAAAGTCGAAAGAGGAGCCGGAGGAACAATTGGGGCCAGGAGACCGCCAATGTCTTGACCGAGAGAAACCAATGGGGGAACATATCTGGCGAGGGGGCTGTTTGGCCTGCAAATGATGATGGTTCCTAGCAGATTTCCTCCTGCATCCTTGGCTCGCACAATGCCACATGCCTTGCTCTCTTCCAATGCGGTTCGGTAGAGTTCGAGAACTTCAGGGTTTGCGTGGGTTCGTACATGATGCATCACCGTGTCCCCGCTTTCAACGCCATAGATCAGGTCAAAGCTAATGTTGGCTCGCTGGATGCTTTGCGAAAGTCCCTCGGGAGCATACCACGCACTCAAATCTTGAATAACCATGTTTGTGAGTCTTCGTGGGAACTGAGTGTCCCACCCACTGTTGCTGAACCATTCTTTTGTCGTCGTCACTTCGATATCAAGAGGGATTCCAAGGAATAGCGCAGGGAAGCTTGATCCTAGCTGTACTTTCTTGATGCCTCTCTGCTGTGTTAAGCTCCTCAGTGCTCGGCGATGAAGAGATCGTCCAATCGACAGATTCCGTTTGGTTGGGTCCACAATGAGGGCTCCAAGGATGCCGACATTTTGGATGAAATATGTAGCAACGAAGCCGTAAAGGGCCTGTGTGCTACTGTTTCGCACCACGAAATGGGTCTCTATTATGTTCGGGTTGTCAAGGACAAAGGTATCTGAGGTAGTGGTCTGCAGGTACCGGAAATCCTGGTCGCTAGCCCTGTGCACCGCCCGAATGAGGTCGTTCAGGCCTTTTCGATCCCGATTGCTATCAAACTCTTCCACCAGCCAATGCTGTCGAGACTTGAGAACTTTCTTGCTCTTTCGAAGGGTTCCCGGCATGGTGCCAACCGGGTTGCTGTCTCCGATCAGGGCTCGGACGAGGGCAGCCATGGCATTCTCCGTAAAGTCGTATGTGCAAATGTAAGTACCTATGGATTTGTCCATGGCGAAGTCGTATGGAGAGCTCACGGCAACGACAATGAGCTGCTTCTTTTGCCCTCTGCTACGAAGCATAGAGCACATCATGTCAACATGTTTGGTAAATCCGGCCTGATAGAGATTTCGGTTTGCATCTGCCGTGAAAATGATGATGCAAGATGCCCTGTTGATAAGGTTTTCATGAACTACAGAATAGAGTTAGTGAATGCCTTGGAAATCTTTCCTGCCACCAGCATATTTCTTACCTGGCCTGACTCCGTTGGCTGTGTAGCTTGTGTGTAGAAGCTTTTCATTGCGATATCTTGCAAGCGTTTTGCCAAATTCTCGAAAGACTCCTTCTCCGCTCATGATGGCGCTTCTTTCTCGGATTTGATGACTCCATCTATCGTGCATAGTGTGGATCATAGATGCATCGTTCTTTGACTCGAGCAAGCTCTTAGTCAAAGAGGAGGCCGGCAGTGGCTTGACCAAGGGGGTCAGCAAGAGGAGCTCCTCACCGGGATGCATTGAGAGAGAAAGGGGCAGCAGCTTCTCCTTATCTCGTACAATGGTGATGGAATCATCATAAGCTCGCCGAGATAAGGCAAGATGAGAGGGACGAATCTGTGAGAGTAGATTTATGCCGGGAGGGTTTAGTGCCTTTGCCCAGGAAGTGCAGGTCGACTTTAGATGAAAAATTCTTCTCAGGGAGGTAAAGATCCTCTCCTTTGTAATGATGCCGTTCTCGTAACCCAGCTTGAGGCCTTTGATAGCTTCCAACTGAACGTCGTAGGCTCGGCAGAGCAGCACGATATCGCATCCTGCCTCCACAGCCATGACAACGCCGTTCTGGACTCCAAGATCTTGGCTTAGTGCCTCCATTTCAAGGCATTCTGAGATGGCAACGCCTTTAAATCCAAGTTCGTTTCGGAGAAGGTCGTCGACAACCTGATCAGACAGACAAGCATGGCTGACATTCATGGAAGGGTTGGAGATGCCACATCCGCCAATGAACATGCCGTCGAGCTTCCCAGAGGAGATGGCGTTTCGAAAGGGCACCAAAGCGCTAAGGCTCAGCTCTTCTAGTGTTTGAGTAATGATGGGTACGTCAAGATTGGAGCCAAGAAAGTCGAGATTTCCATAGGATGGGAAGTGTTTTCCACAAGAGGCCACGCCAGCGTCACGAATTCCACTCAAAGCTGCCAGTCCATACTGAGATACTTCTTGGGGGTCATCACCCGAGGCTCGCACTCCAATAACTTGATAGCGCGCATTGTTAAGAACGTCCAAGACCGGGCCCAGCATGAGGTTAACACCACAAGCCGCGATTTCGGTGGCGGTTGCCTTGTTGACTTCATAGGACAACTCAAGGCTGCCAGTGGCTGCAATGGCCATGGCGCTGGGGAACTGGCAGACATAATCCTCGTCAAACAGACTGTTGACGCCGCCATTTTCTTGATCTACGGCAATGAGAAGCGGCTGTGGGTGACCGGAATTCTTGGCAATCATCTGAAGCTCTTGAACGAGCATTGCAGTGTGATGCGCCGCTAATTGGCCAGTTAGCAAGATGCCCGGATCCACCACAAGAGGTCTATGTAAGTGCGCGAGTAGGAATACGAGTAGGCATATTAAGAATACCAGGCGCATGGAACACATGAGGACAATGTGCTGTTGAAGGAAAGGGAATCACGCACATTTCAGGTTCTTGGCCGTCAAAATGATGGAGCCGAGATGGTGATCCTCAATGAGGCTTCTGATTTGGGGTGTAACTTGGGTGCCATCCCAGCCCATGAGCAGCATCTGCCCTATCGCCCTATATCAAGTAAACCATGTCAATCATAGTCATTGCGGCTAGCAAGCCAGTCACATGTAGAGGCTTCCAAGCAGCCAAAAGAGACAGCTACAACAGCAGCATCACTGAAGCCGATGGAAAGGATAGAAGGACAGCCGCAAAAGATCAACAGCAGTGCCACGTACCAATCAAGATTCTGCCATAGCGGATCCAGCTCAAACTTGTCGGCAGAAGAGCCGCTGATGGAGTTGGCCATTGTGGATGAGACGCGAGCCTGTCATCAAAATCACCTCCAGGACATGGCAAGCGAAGCACCGGCGGCGCTGGTGGGCGCAAGGCGAGTCGAGTCGAGTTCGAGTCGAGGAAGCTCAACTGGAGAGAGTCTCACGACAAGTGACGGCCCGGGAGTGGGCTTGTCTGGCTATCCTCGTACGGGGATCACACAACACGCAAAGGGCATTCGCTACGTCTCAGCTGAAAGGCCCATGTCTCGAGCATCGCTCATGACATGAGGCCGCCGCGGTTGGAAATCCGGCTTAATGTCGGCTAATCAGGAGATAAACTCGGCGGGGGGCGCCTCACGGGATTCGGAAGTTCAAGGCTCTAGACTGGACTATCAAGATTAGTCGTCGGTAGGCTAAACGGCTGTCTGCAGTCTTGGGAACACAGTGGCAACATAGGTAGTGGCGTTACCAAGTTCGACGGTAGTACAAGACAAGCCAAAGTGTTGAGCTGATGCCCTTAACTGTCCTCAATGAAGATTTCACTACATGTACTACAGGTAACTAAGCCTTGGCGGCTCGGCGGAGTCGCTCTCCATCAACGGTGCTCCGATTCCAGCGGCCGATTCCAGTTCCAGCGGCTCCTCCAGGATTGGCTTCAGCGCGTGTTCCCCAAAGTGGGCTGCTGCCGCATCGTACAAGTACTCGTCTGGTACATTCGCATGTACCGCAGTATCGCATCGTGCCCTTTGCCTTTAGCGCATTGCAAGTCAACGTTACATGCCAGCCCAGGCTTTTGATCGCCACCCGCACTGCGTTTGTGCCCGTTTCAGCAGCCACTGTAAGTTGGGCCACCTCAGGTAGCAGCGGAACTGGGTACATGTGCATACAACGGCATCTCGTTATAGTGCTAGCATCTGCAATAATTCGCCGTGGCCAAAACGGATGTTGACGACGTTAGTTATGCACGATAAATGAAGAAAATGGACTCGAGCTTTTTACAAGGACAATGTAAATGACCAAGTCTTTTTTTTGAATCCAGAATCTAAAGATTTAAAAAAAAAAAATTGAAGGCATTCAGCCTGTAATAAGCGGCCTTCGGGAGAAAGGCAAAAGAGACAAGTAGAAACCAAATAGCTCTCAACCCATTCCATTTCCTAGCACCACGCCCTATCAAAGCGCTACTCACTATGAGACAATCCAGTCCATCTCTTTTTCTGCACGTCAGAGCCCAAGTACAGCCCATGTACTCCCATAACTCACCAGATCTTTGCGTGCAACAGCTCTTGGACCCCCCGTCCAGACTCCAGCCGGGCAAGCTCCACCGCGAAGGCACATGGCACCGTGACTTCAACGGATAGGCGAGGATTTTTTTTTTCTCTCAGTCTGCTGCTTGCTCCATAACCTAGGCGCTTGCTACCATCGGACGCTAATCGGCGTTCAGGTTTCGAACTCTATGCAGTTACTCGGCCGGATCAAGGGAGTGAGACCAAGGCGTGAGGCGTGAGGCGTGTGGTTCTCAACTGGTGTGTGGTGTTTGTAAATGCCGTATATACATGTACCGGCCTTGCTCTCGGGCGTTGAAGCTGCTTCCTGTTCTGCTATGGAGCCAGTATCAAACGGTGCCGGGACAAGCAGCCCGAGTCTTTCTTCTCCCAGAGCGCTCTTTCTTGAATCTTTGTTTCCACCACATCCTCCGTGAAGCCCGAGAAAACATCTCTAGCATCAGAAGATCCTATAAAAGACAAAAAAGACTTATACAAAAGAATCCTTTGCTCACAAAGGGGAGCGCCGGAGCAACAACATGCCCATAGCACTGTCCCCTCCCTTCCGGCCAAGAAATGGCTTGACCAAGTTCACCAACTGCCGCCTCCTGCGCGGCGATAAGCTGGTCGAGGAGGATCTCTGGGTCAGCTCGCTGTCCGGCAAGGTTGTCAACAGCCAGGCTGCCTTTTTCGACGATCTCGTCCTCCCCGACCAGACCATCGACCTCGGCGGCCGCATCATCTCACCTGGCATGATCGATGTGCAGCTCAACGGCGCGTTTGGATTCAACTTCTCGACGCTGCTCGATGACATGTCACAGTATGGCAAAAAGGTCAAGGAGGTGCAGAAGTTGCTGGTGCAGACGGGCGTCACATCGTACAATCCCACCATCACCAGCCAGAGGCCAGAACTATACCAGAAGGTGGGTCACCATGCATATATTTCTGTGTTCTATAATTATGTTCATTCTCATTTTCATTTGTGGTGGGGGGGGATTGCCTCGACCTCATGTTATTTATTAGCTTACGCATGAACTGACTCTGGTGGCATTTTCATGTAGGCTCTTCCGTTCCTAGGACCGTCAGGGCACTTGCAGGAGGCCGAAGATGGGGCCGAGTCGCTCGGCGCTCACTGCGAGGGGCCGTTCCTCAGCCCGACCAAGAATGGCGTGCACAACGTCGACGTGTTGATAGAGGCGCAGACGTACGAGGATCTCGAGGCGTGCTACGGCAAGCACAATCTCACGCCTCGCGCCGAGGGCGACAAGATCCCCATCAAGTACATCACGGCGGCGCCGGAGCGCGGCCAGATGATGAAGCTGATTCCGGAGCTCACGGCAAAGGGCATCATCTACTCGGTGGGACACTCCGAGGCGACCTACGAAGAGGCGTCCAAGGCCGTGGGCCAGGGCGCGACAATGATTACGCACCTGTTCAACGCCATGCGTCCTCTGCATCACCGAAACCCAGGCATCTTCGGCGTCCTGGGCATCGCCGAGAGCCTGCCGCGGCCGTACTTTGGCATCATCGCCGACGGCATCCACTTACACCCAACCACCATCAAGATTGCCTTCAACTCACATCCCGACGGATTCATTCTCGTCACCGACGCCATGCACCTTGTCGGACTGCCTGACGGCGCATACCCGTGGACCAACGGTGACACGACGTGCAATATCGTCAAGGTGGGATCCAAGCTGCTCCTGGAGAATTCCGACACCATTGCCGGCAGGTAAGCTCACTCTTATTTTCTTTTGCCACTTCTTCGCCCCCAGCTGTTATCGCAGCACGTACACCGCAGGATATGCTAACATTAGAATCAACCCCCCCAGTTCCATCACCCTCCTCGAATGCGTCAACAACTTCCTGCAGTGGACAGGCACCGGAATTCCACACGCGCTCAAGGCTGTGACGGCGACCCCCGCTGCGATGCTGGGCTTACAAGGGGTCAAAGGATCGCTTGACGCTGGTGCTGACGCTGACTTGGTCATCTTTTCAGAGGCGAAAACGCCCGGCCAGCCCAGCACTCTGGTATTGGACGAGGTATGGAAGTTTGGCACCAGAGTTCACCGCGTCATCCACAATTTGTAGAGGGAAAAGTAAGGTCAATTGATGGAATACTAATTTTGTCAATCCATTGACCGGATTGGCGCCGACGGAAGACTGATGAATGAATGAACGAGTCAATGCATCTGACAGCTGCAGGAATTTAACACACAACAATAAGCATAACACCAAAACCAAAACCAAAAGGGACAAAGTTTTTTCTTTTATAACTTCTATAGATTGGGGGCTGTTTTTCTTGGAAATTGCAGGGCGTCATTAGCAAATCCGTGTTAGGCAAAGAACATTAAAATATCCTTGATATGAGTAAACATAAATGAGAAGATCTGGGGGCGAGAGTCTGAGCTGCGATTGGAGATTGGAGCATACAATTGGAGCACCGCTGTGTGCAAACTTAAGGAGGAGGCCCGTTCGGGTGCTCGTGCCTGGGAATGGACACGTCTGGTATTACTCGTCGGGTTTTCAAACCATGATACGATGTGCACAGCTTTTCCGTGCCAAGTGAGCTTGAATTTCCGAGCCGACCCTCCGTCAGCTTTCTGCTTCAATGCCGCCGGATAGATCCTTGCTGCTTGTCTCTGACAGCTCTGGAAATTGCAAATTGCACGTGCGATCCTGTGACGCTGCACGTTCGAGGCTCATGACCGCTTGGCGGCATTTGTGGAGGAGGCGAGTGTTTCTGTTAGCAAACAAACCGCACAAAGTACATCCGGGCCAAGCATCAATAGCATCGGGCACCTCCTCTTTGGCAGGGCCTGCCCATGGGGGAAATGGCGCCAGACGATGGATGATACCGGACATGGAGTGACTGAGGCGAGTGCCGACCAACCGTAGGTTCTGGCTAGTGCGCGTCCCGTCTTTGCAACCGACCCCGGACTTTTTGATGAGAAGAGCTGAGCGGATTCCAGGAGTCGAAGTGGCAAGGCATGGGTACATGTACTTTAGGCGTCGGGGGGGTTGGAGGGCACATGTCGCACGTTCGAGAGTCGAGTTTCGGTGAGGAGATTGAGGTTTACAAAATCAAGTTGACGGTGACAAACAGATATGGAATAGGAGGAGATAGAATGCACGTGGGTTCAATTATTAAAGAGATAGATATCAATTTGATAGCACCTTAGCTTCAAGATAGCTGGAAGTGCCTATCTGCTTTGACAGCGACAATCAGACGGCAGGCAAAGATAGCAGTGGATACGGCACAGCTCTGAGCCAGAGATAGCTGCGCTGATCGAGAGATAACAAGCGGAACGGCAGCGTCAAATCACGCAGCAGCGATAGGGCTGATACTGATGCTCTTGATCGGAACGTTCCAGCCAGAAACTGGCCATCAGGAACCGCCATGGTCCCCACGATGCTCCCAGCAGTTCGACGCAATGCAATCACTTCCAGATGGATGTCACCAAGAGCAACCTCGAGATGGGACACAAGACAACCTCCTCACTTGTCCCTGCAGTGCGACCGGCTCTAGTGGCCTTTGGGGCATCTCATAGCGGGCAGCCCCGCTGAACCATGGCGCTGCACGCGTTTTACCCCAAAGTCCCCGGCTTCTCACTTGGCTCTAGAGCGTCCTTCGGAGGGTCTCGAGACGCCAGCCCGCGTGCAGCTCCACGCTCCACTGCCCAGGGCCGGCCCAATGGCGATGGACGGTTGTCAAAGAGTCTGGCCGCGGGCATTTTGAATTTTCATTTGAATGCCTGCACGCGAGCGAGAGCCAGAGCCTGGAGCCAAAGCCAAAGCCGACCACCCCCCCAGCCCAGCGCGGTACAAGTGCGGGTTACCTTGTACTGTACGGTACTGTCCTGTAGTGGTTGCGCCTCAGCGCCTCCAGCGGACGCAAGGCTCTGGGACCCCCCCGAAGCAACGTCCGGTTCGGTCCTATCGCTGCTGTCCCGTGCCTGGAAACTCCATCGTCTCCCCATCTTCATTTGCACTGCTTCTCCAGAACCTGCTGCGAACCGGCGTCATCATCGCTGCTGCGAACCGGAAAACCCTTGACCTCGGCCTTTGCTCGCCTTTCTTCTCCTCGCACCCTCTTCCTCTTTCTCCGTGCCGTTTGTCTTTGTCTCCGTCTCGCTACCCTCCCAGCGGCTCTGCGACTCGATGCGTAGGTGCTAGGCTGGATGATGCCATGGCTGCCTTCAACTCCATGCCGGCCATGCCTGCTGCCCCTACGGCGCCCAACGATGCGATGGGGATGAATCACGGTCCGCCTCCGCCTATGGGCATGGATTCCTTTGATCCCGAACTTAACTTTCACGAATCTCTACTGTATGTTGAACCCTTTGAGCTGTCCTTTTCCTTGGGCGTAGCCGGGAACCGCTCTACAAGCCGTTCTCACCTAAGCCCATTTCCCCCCTCCCCCTTGAATTTTGCCACTGACTCTCAGCAACGCATGTAGCGACGGCAGCGCGCTGGCACCTCTACCGTTTACGCCTTCGTACGAGTTCGACAACTTCGTCACCACCTTTGAAGATCCCTTTTCTTATTCGTCTCGCCCGTTCGAGCCCATCACCAACCAGGATGCCGCGAATGACGAGGCATCTCCCCAGGAGCTGGACAACAAGCTCCTGGGCTTCTCTGACCCGATCATGCATGCGACCATAGTGGATGAGGCGGGAGCGTTTGCCGATCTAAACATGACGGCGGAGCTATACGGCATGTTCTTCGTTGCCGAGGATGTGTTTGGCGGGGAGAATACAGGCCGTCCGCTAGAGTTGACGTGCTATCGTCGGAACCTGTGGCAGTGCTCAGGGCAAATTACCTTGCCTCGAGCCGTGAACAACGTCATAGATGAACAGGGACGCCAGACAGCCATTACGGAGCTATATGCGTCCATCACGGGCTTGGAATCGATTGAGGGGAAAGCCGCTGAAATCATCACAATACCGTGGAAAGGCGCAAATCCCCAATTAGAAGAGGCCAAGATCGCGTCTGCTCCTCCCAATTTGACTCTTGACCTAAGCATTGGCCGCGAGATTGATGCCAACAGAGTCTCTCTGCCCGTCTCCTGGAAGAGACTGCAGTTCAAGCACGCCACCGCTAACAACGGCCGGCGGAAGGGATTGCAGCAGCATTATGTAGTCCAGATCAATTTGCTGGGCAAGACGAAGTCGGGAGAGATTATCAAAATCGCCGAGGTTCAATCCGGCCCGGTCATTGTTCGAGGGCGAAGCCCGCGGAACTTTGACAGTAGAAAGGACGTGCACCTCACCAGTGATAAGAAGCTAGAGAGGAGAAACACAAACAGCACGGACAATCCCACTCCCAAGGCGGAGAGAGACAATTTGCTGGCTTCCCTGCCAAGATACCCATCTGTAAGTGGCAGTTCCCATCAGCACCCCCCTGGCCTTGGTTGGAGGTGTGCTGTTCATACATGGGGTTCTATTTTCAGCATCAGGATGCTAACATGACATGCCCAGTCGAATGGAAATGAATGGACTACTCCCCAGGCTGCACCACAGCCCAGCCAGAGTCCGCACCCAGCGAAGCGCATGGCTCTATCCCCTACAGTCTCGCTTCCACCTGTCCCGGCATGGACGACAGAAAATCCTACGGGCAAAGGCCCTCCACCGAACCATCGAAATTCCTTCTCACGGCCGCCCAATCCCACGGTCCCCATCACCCTTTCACTATCAGAGGACGAAAAGAGCCCCAACAGATCAAGTGCTGAGCTGCAGAGCCCACAGCTATCCAAAGCCTACCCAGCGAACGGCCAAAATGCCAGCAACAGCCCGGCTGAGGAAGCAGATCCTCTCTACGAATACTTTCCCCTTAGTGTTGATGACTGGTAAGAGGAGACAACTACAAACATAGCCGTTGTACGGTATTGGTATCGGGAGACTAACTCTGCAACTGTAGGATGCCACCAGTCGATGCTGTATATAGGCCGCACATAGTCCACCACACCATTGCGCCGCCAGAATTCAAGGCTCAGCAGATAGGCCGAAAGGTCAAGCGCTACTTCACCGCCGATTAGAGATCGATGCCCGGCGTCATATTTGCACTCGCCAGAAAGCAGTGCTACCATTTACGGCGAATTTTGCAACGGGGACATGTTTTTAACGAAATCACGAAGGCTCCATCCGACGGGATCGCAGCATTTCATTGTATCATAGTGCGGAATCTTTCTTCCTACCTTGTCGTTGGGGAGCCCGTGTATTCAAGGGATTTTTTTTGTTTTTCAAAGTCGCGGGCTATTTTTCATTATGCGACGACATGACTGGGACACAGCAGGGATATATATACCCAGGGGCTCTTTCTGGTTCTTGTGTTTTTTGTTTCTTTCGTTTTTTTATCCCCGTTGGTATTTTTCTTTTATTCGAATCGTGGGGGCATGGATAGTATGAGTGCAAGGGCGAAGAGAAAAAAAATGTAAATCATTCGTCAAACATTACGGTGTCGATTTCTTGGTGGTCCATAAAAGAGAAATGCTGTGCCTGTTTGTTATATCTGGGCCGTTGTGTCAGTCCGTCTCGTCTCAAGAGTTTCTTGTAACCGCTTTTTGAAGATTTGGCGTGTTCAATTCCACACGTAATCATCAGAGGGGATTGATATCGCCTTGGTGAACTGCCCAAAGATGAATTTTGCGTGATACTCGATCACATATTTCCGAATATGTAGGTAGGCAGCCCTTAAGCATGAGGAAATAGGAAGAAGTGGTATAACAAAGAGAGCTCCGAACAAGGACCTCGGGAGGCTTTAGATCAAGTGACAACGATTTTTCTCGATCACACCATCAACGCAGCAATCACACCAGGAGTGAAGTGAAAAGAGCAAGATTCAAGCAAGGAGAAAAAAAAAGGAAAATACGAAAATAAAAACATGAATCGCGTACAAGCACGCTCACATGCGATGAAACGTAGCCGTCGATCCAATTTTTTTTCTCTTGCTCTTGATTCCCATGACCAGGACCCCTAAAGGTTCCCGCTTTTAGCTGGGCAGCATCTCGGACGTGCATTGCATCGGACACTTTTTTTATTTTTTATCCCGTGGTATTTTTTTTTTCCCTTTCAGGTGATAGTATGAATTCGAAATCGGGAGATGGTATGGCATGATGTACTCGTAGGCGAATTGGTTCGATGGCAGCGTAGCACTCGTTTGGGCTTCAATCTATGTTTGTTTTTGTCTCGGCCGATATACGGCACAGCGAGCATGATGTGCCTTGTATCGTTGTATTGCAGATGATGCTTACATTACCTTCGTGGGCGCGTTCCCGGCTCGTTGGATGCTACTCTGTCAGGGCACTTAGTTGCAATTGTCAGATGCTAGAGTCGTATCGACAGATTTTTCAAGGTTCATCTCCAGTGAGAGTGTGAGAGACAATAAGAAAACTCTGTTTTCTGGAGTTTGTTCAAGTTGCAGTTGTATTAAGTCGCCAAATAGTATGATCATCATCTCGCTTCGGATAGACGGCAAGCATGGGCAGAGTATCCACATTTCGCATCATACGTGTGCCAGTTTCGGTCCGGTTATGTACGAGTACATGTACTGTATGCTGAGCCTCAAAACACAAATCCTATTAGCTATGAGAAACAGAAAATAGGGCATTTGATGAAGATTAAACGAAGGGGACGGGATGAGAGAGGAATGGGCAAGTAACGTAGCAGTTCTTATGAGACATCACTCGGAGGAGACTGGTCCAGACTTTTGATGCAAAAAAGAGAAGACAGATCCAGGGTAAATCACGACATTTGGATATTCATTGGAGTGACGACTGATGGAACCCCTTCTCGGACTGTAAAGAAGAGAAAGACCAAGGCTCCGAGAAGAAAGAGGAAAGGCAACGATCCATAGGTAGGCAAACGAAACCATGTTGCTTTTCCTCTACCAAATCCACGTTACGCATGTAGTATTGCAAGAAACCCACGTGGATCAAAGAAGCTCTGCAATACTATCCCCACGATGCAAAATGAAACAAGAAGAAACCAAATCTGAAAAACGCAACAGCATACAAAACAATCTTAAAACCTACTCGTACCAGCAATCACCACCCACGCCTCAAATCACATCCATCCCTCCCCACGCATCCCGAATAAGACAAAGCCTCCCCAATCGTCCCCCCACGCATCATTCCCAGCAAAACAGCGTAAAATGGGGGTCCCCAAGCACACATCCCCATCCCATCGCCAGCTCTCCCTCTTTCACCGACAGTAGTCCCATCGGCCACCACAAAAATAAGCTTGTATTAACTCATCCCTCCCTCCCCCAAACTTTCGGGAACCCCCTGCCTTGTCCCCCCAAATAACGAACAGCAAATCGGAATCTCAAGCGTGGCCTGGACGGAAGAAGAAAAAAAAGAGGATACCAAGGGGTGGGGGGGGGGGGGGGCGGGAATGTCATCTTTTCCCAGCGATGGGAAATCGGCTTCAGCTAGTTTTGGGACTATTGATGATGGGAGGGGGGGTGCCTGGTAGTAGTTTGGATTTGGCCTAAACGGGGCACTTTGATTGCCTTTTAACCGCTGTCTTCTTTTTTGGTTATCAAACGACGACGACGGACTTGATTTAAATTGATAAAAAGTACCTTGGAAGTACCATTGGATTGAGTAGACGATCATGTATGACGTGCATGTCTTAGCTGTCAGACTTGATGCTGGGTATGCGTGCGTGATGCGTGCCACCCTAGAGAGCAATGACGATAATTGTCTTAACACGTCTTAACACACACTTACAGAAGAAAAGTACAAGGTAACATGATGGAAGGACAATACGTTGACAGACAGCCAACTGGCAATGCCTGATAAGTCTTTTGATGTTTTCATCTTTTTGCTAACCCTTTTTTGTATTTCTGTGTTGTGGTATATATATACATCATTCCAAGGCTCCTATTCAAAAACCCAAAAAGCGTCCAAGATCCTACGTGTGAATAACGAGAGAATAATAAAGCGAGAGCCAACCAATTCTAAAACTCCATGATTTCGTGTTCCTTTTTTGCCGTCTAAGCAGTAATGGCATTCTGCTGAACAGCCTGCTGCTCAGGGTTAGGGGTCAGCCTGTCGGTGAGGTGGGGCTCAGGGATGCGGGAGGCCATGCGGTCCGGGACCAGGTCCGGCGACACGGAGCGGATGGGGTACTCAGTGGCCGGAGTGGCCCGGAGAAGACGAGAGGTGGTAGGCTGAGGAGCGTGGATGGTAGGGGAGGAGACTTCTTCCACCTTGGTCTGGGGGATGGGACCATTGCCAGTGCGGACCTTGGACGGCAGGATCTGCTCGAATCCGGCGTCCATGGCCACCTTTTCAATGCTCTTGAAGTACTATACAATCCTTGAGTCAGCCTATGTTTGTAGATGATATATGAGACAAGAGAGCTCCTTACCTTGACAGTCTTGACCTTGAGCTCGGCAGTGGCATCCTCATCAACCACAATCATGGGGTGAGGGTGAAGCTGCAAGCTGGACAGGGTCCACATGTGGTTAACACCCTCCTCAATGCACTTCTGCAGAGCAAGCGACTTGCGCTGGCCCAGGATGATGACGACAACCTCACGGGCCTCGAGGACGGTCTGGACACCGACAGTCAAGGCCATGCGGGGCACCTTGCTGATGTCGTTGTCAAAGAAGCGGGAGTTGGCCAGGATGGTGTCATAGGCAAGAGTCTTGACACGGGTACGGCTGGCCAAGCTGGAGCCGGGCTCGTTGAAGGCAATGTGGCCGTCCTCGCCAATACCAGCGAGGAACAGGTCGATGCCGCCAGCTCTCTTAATGGCATCCTCATAGGCGACGCACTCGGCTTCCAGGCTGGGTGCGTTGCCGTTGAGAATGTGCACGTTGGAGGGGTGGATGTTTACATGGGAGAAGAAGTTCTTCCACATAAAGGTGTGGTAAGACTCGGCGTGGTCGCGGGGGATGCCCACGTACTCATCCATGTTGAAGGTAATGACATTTTCAAATGAGACCTAGCATGATTTCATTCATTTAGCCACTTGGGGTTCAAGAAGCTTTAGATGCTTGCATTTTGCTTACCAGGCCGGCCTTGTACTTCTCAACCAAGATCTTGTACACGCCTAGAGGGCTGGAGCCAGTGGGCAGGCCGAGTACGAAGGGGTTCTCGGCAGTGGGGTGGAAGGTGTTGATACGGTCGATGATGTAGTTTGCGACATAGGCGCTGGCGCCGTTGGCATCGTCACGAATAATCAAACGCATGGTGTTCGACTGGGAGAGGGAAGAGGACTAGTGTGGGGGAGAGAGATAAAAGATGTGTGAGTGTTATGAGGGGGGGGGGAGAATGGATATACAGGCTCTCCGGGGAGGTCGGAGTAAGAGGAGATTTGAAGCTGCTCTTGGGGCCGAGTATCAGGAAGAGGATAAGAAGATGTTTGAACTCGTTAGTTTAGAGAGGAAAAGAAGAGAACCTTTTTCTAAAGAAAAGAGGGAGGGCAGGACTACGGCTCCCATGGCTTAAGAGAGCCCAGTTTGTATGGAGGGGAGGAGGGGCGCCCCTTCAAAGTGAGCGACATGCAACTCTGCCAAAAGCCGCCCCAGGTTCCTGAATCGGAAGAGCGCTTAACGACACACTTGACACAAAAGTAAGTCATCGCTGGGTACCTATGGGTAACGGCCATTGGCGACACATGGGCGAATACAGCAGAGTTACAGCCCAACGAGCGGAACGGAGACTGCGGGAAGAGCGTCTGGGCTGGGGGCGTGTTTCTGCCACTCGGGGTGACGGGCTTGTACTGCACTAACATCGAAAGTCGCAGCGGCAAACTAGCACGCTTTGGAGGTGCCATGTGAGCGGCGCTGGGAATGTTAGTGGGCCGGCGATTCGAATGATGCTCGGTTTGGGTGTGCGAGAAAAAAAAATTTGGTTCGATGGAACGTCACTGCATGCTTCCATCGGTTGCGCGCCACTTTGGGTCCCCGTAACTGATGGACGTTGGTGGTGGGGAGGGTTTCAATTCTTCTTTTGTCTAAGACAGCCCGGCTCCGTTCGAGTTTCCTTACGGCCGCCCGGTATATCCAATGCTTTGCCGTGCTCCGTATTCGATACTATACCGTAACCATCGCTAGGACATGATACAGCGATAGTGCTCCAATGCGAGTTGTTGCATCGCGGCATTGCAAACGGGGCAACCCTTTTTTTTCGTGACGTCTATAACGGGCAATCCAGCTCACGCCCGTTTGCCGCTAGGGCAGCCAATCATGAGGCTCGCCTGACTAGACATTTTGATCATCTAAAACAGCTCCCCTTGTTGACTAACAGTGGTAGATGGAGCAGAGCCGTTCCATGTCTCATTACTCCGGCTGGTGGATTTTCCCATCGCTCAAAGGTCTCATCAATAGTGGCAACTGCCGGATCGGTGGTACGTGACAGAGGATTGACTGACTACCTGCCTATCCATAACAGCAGCACAGCAGTACAACGTTTGAGGTTTAGTTGTTCACGATGGATCGCATCAGGTGAAGAAGAGTCTCCTTCGGCCAGTTATGAGCGGGGCCGTGTATGTTGCCTGCTAAACGATGTTCGATGCCGTCTTGGTTCAATGTTGCTGCTGGCCGTCTCGTGGCTTCAACGTTCCCAGAGATGCTAAGCCCAATCAACAACCCCCTGGCATGTCGAGCATTCAACACTGGCCACTCATTCATGACTGTGACCCCAGGCCGTCGTGCGACTCGTCTCCTGTTTGCAAACTCTTACTCCATCGTGATGCGAGTATTGTCTCATGTCATCTCGTCTCATCGTCCTGATGCTGCCATGTATCCACGCCGAGACATCGAGGCAACATTGAATATCCGCAACGGGCACCGTAACACAGGAAGTTTGGCGAAGTGGCTTTTTCGTTATACGAAGCACGGTGCAGGTAGTACCATCGAGATTTGTATGCATCTCTTTGCGACGCTGGCCGGGTTCCAGATCCATGCCATGCCAGAGTCAGATGCCTTCTCATCTGGTGACTTTGTTGTTAGCCGAGACTGGCTTGCAATATTACTCGCGTTTGCACAGGCAAAAAGAGCGTCATGTTTCGTTCAGGCATTACGGCTCGAGTAAGCGCTTCCATGGACGAGGGTTAGACGATCTTATGAATGCACAGATGGCTTCGGATACAAGATACCGCCGATGCTACGCTGCTCCGTCCGGGAAGCATACTAATCTAGTAGGAGGAAAGGTGATGCACATGCTTATCCGGGCGATCTAATGTCGAAATGCTATACAAGTTCAACCACGGCCGTTAGATGAGGTTGCACCTGATATCAAATTATCCTATCAGGTGCAGCTCGCTATCTACAATCTCTGCATTAACCCAGTGCCCAGGGCTGGCTTGGCCCTGCGAGGACGATATAGGAAGGCGATTGCAGCCGAGGCAGGATTAAAGTTGGGATTGGGAGGACGAGTGTTTCGAGATCGAGGCTTAGCGTTTGTGCTATATGCGATTACCACTTTCTCTTGCTGGACGCATTAAGGGACAACCTTGCGGTCACGAGGGTGCATGGATGGACGCATGCCTACAGGCACTCCTTGTTCGTGTACGAGTACAGCATAGTAGCTTTCATGTTCCCATCAATCTTATCGCCGGCCGCGAAGCTCACCCCACGAGAAGGCAGACACGCCTCTAGCTCTGCCCAGGTCCTCGACGAAGCTGAGCTCACCGGAATCAACAGTAACAGTAACAGTACCAGAGAGCATCGTAGCTATGTGGCTTCTTGGCAGACGTAGCGGCCCCAAAGAAGGACCCCTAAATGGGGGCAAAAGGCAACGAGAGAGAGAGAGAGACATAGGCAGCGCTGAGTGAGTTGGAGCAATGTTGGAGACTGAATTGGAGAGACATGGGGGTGCACACCTCGAGTTCCATTGGCGGTTGGGGCTTTCTGCGCCACAGGGAGATTTCCATGGCTGCAAGTACTCCGTACTCCGTACTATCGAACGAACTGTCCCTGTAACACGACGATGGGGCGGCTCTTGAGAGACTGACAGGCCTGGAAATCACTATTGATTGAAATGGAACAAGCTTGAACATGACATGAAATGGATGCGGTGGATCATGGCTTCGATTGCAGGCTGTGCGGAGCTGTGGCTGGTGGGCTGTACCCGCCACTAATGAATGGATTAATGGATTGATGGCCCGCAGCTCACATTGATTGCATTGGATCCAATTTGACTAGGTGATCAACATTTGATTGATTAAGCTGACTGGCTGATTGATTGGATTGATTGATTGATTCTTCATTTGAGTTGCACCATGTACATGGACACTTCCGCTGAGCCGCCAATATGTGTATCAATTCCGCAGGTTCCCTGTACCTGTACCTGTACTCCGTGTTCTGCTCCGCGCCGTTGCATCTCTGCAATTTCAGGCCATCAGCACGCCTCCAAATCGCCGGACCCAATGGCAAAATTTCCCGGCCAGCTGGGCCAGCCCCCCCTGTCCATCCCGCGCCTAGTCGCCGTCAAAACCTCCACGCTACCAACTCTCCACCGCAACGTTACAACACCACAAACCTCTCGACTTTCTGCTCAACTTCCAACAGTCTACGAGTACAGCACCTATCCTTTTGCGTTGCCTCTTTGTCTTGCCTGGCCTCACCTTGCCTTGCCCATCCCATGCAGCGCCACTCCCTCTGCCTCTCCACCCGCTAATGGCTTCCCCCTTGGCTGGCCCCCCTGGAATGGAAGCGTCGCCCGCACCCAGAAGCCCTCCTTTTACCAAGGTTGATCTCGTCGAACGTCCCTTTCCCTTTGGGCCGTCTCCATTGTCGCATGCGCTGCTGTGCCAAATACGGGCAAGTATGGAGTACACGCGCCACTGCGCTGTTGACTTGCTTCGTATTGCTGCTGTCTTGCGAGTGAGCGCGTGCCCTGCGATAATTATTGCTTCCAGACAGAAAGCCCCGATGTGACCCCCATCCCGCCCATTGACTTTCTCCCCCTTTGCTCGCCCTTTCGCAGCATACGAGATACTGTCTGTACAGCCAGCTACGACTACTTGTACAAGTACCTGATCTTCTGCCAGTGCGTGCCCGCTGAAAGCCAGCCATTGATCGGCTCCACCGTGCCGTGCGACGTTATTTTGGTTTCCATTGTTTGGTCCGGCGAACAAGCTCTCGGCAGTCTGCATACGAGAAAAGCTCCATCTAGCTCAAGATCGCCTTGTCGTCGCGCAAGCACGGGGCATGCCCTGTAACCTTTCGAGGCACACGCCTTCTGCTGACTGACCTGCCACCATACCTGTACATTACATTACATTGGATTGGCAAGGCCCGTTAGCTGGTTACCTTTCTGTCGCTCACCTTGTTGTGGCCATCCGGACGCTGCCATTCGCCGGCCCTCCGCATATCCATCCGACAACTCAAGGGAGACCTACCACCTATACGGACTACTCCGTGCCCAACCCTCGACCTGGCTGGACGACCGCATCTCTTTTCTCCCCATGCGACCCTCTCTCGACCCTCTTTCTTCTCCCCATTGCCAGCTGTGAGGTGGCCGTTGCCCGAGATTGCATCAGCACGGGGCAGGTTCCATTCCACTTCCCCTTCCATCGCTTCTTCTACTACCTAGTAGTTCTCTCCCTCGCTGCCTTCTGTTGGTCGACGGCCCTTCTGTTGTTGCTGCTGCTACAGATCCATCAGTCCCGCGCTCCCGAGTCGTGCCTGTCGATCGGGTCCCAAGCCTGACCTCGTGTTTGGACGCCTTGTCTTGCATTTACCAAGCAAAGATACGGGTGACCGTCGCTTTCCCCCTTGTTGGCGTGGCAGAGTACGGTCCGGCTTTGTACCTCTCGATTGTTCGGCGCTTCTTTTGCCGCGATCACACCTCCACCATCACCCTCGTTACTTTTTGGCTGGTGACCTTTGCTTATACCACATCCTTGATGCCCTACAGTCTCCATACTTTCTTATATCAGCCTCATCTCGCCCTAACCTCATCCGACTATCTTGTTCCTTTCGCCTCTTTTCTCCTCTGCCTTGCCCATTCACGCTAGGTCCTTAATATCTTTCAGCAATGTCACAGTTCCGGAAAGCATTCATGGCCGCCGTCGTCAAAAGCTTGCTTAGGGGCAAGTCCCTGATACAGGCCATCTTGGCCTTTTGGTTATCGGGAAATAAGAAGAGCAAGGAAACAGACGGTCAGAAGAAGACTCTCCAGCAGTTCCTGAAGGATGCCGAGGCCGCGCTGGTCGGTCCCATCAGCGGCGATGGTCTGCAGGAGATTTCCATGAACTTGAAGAAGCAGATCCTGGAGGGGCTCAACGCAGATTTGCAGTGCATGCTTCCTTCATACAGCCACCAACTACCATCAGGTTCCGAACGTGGACAATACTTGGCCTTGGACGTGGGAGGATCGACACTAAGAGTTGCCTTGGTGGAACTGCGAGGACGCGGGACAGAATCTGGAAGCGCTACTGAGATTGTGAGCATCCAAAATTACAAAATCACCAAGGAGGTCAAGGATCTGGAGGGAATAGCCTTTTTCGAGTGGATGGCTGCGCGTATTACCGAAACGATCCAAGGTACGCTCAACAGACAACACAGCGCCGAGGATCCCCTGCCTCTTTCTTTGGCGTGGAGTTTCCCCATCGAGTGAGTTCCCTTGTTCCTTTGTTGGATCGATTTCGTGCCAAAAACTGACATTTTAAAAAAGCCAAACTTCTCTTGGTGGTGGCAGACTTGCAGCAATGGGTAAGGGCTTCTTGGCCGATATTGGCCTCGTTGGACAAGACCTAGGAGACATCGTCAAAACCGCATGCAAGAACCAAAATCTCCACGTCGAGCTCAAGACCATTTTGAACGATTCAAGTGCCTGCTTGCTATCACGAGCGTACTCTCACTCGTCGACACGATTTGGCCTCATCTTGGGTACCGGTGTCAACATCGCTGCCTATCTGCCCGTCTCAGCTATTGGCCGAGTGAAATTCGGCGAGCGACCGGCCGGATGGTTCGATGAAGCATCTCACGTCATCGTCAACACAGAGCTCGGCATGTTTGGATCCAAGATCTTGCCCCTGACTCGATGGGACAAACAGCTGCTCAAGGAGCACCCCAGACCCGACTTTCAGCCCTTGGAGTACATGACTAGCGGCATGTACCTTGGCGAGATTGTCCGGTTGGCCTTGGTAGAGGCCATTCAGACGACTGGTCTTCTGGGCGGTATCGTCCCGCCTGCTTTGACTGAGCTTTATTCTCTCGGCACCGAAGTCATCTCCTTAATAGAGGGGTAAGTCGCCTTTGCGTTGGATTGATGATTTGTCAGCCTGTAGCAAAACTAACATGTTTGCCCATCTAGTGACACCACTACGGACCTATCACAGGCCATCAGCATCTTTACTGAAAAGTACCCTTCAACTCACACTCCCAGCGTTGTTGACATGAGCGCCATCAAGGCCATTGCGTCATTCGTTTCTGTGCGTTCAAGCGCACTGATTGCCTCCGCTGTCTACGCCCTCTGGGATATTCGCCTGGAAGGTGATGAAAAGTTTCTGTCAACCCTTCCTGAATCCTCTCCCCTTCGATCCAAGGTTGAAGACGACATCAAAATGGAGAAGACTACCGTTGCGTTCAATGGCAGTGTCATTGAGCACTACCCCGGCTACTTGGCTAGTTGCCAACGATACATCAATGAGCTGATGGAAGGCAACACATCCGGCCTGCCAAAGTTCATTGAGCTTGTTTCCGCCAAGGAGAGCTCATTGACAGGAGCTGCTGTCGCATTGGCGTGCGTGGACTCATGAGAAGAAGAATAAAACCAACAAAAACCGAAAACCAAACATTCTTTTTCGAGCTTGTCTAAGAGAAAGTGCGTGTGTGTGCGTGCGTACGTGTGTACGCAAAGACATGATACCTGGGATGATGTGTTATGTTTACTGGGATATACGGGGTATGCGAAGGTGATGCATACGTAGAGGCGCCGGTTTCAGCATTGCTTCTTTCTTATCTGGCGCCACTGCCGGGGTTTTCTTTTATTTTCTGTTTTTCCCCACTACACACTCTTATTCACTGTTTTCCTTTCTCAGTTGTATGTTTTGATTCCTTGTAATTTTCTGCTTCTGTTCTTTTTATTTTATTTTTTCTTTGTTCTTGTGGGCGATGGTTATAGTCTGGAGCATTTGACGGTACGCTGCTGCAAAGAGCGAATGTTGCGTCATGTAGATTCAAACAGCAACAACATGTATATATTGCATTGCATGTCCTGGATCAAAAGAAAAGCATTACATTGCAATCTTGACCACTATGTTGGTGACTGCCATTGTTTTAAAAACTACTAGGTACTAAAATTAATGAAGGTGAGGTATTATCAAGTCCCATTTGGAGAGATGTTGACAATGGCACTGCTCTCGTATCGTTGGAAATCTGGCGGTTGGTTTTTCATGAAGAGTGACGTTGGGCCTATAAAAAGTAACATGTCTTCAATGTTGTTTTATGTGCCTCCCGCGTTGCTGCTCCCGATACTATTTTGAGAAACTGTCGATGGGCGTGTAAAGTGGATAGCTCCGTGGGCTGGCGCGCCCAAAGTAACGATACGACTCTCAGGGTCCCTCTTAGCCCGCAATTTGCGTAAAGTGCAAAGTACCGTGTACCCCGTCAAAGTCATGTGACAGCCTGCCTACTTCGCGTAAAGAGGCTAAGGAGCGCGTCTGGCCACAAACAAAGGCAAGGCGCCAAGGATAAGGCGTCGGGCTACGTCAATCTTTCACGATCATCTTTTTTTCCTCCATACTCTCCTCTGTCAAATAGTACCTTGTGCAGATTACGAGAGGCACTTTTCGAAGTCGTTTAACCAGAGCTATTTGCTGCTTTTTAAATTCTGAGGGGGGAAAGAGAGTCGACTCTTATTCTTGGAGATACCGCCGCATTTTGGCAACATGGCTGATGCTGAGGGCATATTCAGCGAATGCTTCATCGCATTCGTTCCCAGCGCGCAGCTGGCCCCGAAACTAATCAGCAGTGTACGTGCACTACCTGTGGTCTCTACGGCAGACTTGAATCCTTGTTTCGTTTCGCATCTAATCATCGTCATTGACAGCTCTCGACTATTCTAACAGAGAATGGCGCCACAACAGTCGAATATCGACGCGATGGATCCATACCAATTGACCGAGTCACGCACATCGTCTCCAACACGATTGACTTCCCGCAGTACATCGACTCGCAGGCGTACATGATTCCGGTTGTCAACACGCACTGGATCACCATTTCAATATCTCGGCGGAAGCAGGCGCAAGTACGGCCGTTTTCGCCCGATCCCCGCATGATCTTCTCCGAGGTCGTTGTTACGTGCGCGGATCTGCCGCAGATGGACAAGGAGAGCATCTTGGGGGCGACTATGGCGCTGGGAGGGCAGGAGTCGAAAGATGTGGGCAGGCTGACTACGCACGTCTGCGCGCTGTCCATGGACCATCCTAAGGTTGTGGTTGCGATGGGGAAAGGCTGGAAGGGCAAAGTGGTTTTGCCGCACTGGTTCGATGATTGCTTCAAGTTGGGAAAGAGGATCGACGAGGGTCCCTACCTTCTTCCCGACCCCGAAATTTTGAAAAAGGACCCCGATGAAGAGCTCGACATTCCGTCAAACAATAACTTGGTCGGCGCATCATCAGCAAACCCTGAGTTTATATCTTTGTCCGATGGAAACTCGGCCAGACCGCCGGTTACTGTCTTTCAAGACAAGCTTATCTTGCTTGGTTCCGACCTAAAGATAACACCCCGCCTCGAGAAGGCTTTGAAGGATATCATCGTGTATGGTGGCGGTCGGTTGGTGGAGGATGTGGAAGAGTGCACTACCTTGATTTGCCAGTACCGAGACGGCGAGCAGTACGTGAAAGCCTCTCAGGCTTGCAAGGAAGTTGGCAACTTGTCCTGGCTCTATTTCCTCATTGTTCACAACGACTGGACGTCGCCCCTGCGTCGCTTACTCCATTACCCCATCCCCAGGAATGGCATCCCAGGGTTCAAGGATATGCGCATCACCGTATCCAACTACGGTGGCGAGGCTCGCATCTACCTGGAGAATCTCATCAAGGCTTGCGGCGCCGAATTCACCAAGACTATGAAAGCGGATAACACCCATCTCATTACTGCTCGCAACTCTAGTGAAAAGTGCAAAGCTGCTCCTGAGTGGGGGATCACGGTGGTAAATCACCTCTGGGTTGAAGAATGCTACGCCAAATGCGAAATCCAGCCTGTCAACATTAAGAAATACAACCATTTCCCCCCTCGAACAAATCTGGGCGAAATCATCGGACAGACCTCCTTCAATGAGTCTCGGCTGAGAGATTTGTTTTACCCCGGAGGCGAGGAGAGCATGTCCCCGAGAGCAAAGAGAAAGAGAAAGATTCTGGAGGCTGCTGAGGACAACGCGTACTCACACGGTCCCGCGGAGGGCGTGGTGATTGGCGAGGTAGCGCACGGAGGGGACTCAGACACCACCATGCAGGAAGACAATAGCGAGGAGGATAGCATTCCGTCAGCTGCTGCGGCAAAGAAGGGTCGGCGTACTACGCAACAAGTTACACCAGTAAGAGCCCGACCTGGCAAGGAAAACATGACGCCTGTTGCCAATTCCAGCGGTGGACGTAGTGCCAAAGCAAAGGCCATGGACGTGCTCTCAACAATCGCTTCGGATATTGCGCTCTATGAAAAGGAGAAGAAGAGAAATACCAAGCCAGGAACTCCATTTGGCGGCAAGCGAGCCGCAGAGCTGGCAGAAAAGGAGAAGGCTGAGAGTGCGAAAAAGTCAACGAGCCATAAGGATGATGCAGATGACGAAGAGCGCCCGGCCAAGAAGTCACGGCCATCTCTACCTGGTGTCGAAATGCGCGTGATCCTAACGGGATTTACGAGATGGGTGGGTAACCAGAATAAAGAAGATCAAGATCGGGTGAGTGACAACTGTTATCCTCCTTTTGTTTTCAATTCCCTTGCCCCAGCCGATTAAGGCGCATTACTAACAGCATATCTACAGAGAAAACTCCGCGATCTTGGTATTCAAATTGTCCTAGAGGGTCAGCCTTGTGACTACCTAGCCGCCCCACATGTTGTGAGGACGGTCAAATTCCTGTGTGCCCTGGCCCGCGGCCCTACCGTCATATCTTCTACCTTTATCGAGAAAGTTCTCGAGACTGGTAAGCTTCAGGACGTGGATGACTTTATCCTCAAAGACTCCGAAGCCGAATCCAAGTACGACATTGACCTCGAGAGGTCTGTCAGCAGGGCCAAGGCCCATCGCGGCAAACTCCTTCGAGGCATTCCCATCTTCTGCACCGACAAGATCAAGAATGGACCCAACAGCTATCGCCTCATAGCAGAAGCCAACGGTGCCATGTTCATGATTTATCGTGCACGAAGTGGATCGAACATCAAGCCAACCACTGCAGAGCAAGACAACTTTGCGCCTCCCGAGCCGGTCTATCTTCTGAGCGGTTCCACCCCGGAGGAGAAGCAGCTGTGGCCACGCTTCAAAGACATGGCGGAAAAGGGCCATATGGAGCCGCGGGTGGTATCACCAGACTGGCTACTCGACGTGGCAATGGCACAGCAAGTGCGATTTGACAAGAAGTTTCTGCTCGATACAGAATAGGACATGTATTTACGCGGAGGCAGTGATGACATCTTTGGATGATATAAGTATATGACGGAGTTTTTGGAAGGGTGGATTGCGAAATCATGGGTTGGTGTTGGGAGGACAGTTAATAATAGCCTTGCTGGGGATGGGAGGACAGTATGTCCGGCTGCGGTTTGTAGCCTGTTGCTTTGTGCCTCTTCTAGTTGTGCAATCCTCTACTTTAGAAGAATTTGACACCGAGAGAGTCTTCGGAGCCGAAGATTTGAGCTTTGCCCCTTTTGACCAAGATATTCAATGCCTTCATGAGCACTTGGTTGTCCATGCCGTGGAACTCTGTCATGTCTTGATTAGCACTGGTGCGCTTGGCTAGACTCGAGTGACGTGATTTTATATGACAAGAAGGCCTCTTGGTTAAACTTACCTGTTCCTCTGGTGTTTTCTCCCTCTGTCAGCTCATACACGGTCAAAACGCTCCCCTTTTGTGCCGTCTCCTCCACAAACGCCTCGACAAGAGCCGCCCACTCCTCAGGTTTCCGCCAATACAAAAACACGACATCCCCTCCAGCGGCGGCAGCAGCAGCAGAAGCAGCGTCAGCGGCGCCGTCGGGGCGGAGAAACTCTGCGCGGCCGTCCTTGCGCATGAAGTCGAGGACCTCGCGGATGTCGGGCGGAGACAGGCGCCGATCGATGCCGCGGTTGAAGAAGAGGTCCGACTCTGCGGCGGCGGATATGGTTATGCGGAAGAGGCGGTGGTGGCGGGCGTAGGCGAGGATGAGGGCGGACCATTTTGTGAGCTGGGCGTGGTGAATGGTGATGTTTGTTTGGCGGGTGAAGAAGGCGGGGAAGAAGTATTCGCGGGGGAAGGGGAATGAGGGGGATGATGAGGAGGATTGTGGTTGAGGGGGTGGTGATGTTGTTGTGGTGGCCATTTTGTATGAATGTTGGATGAGAGGGTTATAAGGGGAGAGATGAGAGTTGTGAGGATATGAATGAGTGAGTGAGTGAGATGTGTGTGGTTGGTGGTGTTTGTATGAGGGATTGGATAAGGGACTTGGACTATAAGGCGGGATGACGTTGTGCCACGTGCTGGGAGCTGCCAGGTACGTGTACGGTATTGGGCTTACCCTGGAGTGGGAATGAGAGAGATAGAATTGGGGAGACGATGAGGAGAGAGGCAAGCGTTGAGGGTAGTAGTAGTGATGGGGAGAAATATCTGAGTGTTTTTTTGTCTACTCTATTCAATTCAGCTTCATTTGTAGTAAATTCATGTGATATGAAAGCAGTGCTGCAGATGCTAGCCGGGAGAGATGATGCACCAAATCCCGACATGAGTAACTAATTAAGCAATCATATCGTTGCATGACTTTGATAGCAGTTTCTATATTGAGAGTTTGGGTCTTACTTCTTTATTGAGAAGTTAGATTTCCATTGATGCGTCGATACTTCCACTGGCTTGACAGCTCCTTCCTCTGTACAAGTGCCCTTTACTCCCCTTTCCATCACACGAGAACTGCCAACATCAAACGCTCTACCAACACTCTACACAAGCAACATTCGTTACCATTCTTCAAGTATCACGCTGAATCCTATAAACAATATATTACAAACCCATAGTCATCCATGCAATGGAGAATCCTCGCGGTCTAACTACACCACCCAAATCACGCGGTTCGGACGGACCAAGCGAACCAGCGGAACCAAACGAACCAAACGAACATGAGTCTGAAATACTTCAAGCAGACGCGTCCAAACCAGATGATGAGCTTGATGGAGGTAAGTTTGACTTGGACATGTTTGAACTGAAGGATTATGCGCGGGAAGAGTTTTGAAGCAGATAGTTTCGGGGCTATTGAAGTTTGAAAAATAACAATTTTGAAGCAGTTGCTGAAACTGGAGCGGACGACACAGGAGCAAACGACGCAGAAGCGAATGACTCTGATTCATCACTTGAGGACCCTGACATTCGATCTCGACGACCTGACATCCATAATGGAGGCGTATCCAATTCTGCATACAACCCATACGTACATTCCGGCGAAATTGTGAGAACCGCACGTCACGGACCAGACGGACGTCCCATGTTCGTGTGGGTAACCCGGCTATATGAGCGCAGAAGCATGATATACTATCCCCGAAGCCTCTTTACGGGAAGACGTGGAGTGAAGAGGGGGGTGGTCACCGAACAGGTTTCTAACACTATAATGGTACACGGCGGCTTTTTCAGCAAGACCCTCAGAACCAAGACACAGCCTTACTATGACGAGAGGGAAATCTATTTCGTTCAAGAGCGAACAATGTGCTCGTACTGGAGACGGAATCGTGTTAGAACTACTCCCCCTCCTGATGTGGTTCGTAAAGTCAAAATACCAGCCCTGCCAATGTGACGTGTATGGACGGGACGTATACATGTTCAATGGGGGTTTTGGAACAGGACAGTGATGCTCACCCTTGGAATTGGAATTTCTCTGTTTGGTATAGTTGCGTTTGGTGGAAGAGTTTGGAATTACGCAGCGTGAAAGCCTAGGTGCTAGACGCCTGAATCCTTTGGGGGAGGCTGTTCGGGGGGCAATGGGGTCTCGGAGGACAAGACTTTGGGCATGTAGAGCTCACGAGATCCTTTGGCTCTTTTACTTACTTTACGAGTAGATCAAAAGCGTTTTTATATAGCGGGTGAGTAGAAGATAATGTATACTTTATCTGATATATCCCCTCTTGACCGCATCACTCAGAGTCTTGAATGTGATGTCTACTAGATAACACTTGTAGCTTTTAGAATATCTACAATTATAACGACCCATCTTTCTTCCTTAGGTAGTGTAAGATGTTAAACATCAAGTATCGTGCCAGGAAATAACCTAAGTTCTACTAGGATATGAATTGCTGCCCGACATCCAATTAGGGACACTGGATAGTCAGCCACCCTTAATCAAAACCCCCATCACAAAATGACCAGAAATCGTATCATATCACATCCGATCGGATCTACCCGTGAAAATGAAACACCCACAATCCCACAGCACCACCATTACATCAAGATCAGCTAATCAACAAGAATCTCCCGATTAAACTAGAAACACCGCACAAAAGCCAGCTGTTGCTTCGTTACCCTCGTTGAACGTACACACACACTCGAATATTCACAGTAATGAATGAGAGAGACCCATTGAAAATTGAACAAAAACATCTTTTTTTAACTCAGGAATGTCCCTTATCCTGTCTTTCATGAGTGCCTAAATGATGAGGCCCTAACACTACGCCCCGCCAGGTATCGAACCGCAGTAACAAAGGAAAACGACAAGATGAAGAAAAAAGGGGGTGAGGAAGAATAATACTAATGAAATAGAGAGAAAAAACAAAGCAACAAAGTCCCAAATAGCTCAGATAGATGATGAACACGCGTCCCTGCCATGAAAATACAGCAGTAGTTAGTTTCCCTAATCGCCCCTTCCAAATTTCCCTCCAGAATAATTTTTTTTGTCCTGCCTTGTTGTTGCATGATAAAGTCGTAATGAGGCTAGTTGACTCCTGATACAGATTCTTTCTTATATATACATACATCTCTCAGGTATAAGGGGTCGTCGTTCTTGTCTGAAAAAGAAGAGTCGTCCTCCATAAAACACCTGTTTGCCCAGAAAAGCAGGAAACCGGGGGAGAAAAATTAGGAAAAAAAAGTAATGACAAAAAGCCAAGTGAAGTGGAGTATCGTAAAAGCAGATTTCGAAATGCAGTTGCGCATAGTCTTCATTCTCTCTTCTCCCTCTTCATTAACAATCATCAGAATCCTTCGTCGTCTGTCATGCTGTCGTAGCCTGTATCTACCTCCATGCCCACTAGCCTCTTTGTAATGCCCAGACATTTATTGATAACTTTTTCCTGAAGGTCGGGAGGTACACCGCAATTTAATGCTAGTTCGCTACCCATCCAAAGACGCAATATGGCTGCTAGTCTCTCCACCAGGGGTGCAAAGTTGTTTGTAGTATCTTTATGGGCTAGGATTTGCTCCAAAACTTCCATGACCGACGTAAAGCTCAACAGCGTCATTCGTGTTTTTGTTGTCAAGTCAATCACTTTTTCGATCGAGGTGCGGACATATTGTTTCGTGCTGGCATCGCCACCCAGTCGTTTGAGGTGAGCTGTAGCAACCGCACAGCGAAGGCAAAGCTGAAGGTCGGGATCTGCAACGTCTGCTTGAAGAGGAATCGGTGCAAGGCCGGTATAAGGATTCGGCTCGGAACAAGTCAGTGCCATGGGGTTCATCAGGCCGTTGCTACCAGTATCGACCCGGAGGACCTGAACAGCAGCAGCAATGTTGTCTCCACGGGATTTGTACGCGAGGACAGAACGAGCCAGGATTGCCCGTGCTCGAGCATTTGAGCCTAATGGTGCGACTTTGACGGCCAGGTTCATTACTACGTCTTCTGACGCCTCCTCATCACCATATAATGTTGTCGTCAAAACGTCGTGCACCTTGGATGTTGACCACCAGGCGGCAAGAGCATCCATCGGGGACCCAATCGCCGTGTCATCGACTACCGAGTCCATGCCATCAATCGGGGCCGAGTTGTGTGTCGTTTCCATGTTAAAAGCCAGGTTGTGGGCTCGTTGAATGACGGTGGCGGTGAGAACGGCGTCACACTCCTGTTCGACCAAGGCAGCCAGGTGATCTGGTAATACGTATCCTGCTCGCTGCATCTCCAGAATCTCGTCTTCTTGTAGGTCATTGATTAGTCTGTTATTTAGGTCACGAGCTGCGTTCCACTGCCGTTGTGCAACCTTGGTAGCGAAAAAGTTGACCAAACCAAGTTGATACCATTTCTGGCTCAAGTCCCACAGAAGGACTCGAACGTGGAGTGCCTTGAGCATCAGACCGCTGGGGGTATTGGGCACGGTGCCAGACGCCAACAGCGTCAGGATGAGGCGGCTCATGCAAATCTCCGCATCTCCTCCGGTAAGCTGTGCGTCGAGAGCAGTAGCCCAGGCACGGACTCGGGCCACTTCTTGGTCAGGAGTCAACCCGGTCAACAGTTGATAGGCGTGGATGCCAAAGACGTTGCGTACGCTAAGCTTCAGTGTCTTGAGCATCAGCGCGGCCGCCTCGAGGAAGAAGTTGTGATGAGGCACCCAAACAGTTTGGATTGCAGTCTCCCAAGCGCGGCGACGGACACTAATGGGAGAAGCCAGTGAAGGGGCGGGATGTAGATCAGTGGATTGCTGCTTCTTGGGCTTTCGGTCCATTGCCGAGAACAGTGAAGGGATGAAAACCCACAAAACAAGGCCGAAAAGAAGCATAAACTTAATGGAAATGTCGGCTTGATACCCTGCCAACCCTACATTGAAGTGAGATGGCATATGCCTGAGAAGCTGCACGGGCAGAGCAAACAGTCCGCGGCCCTGAGGCTCTTCATTGCTCGTTTCCTCTTCTCGAACCGCTTCCAATATCATCAGGCCGGCGAGCGAGCCCACCATCAGCTTACCAAAGTAGGGGCTTGCGCTCCATCCGGGCTGGCCCTGTTGCTGCTGCTGCTGTTGCTGCTGTTGCTGCATCGGCCGAATCTGTTGTTGACCAACCACGGTCGGGTTGGACCGAAATAGCTGCTGGGGGACGGGATATGGCTGGCCGGGCATCTGGGAGAGGATTCGTTTCATGTCCTCTGGAACATCAATCATCCCATTGGGCATGCCGCCAGATTCTTGGCCTTGAGCGTCCAGCGGGGATTGTGACATTTGAGACTGCTGTTGTTGCTGTTGCTGTTGCTGCTGTGATTGTTGCTGCGACTGGCCATCTTGGGGATACTGTATCGGCGTGGGCTGCTGCATTGGAGGCATAGAGCCGTTCATAGCTCCAGCCATGAACAGTTTCTCAAAGGCGGCGATTCTTTGGTGCATAGCGCTGTTTTCATCCAGTAATCGGTTATTCCTCTTCTCCAGGTGTCGTATATATTCAGTCGCTTTACTCAAAACCTGCATCATTAGTTAGCCATTGGGGACATGACGCCCCTTGATTCTTTGTTTTCCATTAAATCTCGAGTGGGATTCCTACAGTCGCTTTGTTGAGTTTGTGTGCGGGTGTAAGGCCGTGTAATTCCTCACGGTCCTCGGTCGTGTCCTCTCCCCTGGCGCTCTTACTCATGATGCGCAGGCTGGGGACGCTGTCTCTCAAGGCAGCAATCTTGTCGTTAATGTTGGTCCGGTAGCGCTTCTCAATCATGTTGTGAGCCGTCTTCTTGATGGGCTTACCGCCCTCCTCGAGAAGATCGTCATCGTCGTCTTCGTCGGCAGGAATCTTACGCTTCCTGGAATCCTTTTGAGAGCCACCAGAGATGTCTGGCGACGAGGCAGCTCCAGTCTTGGCCGACTCAGGGCTGGAGGCGCTCTTGGGAGAGCCGTACTGAAGATGAGGGGGCATAGCAATGTTTCGCAGCTGTTCCTGCAGAGCAGGACTCAGGGCAGTGACAGATCGTAGAGAGGGTTTAGACACCGGGAGGGCGCCCCGCTTGGTGGCCGCTACGCCGGGGAGGAAGACTGACGCAGGGTCAATGTTGGGTAGGCCAAAGGCGATAGAGTCGGGTTGCTGCTGCTGCTGCTGCTGCTGTTGTTGCTGCTGTCGCGGGTCAAAAGTTGGGGCTGGCCAGGACGGGGACACGTATCCTGGCTGGGCTGAAGAGAGGGTGGTGTTGCTGCTAATGTCGTACGAGTTGGCCTGAGATGAGGCGTCTAGAGGCCAGACTCCAGCGTCAAGGAAGGCAGCCGAGGGATCGCCGCCGTAGTTGGGAGCATCTGAGATTCCATCGAGAGGCCCGGGGCCACCGCCTATGAAGCCGAAGCTTGGGTCGTCAAACCCAAGCCCGTTGGTGCCATCCTCATCAGTCATGAGAGGGGATTGGCGGCTGCAGAGACCGGGGGAAGCTCGCGGATCAGCTCATGCAGCGACAGCCGGGCTCGCAGAGAACGAGAATGGAAAGACTGAGACCAGGCGGGAGTGCGTCAGGGCCTAGGGGGGAAAGTGACTCGATAGTTGGCAGAGAATCGTGCGGTCGACGGGCCAGGTGGACTGAGTGGTGCAGAAGCTGTGGACGCTCTCACCAAAGGATAGCACGATGAGATCAGCTGTTTTTTTCTCCTGCTTCCCTGGCGGGTGGACAGCTTAAAGCGGGATCTGCTGAGACAGACGCCCAGTGGGAGGCTTGCCGAGGGTGTGGGATGGCCAGGGATGGCTGCGCGCAGGCGAGACGACGGATTTTTTTCTTTTTTTGACGGTCAACTAGCAAGCGCGTGCTACAGACCGAGAAACATATGAAAAGGGCTGGTACTTGGATCTCCGTAGCGGCAAGGAGAAGAGAAACTTGGAAGGAAAAAAGCTGAGAGATGACGATGGCTGGATCAGACAGGGGGCGGGTTTAGCCCAGCTGGGAATTCTCTTTTTTCGCCTCTTTCCCTTTTTTTCCCTTTTGCTTTTTTTCTCTTGTTTTCCCGTTTTTCCTTTTTTGCTCGAGCTGGCTTGGTATTCCCTGGTTATTCTCTTCCAGTCCAGTCCAATACCAAGGCTCAGGCTGTCGGGATGGGGTTGGGCGGGATTGCACGGGCTCGGGCTAGGCTCGCCTGAGTACAGCACCGTACGAGTATGGATGGATCGATGGATCGTCGGGACAATGGCAGATCGATGGGATTGATTGCTCTCTTGCTTGGACTCGGGCGCCGAATGTTGGGAGCGTCTGGCTTGGGCCACGGCAATGCGGTACGGACAGCCGGAAAACTGAAAAAGAGGTGCAAGATGAGACAGGCAATGCACGACAGGAACATCGTACGATCCGGAGCCGATATCAGGCGAGGCTACGCCGCAACGAGCAAGGGAAAAAGCTAAAAGGTGAAAAGGCCTACCCGAGAAGCCCCCACCTGCCTAGCTGCCAACCCGCTGAGGTTTTGTTTTGCCTCTCTACTCTGTATGTACGAGTACTCGTATGGGCGGGATCCACCGCTTGGCGATACTGCCCAGGCTGTCTGTGCTGCTGCGTTGTCCAGCAGAGTTGCAGTTGCAGTGCAGTGCAGGATTTTCTTCCAATCTCTTTTCCCTTTGCCCTTTGCCCTATTCCCTCCCCTCTCTTCGTCCATGCATGTAGAGTAGGGGGGATGGAGCCCATACCTGTACTGTCTCTGCGCAGACTAGCCCAAAGCACGCGCATATCGACATCGGCCACTGCAGCAAGCCAGACAGTAGGTGATTGTGCAGATGGCGTCCCTCAGGTACCGGTACAAGTATCACCCGTGGCCGTTGAGTGGATACGCGGCCTGTCAAGAGGTACCGAGTACAGCCACCTGCATGGCCTTGTGCCCATACTTGGAGCATGTGGATGGATCAATCAACGCCTTCACACGAGATGCCGCAAGGGAGAGGAGTCGTCTGCATGCACCAGGACAGGACTAGCGCCCGTGGCATTTTCGTAAAGTACCCAAAGTACTCCGTGCGAAGAACATGCCACGGCAAGTGGGATAGCAGCAATAATCCTGCCTGTACTCCGTACCAAATACTACCCCGTACTGTACCTATATGCTGTGCTCTCACCTCCCGTCTTCCTACCATGGACGTTCAATTTCAACCTCTTGCAATGCTCGGGAACTGGCCGACATGCCATCTGCAATCGACCCTGACAGCGCCCCTCTCCCAACCGCCCCAATCCATACCAGCGCAGTTACAGCAATGTCACTCCAGGTCCGGGTTCTACTGTAACAAGACATCAAATTGCGATCTCGATGCTCAGTGACATCAACAAGGCCAAGCGACGCAAGGCGCGCAAGCTGAGCCTCCATGGCAAAATAAGCCCCTAGCGCCCCTCGGCCTGTACACGCGCGAGCTGGCATTTGCCTTTTTGTGGCTCAGCCGCAAAGGCGCCAAGATTCACCGTGCAACTCCAGCCGGCCAGCCGAATACCGAAGAGCACTGATCAGATATTGGCATTGAATTGAGGGATCCTGATGGATGAGCCCAGCAGCTACGAGCGGAATATGAGCAGCTACGGGAAGCTTCGAGCAGCTACGGGCGCCTACGACTAATATGTTGAGCAAGTTTTACAAGAGTCGAAGCCAGCAAAAGGTGCCACGTGAAGTCTTAGAGGCGGCCGCTCACCATTTGGCCGCCGTCGCCGCAGCGGAATGCCGCACGCCAATGGAATTGGCAGCTCCGTGCTACACACGGTGCTCGTACAGTTTCATCAACGTTTCTGCTCTACTCACCCCTGCTTAGCCGTTGGTGTCTTGGCTGAGCACAGCACAGTCTTTGGTGTCTCCTCAATCATCGCACAGAATAAGACACTTGCCGCCTGAGACATTGATTGAGACCAGTGCCGCATTCCAGACGTTCTAGCCTCTCAGCCACAGCATCGCCAGGACCTCTGAGTGGCTGCTCGGACTCCAATTCGACTCCGGGTTCCCAGCAATTGGCAGCGCTCTGGTCACTGCAGCATCCTTGCGGTTTTCATCAGCTGCGGCGCCCTCCTGTAATATTTGCATGTGCAAGTGAGCAACCCGTACAGTGCTCACTGTACAGTATACAGGCAGTCCGAAATCCCAATTCCGGATGCTCTACATCCATTCGCTCACTCACTCACTCATCCTCATTACGGCTTGTGGCACTTTGAGCCTGTCAGCGACTTGCGTGTGTCACTTATTCGTACCGGGGCCAATCACAGCCACCTCGGAGCCAGCGCCGTCGCAACCTCATGGCCTCAAGGGCCTCTAGCACAACGTCCCGCTCCCCTCAACGGCTGTCGACTTGATATCGCCGCTCGGCTAACACAAGCTCAATGAGTACACACGAGGGGCAACAGCCATCACTCCTGACATGTTACCTATCATCTTCTGACTAAGCCCACGTTTTCCAGGGCTCTCAGCCTCTCCATCCTTCCCTTGAGTCTGCTCGCTACCGTTACCGAGCTTTGTCGATTCATGTACCCTCACAAAAGAGTCTGGCGCTCCCTTCTTTGCTTTGATAGCCTGCCAGACTAGTCCTGATACATGTTGGTAGGCTGTCTCCCGTGCAATATTCCCCGCCTCCCGCGAGCGGGTCGATCGATATTGGCTGCATTGAATAGGATTCCTCACCCAGCCCGTGTGAGCAGGGAGTTTGTGCACGAGGCCGTAAAGCTTGCTCCGGCCGGTTGTCCTTTGCACATCCTGCGTGCCCATCACCGCGGGAGCGACGTCTGCAGGATCAGATCCCATGCTAGCTACGTTCAAATTACTGGACTTGGTGGGAGATATGAGGTAGTGCCTGATAGTTGGGTAGCAGCCAGCACTACAGTACTTGCAGAGAGCACTCGCACATGTGCTTGGCGGAGATTGTCATCGAGTCATACTATCTACCACCAAGGTTAACCATTCCCGATGGGCATCAAATTTTAACCATGCCAAGCATGCCTACCAGCTAGGTGGTAGTCACCGAGATAGTAGCAGTATTATGACCTCAGAGCAGGACGTAGGTAACACTCGTTACGGAGCATGCTCAATTTAAATCGGCGCGGAACACGATCCGCGGCATGGATCGACAAGAGCTCGAGCTGTCAGAACCGAAGAGTTGACGACACGATATCACATGGCTTTTTTGTCTCCTACTGTAAGGGGGGATTTCTGATATGCTATGGACCAATCTCTTTTGTATTAGTCGTTTATGCGACCAGCTCGAAATCCGCGGGGCTGAGTTTAAGTTTAATTAACTCTTGCCGCTTCAATGCCCCCATTGTTCTAGATTACCTTCACGTTGCTTTTGTGAGTGCTTACATGACGAAAGAATGGTAATTGCTGGTGGAGAAGAAAAGAAGAAGCAAGGGGAGGAGAGGGGAGGAGAGGAAACGAAACGACAAGAAACGAAACGAAAAGTTCTTTCCAGACTACGTTTCATGTCTATGCCATCAGCGTCAGATTAAGAACGTAATGACCTACATAAAGGCTGATGACTGTTATGCTATGCTATGAGTCTATCATTTTAGGTCATATGCTACCAGTAGCCGAGAAAACGTAGAATAGCTCTGGTCTCTGTTTCTAGGTATAGACTAAGGTGTAATCGTTGGATAGGTACCTACTTACGGTATTCGCGGAGTGCACTCGTCGAATGTTATATCTGTAGCAAGGATAACGTCAGCGTGTAGCTGGCTGATACAGTAACAGAAATCGACATACGAAGAGTACCTAGGTATTGAGCAACGGCAAAGACGTATTGTTACCTATCTCCAGCTACCGACTCTAAAGATTTTCCTCCTCATCCTTCCCGGAAATCTCCATTCGTACAGTGTAACACATCCCAAGCAAACACACACTTAAACGACTACCATCTTTACACAATCACGAAGCAATATTCTTTGGGTGTACAATCTTTTATTTCTTTCAAAATACCAAACACTCAATTATTGATGATGGATTTTTTAGATGCTTATAGGCTTATCAAGTACACAAAAATCTCGTCAGTCGTGAACAAATATGCGGGGGTATGAATTTCCTTCTTTCCTCAATCCTGCGCTCCTGGCCCAAGTCATTGGATATATGTGTGCAATAAGAAAAAAATGAAAAAGATGAAAAGGCCATGTGTTTTGAGAAAAACGAGAAGAAAATCACGGCGACATGATCAAGGTGCCCTTCCTGGGACAACCCAGGCAAATTATCTAACAGTAGAAGCGTGAAGTAAAAGGGGGAAATGAGAAAAAAAAAGAAAAGTTAATGTATGAAAAAAAAGAACTGCTTGTTACTCCGATCCCTACCAAATTACCAGATGTCCTCAGAGCTCTTAACCATCTCCAATGTTGGCGTCTTGGGCACCATTCGCTTCATGCGCTTGCGATCTTCCTTGGTAACCAAGCCAGGGGTGATTGGGACGCAAGGAGTATACGGCTGATACGGAGAGTACGGTACTGCGGTTCCGGTAAACGGAGTCATGCCGCCACCTGGTGATAGAGGGCCGGTTCTCTCAAAGACTGTCTGCTTGGTCGTCTGGGCAGTGACGAAAGGCGAACCCAGCTGCTCTTCGTAGGCACGAAGGGGCAAGGCTCCACCGGTTCGGACCGCAGACGGTGGGTTGGGACGGGAGAAGGAGGCACCGGGCCGAGGTGAAGACGGCAGCGAAGGAAACGTACTTCCGGGCTTGGGAGATGACGGAAGACCAACCAAGGGAGCCTGAGAGCTTTCCGTGGTGGCCGAATCGGGCTCTCTCTCGCCATACGGTAGCGTAGTCCTCGATCGATTGGCGCGGCCGAAAGCATCTCCAATGCGCTCGTCGATGGTTTGAATGCTTTCGGGAGACATATCGGGGGTGATGGGAGCACCCGACACCCTGGCGTTGGAGCCACCAAAAGGAATTTGGTCAGTTGGGATCGGAGGCGGAGGCGCGGGAGCGTAATGCCTTGGAGGAATGGCGCTCATCTCGCGAGATTCATGCTGAGGGAAAGTTCCCGACATGGGCGTCATGATGGGAGACGAGATGTTGATGCCCTTGGCCGCCTTCTTCTTCGGTGAGAGGAGCGAGGAAAAGAGAGCCGAAGTCTTTGACTGGGACTTTTCTTCTTTAGCCGCGGCCAGGTTCAACCCGGCAGGCTTGGCCTTGTTCTTCTTTGACAGCAAACCGGTCTTTGATGTGGCCGAGTCGCGCTGAGGGTTCGGAGAGGCAACTGGAGACTCGAGAATGATGCCCTTTTGCTTGGCCTCCTCATGCTCCATGACATATTTGTACATTTCTTCAAGCTGTTGTTGCGCCATGGCTCTGTCTGCTGCAACGACGTTTTGGTCTACAAGTGGTGAGACTCCAAGAGTGGAAGGAATAGCAGACGAAGAGGGCGATGGTAAAATGTATGATGCGGGATGCGCCTTGGGATCGAAGATGCGGGCGCTATATGGACCAGAGTGATAGTACTCGGACTTTGGGATGATCAGAGGGGGAACAACGTGGCCCTCGGGTTGAGCTGCGAAATCGAACTGCTGCTGCTGTTGCTGAAACTGCTGGAACTTTGGGTCTACCGGAAGTTGAAGAACGTAGCTGGGGATATCGTTCCCACTAAGATGTTCTCTTCGTCGTCTAGAAAGCGAAAGCAACAGGATGGCGACCAGCACCAAGGAGACTCCGTATGCCGCAATGATACCGCCAATCTGCGCGGGTAGAAACTTGGTGTCGTGAATCGGCGTTGCAGAGGCAGATGAAGGCCACAGAAGCACAGAGGTCAAGAGGGCGAGGGATGATGATGATGAAGGACGAGGACGAGTTCCAAAAAGCATGATGGAGACCGGCCTTGCTCTTATGAAGGCGATCGCTGCGTGATGGAACCTCCTGGCGTTGAAATGCGAAACATGACCCAAGAGAGATGTGACATGAGTGAGGAGAAATATGCGGCATGTAAAGGGTATTTAGACAGATAGAGTCGTCACAGCGGCTGGCGATGCTGGCCGGAGCAACTTTGGCGCTGGCTCGTGGGGCCGGGCGAGGATTGAACCTGGGCTCCCCAGCTTGCTGGTCTGTGACTGGCTGGGTGATGCATTCTGGCGGTTACATGGCGTCGACGAACTCAAGGCACAGAGAGCAGACGGAGAGGCCATCTCGAGCCTGTGGTTGGGCCGAAGCTGGTGGTTAAGCGCCGACCTGTTCTGTGACGGGCGCCACCGGGTGCTGATTGGCCGGTTGGAAGAGTCGATGCAAGGCACTAAAGCTTTGCTCCCTGCAGCGCCCCGCCTGCAGCCCACAGGGGAGGGGAGAGCCCTGAGTGATTGGGAACTGGACCTCCAGCTACTGTAATCAATTCCACGATACTGGACCTCGATTCAACCAAGCCACAGCCAACGTGCATGTCGGTTCTTTAGCTTAATAGTATAACGACAAGTACTGTAGTATTCTTAAGATCTCTTCTGCCTTCTTTTCTTTGTTCATTTCTCTCAGATTCAACAACATCGCTTACGGTATTATTCCCTCCATCACAGGCTATGATATGCAAAGCGGGCACCCGACGCTAAGGTGAGCAATTCGTTGCTAGCAATAGCCGCCGGCGCCGGTGCTCACACAAGCAGGACATCGGGACTCATCCCTGCTTCTCTGCAGTGACACCCGCGACGATTCGTCCAAATGCCTCCCCAATTAGAGCGAGCCGGCGATGAGGGCTGCTTAGAATAGCAGCGATAGCACCAGCTCCCCCTCCAGCCACTCCTGCTAGTGGTGATGGGCGCCCTGAACTCCAAAGCCCAGGTCACCCAAATTCGACCAACGAGGTGCCCGTCCTGTATGTCTCGTCACATCGCCAGGCACACCGCCGGAGCGGATCCGGGTGCCTCTTGGGCATGGCTGAATTGCTGAATTGTTGTTCTGCGAAGTGACTGAAGTGATGATCGACAGATACACCAATCGTGCTAACGGACCTCATCTTTGAACACACGAGTCACGCCATCTCTGGATTCTGGATTTGTGACGGCTTCAACTAGTCGTGTGATGTGAAGGCATTTCTCATCACCCATTCTATCACTCATCACTCATCACAGATAGCACAGATGGGCGCGTCTGACATTCACATTCACAATCATGAAGGATCATCGATGGGCTCTCTCTTTCTTCCATTCTCCCATTCCCTCATTCTGAAATCTCAAATTTCGAAATGGTTAAAATGGTTAAAATCAGTGCAGCTTCAAAGCCGTTAACTAATTGCGTTCCCATATGCTTACTAAGGCGCATCATTATGGTCACATGACTTCGCGATGCCGTGTTTGATGTTGGTTGCGCCGACGCGTTTCGACAGCGGCGTCTAGTATGGACGAGATTGATATGATAAGGCAAAATCACAATGCTTTGTTGAATTGAATGTACTTTTTCTCTATGTCTGTTGTATTGGAAATTCAGTCATCGTCATTTGCTTGGATCCGCAACCTCAGCTTTCGATGCCTAATCTCTGCTTCTTTGTTTAATACGCTGCCGCCTTAACCACCACCATGACAGCGGCCCAGGCTGAAAATCCAATCTTAAAGTCACTGAATGCGGCTCAGCGCCGTGCCGTTACTTCCAATGCGTCGACAGTCGCCATTCTGGCTGGCCCTGGCAGTGGCAAGACGCATACTCTAACGTCACGCGTCGTGTGGTTGGTCCAGCAAACCGGCTACCAGCCGTCAGACATCGTTGTTGCTACATTTACGGTCAAGGCGGCCCGGGAGATGAAAGAGCGGGTTGGAAAGGTCCTTGGTCCAGAATGTGAGAAGAAGATTGTACTCGGCACTTTTCATTCCATCGCGCGGCGGTACCTCAGTGCCTATGGTAAACACATAGGCCTCGACTCCAAGTTTGGTATTGCGGATGATGGCGATTCGAGGGCAGTTATTCAGCGTATATGCAAGCGGCACGATTTCAACATTGATCCAGGATACGCAAGGTCATGGATCAGCAAGAAAAAGGCCAAGGGCCACGCAGCGGAACCAGCCCCAAACAAGAAGCAGCCTGAGAATCCATCTCTAAACGAGTGTTACAGGGAATACCAGGAACACTTGGAACGATCGAATTTGTTGGACTACGACGATCTACTAGTGCGCTGTGTCGAACTTTTGAGGGAATATCCCGCCTGTGTTTCAAACATTCAGGCAGTGCTCATTGATGAGTACCAGGACACAAATGGCATTCAGTATGAGTTGATGAAACTATTTGCGCAAGCTCGCCAACGAATAACAATTGTTGGTGATCCTGATCAAAGTATCTACGGCTGGCGATCGGCCGAGATCCGAAATCTGTACCGTCTGCTGCGAGATTATCCCGACACCGATGAGATATCCTTGGAGGAAAATTATCGATCATCTCAGTCAATCCTCGACGTCTCGTTAACAGTCATTCAACAAGATAAGAAGAGATATCAAAAAGTCCTTCTGCCAGTCCATACAAAAGGTGCAAGACCAGTTTTGCGAAAGCTCAAGAGTTCCGCCGCGGAAGGAGACTGGATTGTCTCAGAGATTAAACGGGCTGTCATGATGTTTGGGGACATGCTCACATACGAAGACGTGGCTATTCTACTGAGGTCTGCCTCTCTCTCCAGACACATCGAGTCGGCATTGGGAAAGGCGGGGTTGGCCTATCGGATGATTGGAGGCCACAAGTTTTATGAACGGAAAGAAATCAAGATTTTGCTAGATTACTTGCGCGCCATCTATCAACCGGACAACAACGACGCCATTGCTAGAATCATTAATGTTCCGCGTCGAGGGATTGGAGACACGACGATCAAACGACTTATAGAAGAGGCCGAGCAACTGAAAATAAGTCTCTGGTCGCTCTTGAGAAAGCACTGCCAGGGCAGTCGTAAAGCGACGACAAAGATACTGCCCAAGATGGAGCAGAAGCTCAACACCGAGCTGCTGAGAATAATTTCAAACCTTCAAACTCAAGCCCAGCAAATCACAGAGGACACTCAACATACTCTAGTTGATCTAATTGAGAAGTTACTGTCACAGCTCGATTTTAAACAATACCTCGAGTCAGAGTATCCCGAAGACCATGAGCAGAGGTGGCAAAACGTTCAGGAATTCCTCAGCTTGGCAAATGATTTTGTACGAGATGCAGCAAATCTAGAAGATGAAATGCTACCTAAAATCGACAACGTCGATCAGGTGAAAGATGACAGCATCTTGGGCCGCTTCTTGGCAAACGTCGCGCTGGCATCCGATGCTCAGAAAAACGACGAAGGGGCAGAGAAAAAAGCAGTGATAACTATATCAACTATTCACGCTGCCAAAGGGCTCGAGTGGCCCATTGTGTTTGTTCCGTCAGTCTATGCCGGCTCCATCCCCCATTCAAGGGCCGAGGACCTGGACGAAGAAAGGCGGCTCCTCTATGTGGCCATGACCAGAGCACAAGCGTTGCTTTATCTCAGCTGTCCCTTGTACGGATCTCAGGGTATGGGCACAAAGGTCGAGCTATCACCTTTTGTTTCACCATTCGCCTCATCGGCCTTTGCCAAGCAAGGAGCATCGTTTAACAGACCAGTCCTGGAAGGGGTCGCAAAAATCCTTGGGAGGGAACTCCCCAGCGAGAAAGCAATCTTTGCCAAACTCCCGGCCATGTTCGCCCCAGAGGACAATCTGTTTCCTGTAGATCCAATCGACACTAGAGATGCGGAGGGTCTAGAAGACTCAGAGGGATATCGTCCAAAGGGCCCCAAGAGGCAGCGCTTAAACAACCAGAGCTATGGTAACGATGAAGAAGAAGCGACCGAGGAGCGGCCATGGAAGAAGGAATACAGCACAACCATGGAGCAAGCGTCCAACTTTACCATGGCTTCGTTACCCGGATTCATGTCGGCCGGAGCGCATCAAAACGCCCTCTCTGCGGCCGCTGCTGCTGAAGCAGAAAAGGCGGCGGCAGCCAAGAAGGCTGTCAAAATGGGAACAACTCGTCGAAAGGCAGACCAGTCCAGTCTTCTTGGATTTGTAACCACAGCGTCAAAGAAGCCAGCGGTTACAGGCGGCGGGTTCGGCGGTCCAGACGCGTCCATGGCTCGATATCAGCTTGCAGCATCTCGATCCGCAGCTAGAATGGCGGCCGAGACGAAGGCGCCTGAGCTCCCAAAGCTACCCGCCGTCGACCAATCGTTGGCGAAACACAAGCTCGCCAGCGGCAATGCCCTAAACAGGCCCAGCGTCATCAAGCAGGACGACGACGAAGGCTCTAAGCAGCGGTATCACTGCTTCTCCAGCTCTCCACCAAGACCAGCTGAAGCCGTAGACGTGAAAGAAGAAGAACAGACAACCACGCAAGAGCCTTCTGCTCCCGATCGCCCTGCCACGAGCTTTCACAGGACGACGTTTGTTTCTGCCGCTTCCAGGGGCGGCGTAAGGCGTCCGGTGGGCTTGGGTCCGCCGCCGGGACTGGATAGGCTTCGCAAGCCGTTTAAGCCATTGACGATAACGCGGCCCACGAAGCCGCAGTGAATGTTGAGTTATATCGGGTTATGTATGCGCATTTTTTGGAATGCTTGATTGTACCTGAAATGATGGGGCGCGTGGAGAGTGTTTATTGTGGCGTTGGGGCATAATGGCAAACCTTACGAATAAGCATAACGACTGGGCGGGAGTAAAGGTGGCGCGCCTACGTATATAAAGACCGTGATGAACTGAATGAAATAGAGCATCGGCATCAATTCAATCCATTAAAACAATAGACTCATCATCAAGCTACGCAATCAAACGCAAAAGCACTCAATTACTCATTGGTTTTTCTTGGAGACAATAAAAGAATACAATAAGCAAAAAACACATCATGTTCTCTACCGTCGCGTCGCGAGCCACCCGAGCCGCCTTTTCCACTTCGGCACGCACCCTCAAGCCGGCCGACGCAAGCATCTCTGCGTCTGCACGAAGCTGGAGGAATTTATCGCCTCAATCTCGCCGGTACATTGCATATGGAATTGCGACGTGCTTGGCTGTGGATGGATATCTCGTGTACAACTATGCGCCTTGGATCGTGGGTTTGGAGAAGAAGGATTAGGGAACAGCAACTTGTTTGCGGAGTGTAGGGTATGAGCAAAGGGTCTGCTATGTAGATTGGCAGAAGCAGTCGTTAGTTATACATTAAGTCGGATACTACTAACGTGAAGAGAATAATACATCGATTAATACAATCTTGATCTTGTCTCCTCTGCTTCTTTACCAGCTTAGGCGCTAAGGCGTTTGTTGGTTGGGAAAGCTCTCCATTTGATTTTTGAAATGGTACATGCCACTTCAGACGACTTTCGCAACCCAGCCCCATCTCAGCTTGAGCTTTTGCACAAGCCAAATGACAAGGGTTGTTTGTTTCTCTTTCTTTCCGGATGCAGAACCGAGGCTCATGTTGGGCAATCGGACATAATACTGTTCAAGGCGGTGGTAGAAATGCCAGTGTTGACACCCCCCGCTCGACTAAGGCATCGCGCCGATTCGTGGGATGGTGGAGGTGATGACGATGCCTCGCCTTGCACACACCGGCGAAGACAACGGGCGGCATTGGTTGCCTGTACCTGCTTTTAGAGATTCACGTCTGACATACGACGCTCACGATGACGTGGTGATCTGTCATTGTATGTATCCGCTGTCTTGGCTCTGTATGCAGATCTTTGACTCGCTCAAGGAGAGCCAGACCAGAATGCCAGATTGGCCGGTTTTCTTCCCTGCTCCATCGCCAAAAATACTCGAAGTCTCGGCAGACACAGTGGATTCGAACTGGCATTTGCCCAATGGAGCCCGCGGATGGCGGGTGACCCAGTTCATCTATGTTAGCGGCCCTCCCCGCACTTTCAACCTTGATCTGAGGGGGGGCTGCCGTCACACAACCAACAGCTCAGCACGCGCAACACTTTGTTTGGATCTGCCATCCAGACCTGTCTCGTTGCGCGATGTGACGACAGTCGGCTGGCCTAGCCGTGCTCAACTGCATGTCCGGACTCGTATTGGCCTTCTCTGGGTGCTGCATGATGGCTAAGAAGCTGAGCTGCTGATGCTACGTTGACCGTCCCACCGGCCGGTGCCCTCCTAGATGTAAGGTGTCAATTGTGAGTGCTGCGCAGAACGGGGTCGCATGAATGTCGATAGCAATCAATACGACCTTGGGTGTGTCGCTTGGAGTTACTCGTGGTTCTTTCGTCTGTTGTCGATATGATGAGGGTTGACCCGACTCCGAGTATTTGTCATTATATGGACATGCAATTCGAATCTCAAGTGCAGAATCCCAAGTGTAGAAAGGAGTTGAAAGAAACAGCTGGAGAAGGCTATTCGCTTAATACGGAGAATACCTTAGTTAAAATAAATAAAATACTCCATTGAATATCGCAATTACGCATCATAGCTGCCTTTTTCACGACGCCAATTGTATTGTCCCAGAGCAGCCTTCCCCAGCGGGATCTGGACTGCCGCTCTCGCTAACCCCACAAGGGCAGTATAGCTCCGCGTATCGGGACTAGCGGTGCGGAGCTTAAAGTTGGAGGGCAGCCGGGCATGCCGCCCTTTCCTTGGATGGCATCGCCATGTCTTAATGGGCAGGAGCGGAACGCAAGCTGCTTCCCTTACAGTCAAGTGATCCGTGCCGATACTACAAGCAGAAGCATTGATAGACAGTTCACGACTTTTGGGCATTAATTTCACGTCTGCCTTACCTTGCCTATACTATACTAGGACTACTCAACTGAACTGCGCAGATAAATAAGTACTGCATGGCCGACTCCTCACAGGGAGAGCTGGAGAAACTGGCTCCTCTCCCAACTGCGGAGAAAGTCAAGTCGCCAGCTCCGGCTCTCGAATCTCCAACCATGGCGTTGCTCTTTACCGGCAGGGCCCGGTCGGCGCTCTCCATCTTTAGCATCTTTGCTCTCCTTTCCGTGGTGCTGTTCGGCGCCATTGCTACGGCTCAGCCCGGCGGGAAACTGCACAAGTTCCAGAAGCTCGCCGATGCGGATCGTCAGTCGTATCTCATCGGCGTGGGCAAGGCCGATATCACAGGCCCGGTGGTGGAGATTGGCTTTGCTGGATATGCCAACCTGGACCAGACGGGATCTGGCCTTCGCCAGCGTCTCTACAGCCGTGCTTTCATCATTGCGGACAAAAACAATCCCAGTGACCGCTTTGTCTACCTGGTCCTCGACACGCAGTCCGGAGACACTGCTATGCGGAATGGCCTCCTAGACGGTCTGAAGGCGCTAGGCAGTGACTATGCCGTCTATGGTCAGAACAATATTGCTCTGACGGGAACTCACAGCCACTCTGGCCCCGGCGCCTGGTTCAATTACCTGCTGCCACAGATCACGTCCCTTGGCTGGAGCCAGCAGAGCTACCAAGCCATTGTCAATGGTGCTGTCCTGTCTGTTCAGCGTGCCCATGAGAGCCTCCAGGAGGGCTATCTCGATGTCGGCACAACGGATATTCCCGATGGAGCCATCAACCGCTCGCTTTGGGCATATCTCAACAACCCAGAGGAGGAGCGAGCCCAGTATGACGCGGAAACCGATATTACCATGACTTTGCTTCGCTTCCAGCGCGCTTCTGACGGAAAGAACATCGGTGTCTTGTCATGGTTCCCTGTTCACGGCACTTCCCTCCTTGGAAATAACACTCATGCTGCCGGTGACAACAAAGGTGTTGCTGCATGGCTCTTCGAGAGTGCTATGAAGAATGACGCTACAGCTGCGGATGGCTTCGTGGCAGGCTTCAGCCAGGCCAATGTTGGCGATACCACTCCCAATGTTCTTGGTGCTTGGTGCGACGACGGCTCTGGCCAGCAGTGTAGCCTCGAAAACAGCACTTGTGCGGACGGTAAGTCGCAAAGTTGTCACGGCCGAGGACCCGAGTTCCAGGCCTTGGATCTCGGCGCAAAGAGCTGTTACGAAATGGGCCGCAGGCAATTTGCTGGAGCTCAGACTATCTATGTAAGTGATGTGTCTTTTCTGCTTGCTTGTTTCCCTTTCACCTCACCTATACCCATCTATATATTATTTCAATGGAAAAGGAACTGCAACTTACGAAACCATAGGACAATCTGAAATCATCTACTACTTCAGTTTCTGGATCCACGGTCAAAGCCTTCCACTTCTTCCAGGATATGCGATACTTTAACTTTACGTTGCCAGACGGAACCAAGGCTCAGACTTGCCCGGCCGCTCTCGGCTTCTCTTTTGCTGCTGGAACTTCTGATTGGCCCGGCGCTTTTGATTTCGTTCAAGGTGACTCTGGTGCGCCAAACAACCCTTTTTGGTCACTTGTTGGTGGCCTTCTCAAAGCACCAGGCCCCCAGCAAGTTGCGTGCCAGCAGCCCAAACCTGTTCTTTTAGACGTTGGTGAGATCTCGACGCCATACGCCTGGACGCCGAATATCGTGGACATTCAGGTGCTCCGCGTAGGCCAGCTTGTCATTATTGTCAGTCCTAGTGAAGCTACCACTATGGCTGGCCGGCGCTGGAAGGCCGCAGTTGCACAGGAAGCAGCCACATTCCTTGATGAGGACCCCATTGTCGTCTTGGGTGGCCCAGCGAACAGCTATTCTCATTACTGCGCAACGCCTGAGGAGTACGATATCCAGCGCTACGAAGGAGCCTCAACCCTCTTCGGTCGGAACGAGCTCAACGCCTACATCAATCTCACCGTCAGCAACTTGCACTACCTCCAACCTAGCTCGACCAGCAACCCCTCCCAAGGTGTCCTCCCTCCGGACAACCGACAGAACATGATCTCATTTATTACCGATGTTGTCCAGGATAACGCACCGCTGGGCAAGAGCTTTGGCAACGTTTTGGTGCAGCCGAACCTGACGTATAATATCGGCGATGTCGTCAACGTCACTTTTGTGGGTGCCAACCCACGTAACAACCTCCGCCAAGAACAGACCTTTGCGGCAATCGAGCAACAAGGCAGCGGCGGAACATGGACGCAGGTACGTGACGACTCGGATTGGTTCCTGGTCTACACCTGGCGAAGAACCAATTTCATCTTGGGACAGAGCGAGGTGGACATTACTTGGGAGACGTATGGCAATGCACAGCCGGGAACATACCGTGTCAAGTATTACGGCGACTCCAAGGCACTGTTTGGAGGAGTGTCGTCGTTTGTGGGAACAAGCAATAGTTTTACGCTCAAGTAAGGTAGAAGTTTGTTTAGGAAATGATGCTTGAACCTTGAACTGCTATGCTGCATGAAAGAAGACTAGTGTACATGTTTTCTGTTTTGACCCTTAATGTTGAGACAAGGCATTGGACTAGACAACGACTATTGATGGACTCGTGTGAGTGTTCTCTGTGACTCTATGCTATAATTGGAAAAGCATGTCACTAAGGCTACTTGCTGATTATGACAAAAATGCTTTGCTTTGCTACATGACGCCAATGGCACGGGTAGCCTCCTCTGTTGTGGATACAGAGGGACGAGGTGAGAAGAGGACTTGATAGGTTCATGGTACAGACATGGGAAGCTACGTCCCGTTTCTCCCGTCTTCCTTCGTATACTTGTTTACCTGACGCTCATGGCGGATGAGGCTTCGTGACACATAGGGGGTGGTGTAAGAGACCTGACCCGGGAATTCGGGACTGGCCTCGTACGACGGGATTGAACGGAGCAGTGTTCAATGGAGCAGTGTTTTTATGAAAGGGATTTAGTTTGAGCTGCTTCCGTTTGTTGGTCGGTTCGTCGTGGGACTGAATGCACTTGGCCGATATTGCTGCTCTCATGTATATTCCCGTCTAGTCTAGTAAAGTTGTGGACTTTTAGTCTAGAGACGGGTATGGATGAGACGGGATCGACGGGTGTGTTTGGATTTAAGCTTACGCTACAAGGTTACGCGTGATGGGCGGTGGGAAGTTATGCTTCTTTTCTTGTCGGGGTTGATTGGAGTGGTGATTCTATCATGTTGTTTCTCAAGGATATCGGCTTGGTCTTGTTGTTTCTTCTAGATGATTTGGTATGGATGCTTCTTACATTGATTAGCACAACTTACTGATCATTATTTTTCACATGCCGTCTTTCCCATGAGGTCGTATTCGATCATTTCATGATATCTTCCTGTAAACATCAGTATATGCCGTGTGCATCCGGTTGTGTTGTAGCAGATGGCGTTCTCTCAGGACGGCAGGGGCCATGTATGCACGACATATAATGTGCTGCTTGGATATTCAGATAGGAAGATGAATCGATCCCAAGCTGATGCCCTGCCATGTACTTACTTGCTGGGGCGACTGATTCCGTCTATCTCAAAATTAAAAGTGCACTTCCGGGACGGCTGTAGAAGCCCGACGACGACGGCACAATTTGCGTGATAACGTTCTATCCACGCATATTATCCAATAGTCACTCAGAATTGTCCGCACGAGTTTTTTTCCGCAGCAGTGACTAACCAGTCAAGCATATGCAAGCCACCTTTTCTCTTCCCACTCCCTGCGCCGAAGTCGCCATGTCTATTGGATGGGCACCAAGCGGCCTGACGGCACCCAGACGGGAGAGGGTGGCAGCACGCGGCGAAGAAGAAAAAGCCAGCAAACTAGCTGAGAAAAGGGGGGGAGTTAATTTAGATTCACGTCAAGAACATGATCTTGTGTTATCCCGACAGCAACGGGATGAACACGGAGAGGTCTTCTAGTGAGAGTCGAGAGGCATATTCCCGCTGGGTTTCGAAGCCTCACTTTCTTTGGGGTTGGGTGCAGCTTGTCCGCTTGCAGCCGCATAGATGGCATTGTTCATGTCAAACATGATGGAAGATGGCCACGTACAGAAACTTTGGCCAACACAACCTGTGTGACTTCGTTGTTACTGCAGTCTGTGGAACCAGCTATTGTTAGACATAGTGCCGTGTCTTCCTCCTCCCTTCCCCATAGCCTGACCGAATGGTTTTTGACTCCATGTGACTGGGACGAGGCAAACAACAACAAAAGTGTGAAATACAGCTTGGTTGTGCAGCTTTTTGGGGTTGCCAAATCATGTGCGCCTCAACCAAGGCTAATGAGGCGAGGGGGAGCCATGGGGTGAATCCTGCTCCTCGGCAACTGCGTGTGAGATGCCAACAAGAGACGATCTCTGTAGACGCCGTATTTTTCTTCCACTTCTGGCATCTGTTCAAACCCAGGAGCTCTGAGAGCTACATGATTCATTTGAGCACTTGGCTAGTTACGGGCAACGCACGTACAAGTCAGTAGTCAAGCGCGCCGTGAGACCAAGCAGATGGCGATGTGACATTTCGCTTTTCTGCAGGTCTCGGCTGGCTGCCTCCTGCAGAGCGTCCTGGCTCACTCGTGACGTCTTGCTTTCAGGGCGCCGCCTATTCATCACCGACTCTTTGGCCAAGGATAAATCATGGCGTATCGCTTAACTGACTGGGACCCAATACTCTATTCAAGCCTCTTCCGCCTCGCTCACCGACTGCAAAGAAGATCAAGCAGCAAACAAGCGGCTCCGGCTTCCGGCCCACAAGGCGGTGCCGCGAGCCGTCGTTCGGAAGCGAGGGGCCAAATGCCAACGGCATTGCCAAGTACACGACGGTTTGTTGTCAAGACATGATGCCCAAAGAGACAACATGGCGCGAGGATACTAGGGAATCCCGCGGCCCAGGTAAATTGCATTACCCCTTTTGCAGCCACCAAACGGATACTATTTTAGATGATAAAAAAAAGGAAGCAGTTCCCAGACCCGAGTCCCGTTGGTGTGCAATTTGGTGCCTAACAAATACCTGTACAAGTACGTACGAGTACGCCCAAAGATACGTGGATGCCAAAATGATGCCTTGTAAAGCAATCTGCGAGTTGCGTCAAGTGGGGGGCCTCCTTCGCGGAACGGCTTGGAATACAAGGGAATGGAAACACGGGTGGTTGAAGACAGAGGAATAAGCTGGAAAAAGGAAAGAGAGCCATTACAAGTGGCTAGGCGCCGTCTTTGTGCGCGCTCGGCCGTAAGTGTTAACCTACCTATGTGCTCGTAGTCATCTCATCCCACAGGTGAGACCCCAAGCAGCCAAGCAGGCGTGACACAATGTCTTGCGTCGTGCAGCGCGCAGATGATATCACGAGGATCGTCCAGTTCCGAGGGAACAAAATGGCCGAATCTATGTAGCGGCTCGATTTCTGGCGACGGGCTGCGGGGCGGGAGAGATCTTTGCGCCAGGGATGCCTTAGTAGATGGTGCGGTATGGTTAAGATTTGAGTTCTTCGCTGGGCCTGTCGTACTAAGCACCTCAATGCGACATGATTCCAGAGCGTCGGCTCCTCTCCCATTGTTTCAGTCGGTTGGTAATCTTCTCATGATCTGCATCTCCTTTGGATGGCTCGAGTGTTAGTGCGCGAGCTGCGAAACGAAATTTCAAGTACGTACATGGTTCCAAATGTCATATAAGCGCAAATGGTTACACCTGAGCAATGTCTCAAATCTCCTTTTCTTCTCCGCACCGGTGTGGAAGAGGAAGCATAATCCCTTCGCAACCCCAGCATCTTCTCTCCACGCTACTTACGGAGTAGGTAGTACGGTTGCGCGTGTACTTCTTGGTACTTGATCGAGGCGCCGAATCTGCGTCGTGTCGTGTCGTCGTGTGTCGTGTCAACAGTTTGGCGCAATGCGCAGAGAGAGAGATGAAATCTGCCTATCCACATATTGCTGTGCAAGAGATATCAATGCGTCGCACAACATATATGAATATTGTGCCTTGGGACGACAACAGCCATCATATAGCTCCCTGCTTGTTTTTAGGTATGCACACTTTAGTCACGTACACACTCACATACCTATATACTAGGCTGCCTTCGTGCCTTACTTGGGCCTTTTAGGGACGCACACCAAGGCCGCGGTCCTTTTGAACTGAATGAAGCAGCAAAACAAGATCAAGAGACCCGCTCTGATGCCCAACTCACGCCCCTTTTCGGCCTATCGTCAGTCAGTCGTGTGTGCTTAGTTGTCACCGTCAGGATGCCCCGCCGTCATCCCGTGCTCACTTTTTTTTTTTTTTTTTTTTTTTTAACCCTTCCCTGCTGCTTTCTTTTTTTCGTTGACTTCTTAGCCTTTCCCTCCCTTCCTTCGGGGCTTAGATTTTCGACCCTTTGTACTCCGTATTGTACAGGTATTGTTGCGTGTATGTATTGATACACGATTCCAGGCGCAGGGTTGGAAGCAATGCGTTGGCACTTCGCTTTTAGATCCCCAGAGTCGAATGGTTCAGACTTCGCGATGCCGCTTGAGTGGGTGGTAGTACATGGCATACAGCGACTTCAGCCTTAACACGCATTAAGTGGCATCACCGCTAATGCAGTCGTCGTGTGCTCCACAGACCTGCACCACAGAACTGTAGTACATTCGTGTTTAGCTGACATTGAGATCCTGCGGTATGGGCTCCAAACGCGGGTGGATCACCAAGAATAAATGACCGCTCCAAAATGAAGGAGGCGGAAGAGGAGAGACAGTCTTCTGTGACAGAGTCGTGCTGAAAAAGAAATTAATCGGCGCCAACGTGATGTGGGCTTCTCATCGCTGGACATTCAGACGCTGTTTTCCCATCTGCCACTCGTGTTGTGATGGTATTATGGCCTAGCAGCACCGAGTACTCGTAATCCGCAATTTTGCTCTACACAGAGGTATCGACCAGCCTAGTAGGAACTAGTAATTGTCAGCTGGACCTCCTTCGATCTACTACTCACGTCTCCAGTTGGTTCGTCGCCTAACACATCCACGCCAAAGGCATGTGCACTTTGTATGTATATGTGCGCGTATGCACATATAACAAACGCCCATAGATGCACGCCCGCCCTGCCAGCAATCTCGGCATCCCAAGGGGGAAGCATCCTAGTGGCTGGCTCTTGCAACACAACCTCAGCGCATTCAAGAATACCACTTGGTATACGTTGACAGGTAGCCGATGTTGCAGACAGCCTCCATACCTGACGGCATATTGGTCCCAAGTAATATGCACGTATGCACCCATAGCTCAGGAGAGTGATCCCTTTCAGGTAGTCTCGCAGCCAGAACGCCGGTTCGGTTCCTCTCTCTTCTTTTTTGTTTCCATCTCTTTCTTTCCTAGCTTCCCCATCCGTATTTTCATACGTACCCACTCAGCCCTGCTGCTTAGATGGGAGGGGCCATGTATGTGTTTGCCAGCAACTGGTAAGCTGGCGACAAGGTGTTGAGACAACTCATCGAGCCATGAACTTGGTGCCCGGGATTGGGATCCGGCGGACACGCCGGCACCACCAAACGCCAGCAATTCTGAAAGCTGTACTCCGTATGACTCTGTATTTCTGGCTGACAGCGTGGATGGGACCTGCTCCGCACATGCATTAGCACTGCCTGGATTGCCTCGGAGTACAGTAAATGTTAATGGGTAGCAAACTTATAAGAGCCGCGTCACACGGACTGTCGACCGGGGAATCAGTGGTTCACGGCCGAGCTGGCATGAAGGTGAGTACGGAGCACGGAGTGGCTGGTTGCGCGACAGCGCAGAAACTTGGCTTTGACGGCTGCACACCCCCAAAGCATATTGGCCCAAAGCAGGAGTGCCACAGAGCCACAGTCGTATGCTTTGGTCGGCAGAGATGATACCAAGATAGGCAGAAAAAGAGATTTCAGCAGTGAGAGGATGAGCAGTGCTGATTTGTATGCACCAATTGTATCGGGTGGGTAAGGGTATTGAGGATGACTGAATCCCCCTGGTCGTTCGGCAGACGTATCAAGACTCAGAATCCAGCAGCGCCGATACTTGGGAAAATGGAGCCCGGTGTCGTCCCCCTTGTCAGCCTCTGCTGAACGGCTGTTGTATTGCTGAAGCTGGTGAGCGACGGATCAGCCATCGTGCCCATTGTGGCCCAAGAAGTTGTTTTTTTAGCCATCCATGCATGCAACGTGTATGTGGGTATGCTTCCTGGTGTGGGTGGTTTATATGCCTGTATGCATGGCCGCAGTACTTTGGAGGTGAAGTCGGAGATGCTCTATCACGACATGTCTATCTTGTCTTTCTTTCTGCCTGTCTTGTCTCTATTGCCTTTTCTCGATACCTTAGGCACCCAGCCTGTCTTTTGACGTCAGTACCTCTACATGTACGGTACCCAAGACATAAGACATCCCCATAATATTTGTACGCATCTCTGGTAAATGGAAAGTACAAGTAGCAGCTATCGGCAAGGGCGAACAGCTGCCTCCATACAAAATAGGTGCACTGACCTTAATCTGTCCGGTGTGGGGCTCGCCGGCAGTAGTGCCGCGTTTGCACGGCGGTGGCTTCCTCGTCTTCCTTGTCACTCCAGTAGGTCAAGGTACTAAATAGGGCCTCTGTAGTACGGGGTAAGGGGTATGGAGAAGTACGAGGTACTATGAGGTACTGCCCTCCACGCCGCGTGGTTTGAGCTGGGACCGGGTATCGAGTACGGGGAAGATACCTATTCAGAGTTGCCAGGGGCAGGGGCAATGACTTTGGACGTCGTCGTGCCTCCCATTGGCATGGCGGCTGAGATCCGGCCTAATGGCGCTAACAAGATGCATTGTGCCTGCCCTGTGTTTTCACTTTGGGATATCACTCGGCGGTGCCATCTTTCTACTCGTCGTGTGCTCTGCTGATAGGTTTTGATATTGCCGAGACCGAAACCTGTCCTGTATCAGCAACTTCATTATTCATTCGGAACCTGGAGAACGAACAAAAGCGTGTCTCAGACATCGGCCTCCGAATGTGGCCATGTCAAGCTCTCGCGCTGGGAATAGGCGAGCAACAAGACGGGACGAGATGAACGTCGAATGCTACCTCAACGCAGCACAGCACAGCACAGCACCTACAGCGCATCGCTCCCACACACACGCACTGACAATTCACACCCCACCCTCCTACTGGTAGACTCGAGCTCAACCTTGAAATTACATGGACTCCATCTATTGGCATCTCATACACCAATACTTTGCCGGTGCAGGGGAGTCAAAGTCGGGCCAGAAAAAAGAAAGCAGACAATCACCATCCACCGACCAGCCCCAGCAAATGATCCCGGCCCCATCACACTCGTCCGCCTCCAACAGAACAGCTGCTTGAATTGAAGCTTGCTTCTTTGGCCCCATGCCCGCCTTGTGCTCCCCATGCTAGTCGTCTTTTTTTAACCCCCGGTCCTGGGCTACATGTGGCAGAGAATCCAACAGCAGCGTCAGAAAAGTTAATGACCCTCTCTGCTTTTGCTTCTGCTCGGCCACCATCTCCCCCTTAACGTCGCCGATGGACCAGAATAGAAACCCAATGGACATATGATGGCATATAGAGAGACGCCTCCTTGTACGCCTTGCCGTCCATTGTAATATTTGTACTCCCCTTTGCCTTGACCGTTGTCTAGGCCCTCTTACATGCAGTCTGCCGCAGCCGCTCCGTGTCAAACACGCCAACCCTGAGCTGCAAGCATTGACAGCGCAATCACCACCTCGACGCCTAAATTTGATACCAAGACTCTCGTTTTTTTTTCTCCGGCCCGCCTGCATCTAATTCCTACTAGCTTCTCACCGGCTGCCACATCACACATACGGCTGCTTCTCATCTGCTGGGGCCCCCTAGTCCATCGTCTCGGATGATTCATCCTCGTCCACTTGTTCTCTCCACCAAGGTCAAGAAACAAGACCAGCCCCCGTCAGGCCGAGTCCACCACGATATAAGACATCGCGTCTGCGCCGTCTGAACCACAGACTCCTCTCTCTTTTCCATCCCGCCATCCCCAGACCAGTGCTTTGACTGTCTTGATCAACGCAAAAGTGCTCAGATTCACCCCACACGCCGCCTTTCCTGCTTTGGATACAGATACTCCCTTGAGAGTCGCCATCCATCCCTCATTCCAGACTTTCGCTCGATCCGCCATACTATATAATTCTTATAAATTCTGCCACACCTCACCTCTCTTCTCTTCGACCATTGGCCTCTTCGACGCTCGACACTATCATATACGCAGTCTTCTTCTCGCCCCTCTACTTTACCTCGACCTCGAGCATTTACACTACACCAATCACACTCATCCACCACCTAATACCCACAATGTCGTCCACCACCTCTTCTGCTTCTTCCTACACCTCTGGCTCAACCTGGCAAGAGCGCCTTGAAGGTACGAATGGCCACATTTGCCATTGGCCTTCATCTTGACACGACTGACCTGTTATATAGAGGCTTGCCGTGATGCTCAGATCATGCCCCCCACTTTCCAGATTGTGTCCGATCGCCGAGGTATGCCACACATTCCCTCTTGCTAACCATTAGGCATTTGATTGCATCCATTGGCTAACAGATTCTTGTTTTCTAGGCGGCCGAACAGCTTGGTCCAGCCAAGTCACAATCCGGGGCCAGACTCTCGCAGCACGATACTGGTACGATGGCAAGAATCTCAACAACGCCAAAGAAGATGCCGCCGAGTGCGCCCTGAACTGGCTGAGCAGGGCGGCTTGGTGAGCAGTCACCGCTACTTGCATGCCCAGTAGCATTGTTCGCTGGTGCAACGGAATTTTCGCTGCCCGCCACTACATGTCGAGGATGCAGCTCAATGCCTTGCATACCTGGCTTTTCATTCCTTCTCTTTTTCTACTTCTTTCGCTCTCTTTCCATTTTCTTTGTAGGGTTTCTCATCATGTTTGGAGTTGGAGTACAGAGAAAGAAAGCCTTCCACCGTGGGGTTATAAAGAAGACGGCTATGGGAACGGCGCAATTTGCAATTTTGCCATGTTTTGGAAAATTCTCTCTTGATAGATCGAGAATCCTCTCTCTTGACAGATCGAGAATCTTCTCTCTTGACAGATTGAGAATCTTCTCTCTTGATAGATCGAGAATCTTCTCTTGTGGCCTTTGCCTTGATTGCTCAATACCCTTGGTGGCCGCTCAGTCCCGATCAACAGCATTGTCGGTGGAAGATAACAAAAAAGGGCGGCACACGACCACAGAAATCCTTGTCACGCTGCGTTGGCATCGCGATTGCGAAGGTGGAGTTTATTGTATTGGACTAACGAACTTGTTCATTTGTCTGTTTTGTTTTGCTTTTTTGCTAGGGTTTTGATATGATTTTTATCTGGTCTGTTTTGGTTTGGTTTGATTTTATCAGTTGGGAGGGCTATTTCACTTCGCATTTCGATCTCAATATCAGGAAACACCAAAGACGAATGCTGGATTATGACGAATTCAAGAATGATGGAAGAATGGTGACTGGCGCATAGCCCAATAACGAGAGTGGAAGGTTGATACTAATAATTACCATGTTTGCCAATTCAATTAAAAAAAGGACTCTCCGCATTGGAATCGCATGACCTAGGAATGGGCCAACAAGTGAGCAGCTCCAAAACTGCTAGGTGGTATACTTGTGCTTCGTACACCGTAAAAGCGTCCGTATCCCAGACTTGAGCGAGTGGTTACGGTAGGACGAGGTCATGTGGCCAAGGAGGAAATGAGAGCCCCGACCTTGGCGTTCAAGGGATGGGCAGCTGCCAGTCAATGCTGTGGAACAAGCTGCAAGGATTGCTCAGATTCATCCGTCAAGCCATCTCAGATGAGCATGCAAGGATGGACATCGTAGCGGGATGACATAAGCGAGTTTGGAGCAGTGGGAGTTGGATTCGGCCCGGAATTGTTCCGATCGGCACAGCGATGGCGGATGGTGGGCGGCTGTAATTTTCATGGAGGGACATTGGAAGGCGATCACGCGAAAGTGTCGACGACGAAGAATTGCGCCTTGGGAGCCCATTCGGTAGCACGGAGCACCACCATGGCTTCAAGATTGAAGATCTGGGGTGCCTGCAGGACTCTGGCGGTCCGGACGCAGCCCGTCCGCCTTGCGGCTCAGCCATTCCTAGCCCAGGCTTCATCGACTCGATTCTATGCCGACGATGCGACCAACAAACCCTCCAATTCTCCGAGCGGTGCAAAGAGAGAAGCTTCCGGGTCGGTTTCGAAATCAGAATCGAGAAGTACCAAGGCTACTGAGGGTGCCTCTGGAGAATTGACCCAGAAAGCCTTGCAAGAGGTTGGATGGTTCCTCCCCTCCCCCACACGTAGAGTGTACCCCAAGTGCTGACCAGCTGGGAACGTAGACATCTTCATCACAAGCGTCATCTATTGAAGCGCTAGACGATGCGACCTTGGAACAAATATTATATGGCGGTCGACCCGTAACAAGTCAGCGGGAGGGCGGCTTGACAGAGGCGCAAGAGGAGGCTCTATATCGCGAGGGTGTCATTCCCCCACCAGAGCAAGCGGAAGCTATTGTTGCTGCCGGGTCACAGTCAACAGTCCCCGTTGGCACAGAAGTGCAAAACGCCGGCCATAAGTTTGGTCTTCCCCAAAAGCCCTATCCGGACGGGTTCCATGTCAAGAAGCGATACCACCCCGTGCTGGAGCAAATCACCAGGCTCCTGATGCGCCATGGAGAACTCAGCGTTGCGCAAAGAGTAAGTCATGATACAGACCGACATATTACCAGCTCAGAATACTGACTAGCTTTAGAACATGGCTTCTGTCATGAACTTCTTACGAACGTCGCCCGCCCCCATATACAGCCCGAAATTCCCCCTATTACCAGGGACTCCGCCCGCCGCCCACCTCCCTCTTAACCCCGTCCTCTACATCACAATTGCCATCGACTCGGTTGCGCCGCTCCTCAAAGTAAGGAACATTGCCGGCGCTGGCGGAGGTGGCCGTGCCCTGGAACTCCCTGTCCCCCTCGCCGTCAGACAGCGCCGAAGGATGGCGTTCCAATGGATCCTGGACGTTATCAACAAGAAGCCTTCGAAGGGCAGTGGGCGAAACCAGTTTGCCCATCGGATAGCTGAGGAGATCATCGCCGTGGTGGAGGGCAGGTCGAGTGTCTGGGAGAAGAGAAAGCTAGTACACAAGCTTGGCACTGCGGCTAGAGCCAACGTGGGGTCCAACAAGCTGAAGACGAAGAAGAAGAAATAAACGACATGATGCGACGGCGGATTTGAATGTATATTAGATGTGTATTCTACGGCAGCGAACTAGAAAAAAAAAAGAGGTGGGTTCATGATAGGCTTTGAATAGGCTTGTACATTACATTAGGTAGTAGAACAACCTGCGAAACCAAGTCAAAGCAAAAACAGTATCAGTTTCAACACTTCAACGTATGTATATATTGTCCATTGAATTGATGCTTTTTATATGCACGCGCACTGCAAACACTGGCTCCATATCAAGTATAGATCAGCATATAAATGCACATCACGACGCCCCTCAAATCCGGCCTGCTGTAGGCCTATCGCCTGCATGTGACCAACAGCCCGGCTCTAATTCATAAAATACGCACACCCAAAATGTAGAGCAACTGGGAGGCCGGCCCCCGATCCGGGTAGATCAAGCCCATTTTTAAGGTTAATAGGACCAGACAGACCAAAGAATAGTCAGTCGCACGTTACCACCAAAAACACCCAATGAGAACACTCTGAGGCCAGCCGTTTAGCGGAGTAGCACAGGGCAGTGCAAAACCATCCAGGGCAATTTGATACAAATTTACTGAAGCGGGCACGGAGTTGAGTTGAGCCATACGATACTTGCAGGCTGGGCAGGTTACACAGTGAGGAGCGATAAGCTTCTGATTCTCCTCGTTTAACGGCGGTGGCGAAGAGGTTGAGGCTAGCATTCTCGTTGGCTGGAAAACCTGCCCCCTTTTTTTCTGACCAGGTATGCACGAGGGCATGCAATGCGACTTGCTTTGCTCCCTTGCGTCCCCGAATTAAACTTAATCGCGATGCTGCTGTGCTGCCGTGCTAAGGGAAAGCCACGGGCTGCTAACGAAAGGCCGGGCTTGTTTAGGGGCGTTGGGGGCCAAAGATGAATTCTCACGACGGCCCTCATCGCCTCTATGTAAAGCCTGGGCATCAAATTGGATGGATTGATGTCTAATAGCACCCGAACCTTAACAGCACGTAGTTGGAGAATAGGCAGTAGACTAGCAGTACAGTAGCAACATAGTCCGTCCAGTAGCTTCAGGACCTGCTAGCACAGCTTGTTCCGCTAAACGGAGCTTCGTCACTGCCCTACAAGCCCCTCCTCTCTCACTGGAGCTTTTTAGGCTCCCCCCAGGCTCTCCATCTTCTCCCGTCTCGGACCTGCTCCGGCTATCATCTTCTAGACGTGCAACCACCGACTCCAACAGACCTGGTCAAAACAAAATCTACCAGGTAGCACAGTTTATTTGACGCATTTTCACCCGCCCTCAACCAAGTGCCGCTGAGAATATCGCTACAGCTGCAGCCGCTGAGAGGGGAACAGAATATCAAAATTCGAAAATCACACTCCAAGAAGAAAAAAGGGCCCACAGCTTCCCCGTCTTCTCTCCCCTTCTCCCTCCCGGCTCTCCATCGTGTGCCTCACCGGATCCAAGTCCGCTCCTGAACATCGTCCCATCGCCCAGCGCCTGCGCCATGATCTGAGAGGCGCCGCGCACCCGTTGCTTAGCCGCTTTCCTGCTCATGCACAATGCTCCTTTGGCCTCCAACTCGGACCCAATCGACTCGCCGTCGACTTAATCGAAAGCTGCCCCGCTAGGATTTGCGGCGGCCTCCCACCCGTTACACATTCCCCATCGAAGCTATCGCAGCATCAATCTACCGGATCCTGCCGCGGCGAGCAGCACGTGTCTAAGGGCGTTGAGAGCAATTAATTCGGCACATCGGCCGTCACCCATTGCCTGCTCGCGGGCCATCGTCTTCCGTCTCCTGTCCTCGACAACAGCGATTGTCTGGACACATCTGCGATAACAATCGTCTCCTATCCTACAAACAAGATACAAGCCTGCCGGCTTCAACCGTCACCATGGCGAACAACAATAATAATAAATTTCTTCCCATGAGTATCGATGCCATGCTCGATATGGAGCGGCAAGAGGTTCTGGCTCTGCTGGAGCGATCTAATGAGGCTCCTGCTCCGTCGGCAAGGGGCGGTCGGTCAGATTCGCCGTACGCAGCGCGTTCTCCAGTTCGGAGCATGCTGGACATTGCCGAAGAGGAGATCCCCCCTGGCAGCACCTCTTCGTCTTCCAACAGGACTCCCACTGCCACTCAGGGCCCAGTGAGAAGCATGCTGGATGTTGATGCGCCGCCCTCTCCACAGCTGGTCCGCAGCATGCTCGATGTTAGTGGCCCTGTGCCGGACTCTCCTAGGCGGACGGGTAGAAGCTCAACTCCAAGCTCTCCTCTGATGCCCCCCAGTGAACCCTTTAGACCGCAACAATCCTCTGGTTTGGCGCCACATCCGCGAAGTAGATCTGATGCTAGCATCAAGTTCGCCGAGCCTGCACGTGGCCGCCGAAACGATCCGATTGCCAACTACCAGTTTTCTAGTATATACTCGCATGGCTCGGGTTCCCAATCCTCGGTGAAATGGTCGTCTTCAAGAAACAGCAAGCGAGAGAGCGGAGGGTCCCTAGGAGATGTCTTGAGAGGCTCCGACAGTGGACTTCAGCTTCCTGCGGATAGAGGCCGATCTCCGTTTGGTGGCTCTCGCCTTTTCAACAATAAGTCCAAGTCACCCCAGACTCAAAATCGTCGTTGGGGAAGTAGGTCTCGATCACCGGCGACCTTTTCCACACCACAGCTGCCCCCAGGCCAGGCTCTGTTGAATGATGGCAAAGTTGTTAACCTCAATAATGCCTACCGGAAATTGTCAGATGCGAATCTCATTCAGTCTAGCGGAAGCTTGGCGCAACTGGCTATGCGAAAAAAGTCTGGGGAAGCTGGGGAGGGCAGGCTGGTCAAAGACTATGTTGGGCCGGATGGCGAGCAGCTTGGCTCGAGTGACGAAGAAGAAGAGGAGTCATCTGAAGATGAGGATAGAGGCCGCAAGAAGTCTCCTCGGTCTCTGATACATGATACCGAGCCAGACAGCAAACAGCCCGCCGCCGGCGGCAGCTCACAATCTGGGGGCCGACAGGCACTGAGCCTGCTCGCGGCGGCGGAACAAGAACGTAAGCGAACCGAAGAGGCCTCGTCGAACGCGGGCGGCCAAAAGATGACTGACTTTGTAAACAGGATCGCAAGTGGCATCTCAGCAAGCTCAATACCAGTACCGTTCCTTGTTTGAGGAGCCCGAGATCAAGGTGACAACCGCCACTGGAGACACTACAAAGCCCTCCAAGGCCAACAGGGGCGTTCATCCTGTTACCAGCTACGACCAAGGGCCGCCATCGAGGACGCCTTCTGTAATGGACTCAGATGAGGAAGCCGACATGGACGACATCAAGAGGGCACAAAACCTGTCCTTCACCATGACCAACATCTTGGAAACGCCAGAAGCGCACCGCGCCATTCGCATCATCTACCGCGGAGACTACACTAGAATGGTTCAGGCCGCCGAAGAAGAGAACCACAGGCTGAGAAAATACCTGGTTGCGACCGATCTTAGTGATGAATCAACGCATGCCCTCGAGTGGGCGATTGGTACAGTTCTCCGAGATGGCGACACCTTGGTAGCCATCTACTGCATTGACGAGGAGACGGGCATCGTCACGGGAGAGGGTTCTCTGGTGCCAGATGAGTCAAAGGCGATGAAGGAGCAGGCAGCGGCCATCAACCTGATGGCAAACACAAAGCTGGTGCCGGGGCAGGTGAACTTGGTCTCTGAGTTTAAGCGCAGCTCAGGCTTTTACCTACGGGGCGATTCCAACGCTGGTACTCCAAGCGGCTCGCCCGCGCCGCTCTATCGGGGTGATCGCTACAAAGCCGAGCAGGAGCGTAATCGCGCGGTCCAGGAGATTACAGATAAGGTGCTCCGTCTCCTGAGGAAGACTCGGCTCCAGGTCAGGGTGATTGTAGAAGTCCTGCACTGCAAGAACCCCCGGCATCTCGTGACCGAGGTAATTGACCTTGTCAATCCCACTCTGGTTGTGATTGGGAGCCGAGGCCGAAGCGCGCTCAAGGGGTATGTGTCCTGCTTGAGCTTTATTTCCAGAAGAGGAGGGTTCGCTAACCAAAGACGTAGTGTTATTCTGGGGTCCTTCTCCAACTATCTGGTTACTAAGAGTTCGGTGCCGGTCATGGTTGCACGCAAGAAACTACGCAAGCAGTCCAAGTACAAGCGGACGCCGGTGAAGCAGGTGAACAACATCAGCAACCCGACGGCCAGAAGTTTGGCCAACGCCAAAGTAGACTAGAAGTCCGTCAAACGGCAAAGCCCTTGAGCCTGCCAAGCTTCGTGGATCTTGGCCGTCTGGGGCAAACGCAGAGAAGACTGATATCGCGGCTTTTTATTTTCCCCACGCCCCTCCATTCCACACAAGGGTGAGGATGTGAGGATCTGTGACCGGGGGAGGGAGAGAGTGAGCCAACCACATCTTGAGCTAGTTGACCACGGGGGACAAGCGCACGTTACTATTGTATAAACTGGGTAGTTCAAGGGACGACTAGCAGCAGCGGAGCCAAGGCGCGAGACGGCGTTGTCTTTTTTTCCCTTTTCTTCTTCTTTTTTATCAAGTATCCTTCTTACTCATTTTAGTCTCTCTTTGGGACTTAAGTTGCTTTTTTATCAAGGTGTGATGGGTTATGAAGTTTGGGCGTGCTGCTTCAAGGGCAAATCGGGTAGGAGTTGAACCAAACAGGGCGATGATAAAACCACAAATGGAAACATAGCGTCGATTTCTTTTCTTCTTAGCCTGCTCATCTGATACACTCACTAGCTTAATGCAACTGCGTCATATAGCATGCACGTGCTGAGTCCCTTGTATGAGCCATAATCAGCAAAGTGCCGTATAACTGCCCGTAGAAGCATTGTTGAGCGTACGGTGAGAGATGACTTCTCATGTGACTCTGTTTAGCTCGGGTTTTTGGCAGAGACTGGGTGGGGCGTCTTTTTGGTGATGGTTGATGCTGCACGGGAATAGGAATATTAAAGTAAGGTAAGGTAAGGTAAGGTATTTGCTAAGGTATGGAGTACCTGCTTGGTAGATCGATGGAGCATTCGAGTGGAATGTACAGCGTACCTAGTCTCTACAAAGACAAGTCGACGGAGTGGAATAAGGGTGCTAAGATGCAGTATCCGTAGGAAGGCATCTGGCTTCTAAGACTTACAAGGATGGAGGGGAATCAGAAGGGTCCGCACCTTTGGACGATCCGCGGGTGACGAGGATCGACTGCGAGTGTGGTGGCATGTCTTTTTTCCTTTCTTTTTTTCTGCGGGCGCCTCTCCCGTCCAGAAAGCTTAGATTTTCTGCGGTTGTGGCACTACTAAGTGAGTTAGTTTAGTTTCCCTTGGGTCTGACTTCCTGCACCCTTTTTTGTCTCGCCCTCGGATGAGGAAAAGCGAGCAAGCGAGGGAAAAAAGCAAAGAATGGGCGCCAGGCCAGCTCAAGGGAGGCAAGGAGGGGTGGTGTGGCATATCCCACGAGATACTGTAGCTTGGCTTGTCTGAAAACAACGGGGCGATGCCAACTGCAAAGTGCGTGCATGTACTTCTACTCGTACATATCAATTAGTCTAGCCACGGAGAAAGTAGGCCGAAGAGACGGGAGAGGTGCGAGATGCCACAGGACAGGCTGCTTTTCATCATGGAGGGGTGGCGAAGCTCGGCTTGGGGAGAAGGAGAAGAAGAAGCCCACTAATTGCGGGGTGATAAGATAACGGGAGCAGCCTAGTGGCTGGAAAGGGCCAGAGGGCGGGAAGATGGACGGACTGGAGCGAGCAATAGCATTGAAGCAGCAGACAGACAAGACCAAGAACAAAACCGCCACCAGCCAGCCGTATCTTGTCATTGCTGTTGATGCGATGCTGCAGGTAAGCTATGGCTGCATCGACGAATGAGCGGATTGCGCTCTCTCACGCTATTCCGGCTCTTTCTGCGGTTGCATGGAGGACACGGCACATACGAGTAGAGTACGGTACAGTAGTGCTGCTGCAGCCCGCCATGGTGGCATCCTGACACTCTGCCCGTTCTGTTCTGGGGCCATGGCGGATTGACAGCAAGGACAGGCAGACACCAGCCAGGCATTGCATTGCCAGGTGGGGGTTCGAGCTGGAGGGACCATGGACGGATCATGGCGGAGGGGGGAGGAGAAGGGAAAGGCAAGACACTGCTGGGTCCCCCAGGGAGAGCGAGCAGAGCAGAGCGACTCAACCAAGGGGAGGGGGGTGGCCTGTTCAGATGGTCTGAAACGGCGGACGGAGATGTGAGCAGCACGCCTGATTGGCCGCGCCGGCTGGGTCAATGTCGTGCCACGAGGGCGGCCCAGCCTCTCACGATTGCTGCCACCCCAACACGGTCAGCCATTGCGCGAAGGGGAGTGGCCGCTGCCGGGGCTGGCGCCAATCTTCCAGTCACGACTGCAGGGCTGGGGGCTTGGGTCGAGTCCCAGTGTTGGGAGAGGAAGCTCAGAGTTGGGTACGAAGGGGGAGGGGATCTGGGCTTTTTTGCAGAGTCAGAGCAAGGGAAAGACGATTGTTCGGAAACAAGTCCAAAACAAAAACAAGAACCGAACAAGAGGGGAAAAAAGAAGAATAGCCGACGCTGACGCCGTTGCAAGTTGGAAATAAGAAGACGCCGAAAAAAAAGCAAGGACAAGCCGACGATTCATCGCCCGTCTGCCGCTCTCCCGCACCATCGATCGCTGCCCACTTCCACTGCCAGTGCCAGTACCAGGGTTGTTCGGATTTCCTGACGTCTTCCCTCTTCTCTTTCTCCAGTTCTCTCCTTGCAGGCCACTGCGGAATCGACCGAGCGGGACTATCTAAGGTATTTAGCTCGTCGACCTTGGGAAGAAAGCCTGCCTGGGTCGACCGACCCTTTTCCCCAACCTGCCAGTCATTCCAACCACGCCTACGGATAACTAGTACCGTGTACATTCGCACATACTCCATCCAGACAGACACACGGCGTACACATACACCTACCGCACTGCCGGGGTCTGGACAACGCGAAGACTGACTGGAGTTGCAAGGCCAGGCCAAGCCCACGGCCGACTACCGACCGACACACCTTTCTTTAGTCCCATCCCGCTGGGCCTTGTCCGCCCTCAGACTCTCCCATGTATTCGCTTTTGACGGTGAATCAGCAGGTCTCCCTGATCAGCGTCACTGTCACTCCCAGCACCTTTCTGGCTGCGCTGCTTGTTATTCTCGTCTTCGTCAGCTTCTATCTTCCACAGCTGCCATCGTTCAACCTGCCACGAATCACCCTACCGCGCTTCTTAACCGCCGCAAACACCAACGACAACACATTGCCGCCGTCGCCCATCTCGCCCTCCCGACAGCTTGTACTGCGCGACCAGTCGCTGACCGTCTACCGCCGCGACAGGAAGGACTCAACATCCTCATCATTCAAAGACCGCTTCAGAAAGGAACCCAAGGACCACTACAAGGACTACAAGGAGAGGGACTACTACGCCAAAGAGAGCGACCATGGCCGATCCCCAAGAAAGGCTCGACGCCTCATTACGGGATTTCGAGACTCCGGCAAGCCCGCTGCTATCTACGACGAGGAACTCATCCGTTCTCCCCCCCAGCGAAGCGGCGATAGAGGACGATCTCCTAGCGGACCTGGACGTCGCGTCCGCAGGTTCCTATTCTCCTCCAGCGTGGCGGAGGCTCGCCAACGGTAGTCGAAGCAACGGTTTCTGGCGGCCGCCGTCGCATGATGCGCTCGGCGCAATGGCTCCGATGCGCCTGGCCATGCGCAACACCCCGTTTAGCGATCGCGACGACGACGACGATGACGATGACGACCTGGACCACGACCTGGACAACCAGAACGATATTTTGCAGAGGGCGATCCGCACGAGGCTCCCAACCGGCAGCATGAGCCCGGACAAGGTGAGGAGTCGGAGTCCAGAGGGAAACAGGAGCGGCACATTGCGACTCGAGGCACCGACCCCGCCCGTTCTCGAGAGGATACTGGAGTCGCCGCCGCCGACGGATAACTGTAAGTTGCGCCGCGCATTTTCCTTGCCTGCTGCTGCTGCCGCTGCCGCTGCTGCCTGCTCTGCCTGGCGCGGCCCATCTGCATCTGCGTCTTCGTCTTGGTATCATCAGACTTAGACTTGGCGCCTGACTGTGTTGTCTTTTTTATGATAGACATCCGCTTCGCCGTGCGCGCTGAAGTCCAGCAGCGAACCGAACCAATTGAAACAGCCATTGCTTTCATCCGTAAACGCTACGCCGCTCTCACTGCGTCATGGACGTCTACCCTGTTTAGTGTGCTCCTCGCCGTCTGCAGCATCACAATGTTCAAGACGCTCATCCAGGAGCCTGCACCGCGGCCGGTCGGCGATCTTGTCAAGGTCGCTGGCATTGCGCGCTCCTTTGAGCCGCTCATTTACTATTCGGAGCATGCCATTACGCAGGTGCACGACTTGCAGGCCACCAGCGTCGCTGTCTGGGACCTTGGGGAGACGGTACGGACCAGTGGAATGAAGGATGCGTCGCTCATCGTTTCCGACCTCGACGCTCTCAGCGGCGCAATGAAGACACTTGCGACCGAGATGACCAAGTTTTTCGCTGTTGTCGATGGTGACATTGACGGGTAAGTCAATGGATAGCAATCCCTCCTCCCTCTCTTATTCTTATCGTCTCATCTTTCTTTCATCCTACCCCATCTCCCAATTGAGTCTTCTTCCCTTTCCTTACTCCTCGTGTGACCCTGGTGTGTCGAGAGAAGCAAACAGCAAAGGTTGACATGGGCGTTTGCGCCTCGTTGTACAACAGCATCCTCAATGTCATGGATTGGGCCAAGATGCATCTCAATCGCCTCCAGAGCGCTCCTTCTCCTTCCACCCTCTCCTCCGCTTACGATAACATCCACAATATGCTTTCTGAGGCTCATGTCCTCGAGGACGCCTCCGGTGCTCCCACGCCGATCGGCACGATTACTACGTACGTCTTTGGACTAAGCAACCCGCAGCGCGAGCAACGAATGGTCCAGCTACTGTTCAACGAATTCCTGTCGGTTCTCGAGGAGAGTGTTCGAGAGGAGCTTCGCTATAGTATGAATCTCTACGGTCTCTTCAACAGCATCGACCAGCATTTTCTCAACCTTGCGCGAACCGTCGCGCGCGAGACTTCCGCCCAGGAAGAGCTTCACAGCGACATGCTAGCCAGCTTGTGGGTGCGCATTCTGGGCACGCGCGCCGCCGAGTTGCGCAAGTTTGAACAGAACCGCGTGCTCCTCCGCGACGTGAGGGAAAAGACTGTGCGCAACAAGGGCATCCTGGTCAACCATCATAGCAAGCTCTTGTCGCTACAGACTTCGCTCGAAGGGCTCCGCACCAAGCTCATCTCGCCGCTCGTCCGCGGCACCAATGCCACCATCCTGACTCTCGAGGACCAGATCGACAGTTTGTCTGGCGTGAGGGATCATCTCTCGGAGATTCGACGCCAGCAGAAGGGAAAGGTTCTAGAAACGCTTTACGCCAGCGTGCCGAGCAAGCAGCAGCCTAGAAGTCTACGACTCGAGGATGGCCGGGGCGACTTCCTCAGAGATTCGTAGTCCTCCTCCCCCCTTTATTTGTGTGTTTTGTTTTCTTGTCTTTTTTTCTAAAGGCGTTGAATCAATCATTCTGTTCTGGGGGAGGGGATATACAAAACTTCTCTGCTATTTATCCTTATTTTTCATCTTCCATGTCAGGCACAACAGCATGGCCTCATCGCCAACAGCGTGTGTTTATTTGGCCAGCGACACACTCTAGTGGAGTTACTGTTCTTCTTCTATTTTTAATTGTATCTGTTGTTTTGTATCGGTTTAAGGCAACCAAAGGCATGGCTAGGCAAAGGACCAAAGGGTAAAGGGGGTGGCTAGCTTGGCAACCACCATTTTTACGGCGCTGCAACGGGGAACGGTAAGTATATACTATCATTTTATCTCTTATTTCTGCTTTTACTCTTTCGATTTTGGTGGTTTTTCATTTTCAAGGGGGGAGTGGCAGGAAATAAGGGAGCGCACATTTAGGTGAAAAGCCGGAACAACCAAAAAAGTTTTTCACATAGATGTTCTTTTCTTCTTCATTCCTTTTTTCTCTTCTTCTTTTTTTTTCTTTTTCTTCTCTCCTTTTTCCTTTTGCTTCATATCTGGGCGTGGATTGTTCTTCTCTTCATATGGCGTTTCTTCTTTCTTTTTGTTTCTGTGAGTTTACCTGCAAGTCAAGCGAAATCCTTTCCTCTCCTTCCTATTTTCCTCCTCAAAAACTCTCCTTACATTTCTATCTATCTCATGTTCTCACATATTGTAGTATCTCAAATGTACTCGGCATGTGTGGTATTTTGTGTATTTCCAGTTATCGGTCAAAGGGCAGGGCGTTATTTTCTTCTTTCTTCTTTCCTTTTTCATTTATTTTACAACTCGGTGCCAAGGTTCGCCTTTCTTAGATAAAAACGTGAACACGTTCTTGGTCGGGGCGCTGGGCTTGGTTGGGTATGTAACCAGTAGTTCTACCTTCTAGGTTTGGCAGTGTCAATTGAAAGCAATTTCGTATCCTTTACAACGTCTCGTCTATACAAGAACTCTTTTCTCGATAATAGAATGCGTAAGTAATGTTCGTATAAATCCAGCTGTAACAAGTCATTGGATGTCTAGATCAAAAGGAGGTTCACAACTCCACACTTCACCATTCACAGTTTAATAAGGCACACACACACAAATTGTTTAAGAACATGTTATCTATTAGAAAATTCCTAGAGTCCTATCCGTATCAGCCCCTGCCTCCGTTATTTTTGCCAGTGAGAGTGGACCATGTTCATGGGGGTATAGCCCAGAGGCAGCCTTCATAAAACCCGCAACGCCATCCCGGTGAGCCTGATTTTTTTGCCGGCGACGTTTTTTCGTCCCGGCCAGGGCAAGGCGGCTTTCCCGCATTCCGAAAATACCACCTTCCAAACCACACAACTTTTGTCCATCCTTGAGAAAAAATATAGCAAATAAGTCTATCCTTACATGATGCAATAGACTGGGCAACCGTGGCTATCATATTGCATCCCACGTTATCATTCGGTGACTTTTGAGTCCATCTCGCACCGTAGTCAAATTTTTAAACGACAAAGGAAACGATGTTGCGTGTCAAAGGCGGCAAGACCGGCTCTACCTAAGCCTTGGTCTCCTCCTCCTTCTTCTCGGTACCAGTAGCCTGGGACTTGACGTATTCGTCGTAGACGGCCAGCGCCTCGTCAACCTTGGCCTTCAGGGCAGCTTCATCCTCAATGCTAGGGTGGAAAAGTCAGTATTACAAAGTCGTCTCCAAGAAAAAAAGGGGGGAGGGAAGCTTACAGGTTGACAAGCTCGGAGTTGTCCATCTCCAAGAGCATACCAGTGATCTTGCCAGCAAGTTCAGAGTTGATGGCCTGAATCTTGGGGAAGATCAGCTCTCCAAGAATCTGCTTCTGCTGAGCAGGCTGGGCAGCAGCAAGCTGAGACTGGAGCAGAGAGGAAGTGTTGTTGTCGCGAGCAGGCTGGTTAGGGAAGTTGCCGTTGCGACCAGCGTTGTTGTTACCGCCGTTGTTGTTGCGGCCCATGTTCTGGCGGTTGTTGGGGGGGTAGCCAGGCATTCCACCCTGGACATTAGGAGGCATGCCGGCGATGTTACCACGACCACCCTGAGGAGCGCCACCACGGCCTCCAGCAAGAGCGGCGGCCTGCTGCTGAGCCTGCTGCATGGCAGCCATGAACTGAGGAGTTCCGGGCTGTCCAAACTGAGGAGGGAACTGGCCGGGGATGCCGTACATGTTGGGGGGGATTCCCTGGGGAACGTTGCGGCCACCCTGCTGGGGGTATCCGGGGAACTGGCCAGGGCGACCTCCCTGGACGTTGGGAAGAGGCATTCCGGGCTGGGGGAAAGGCATGCCACGGCCACCCTGGGGGATGAAGCCTGGCTGCTGGCCAGGAGCATAGAAAACGGGGGGCTGCATGTACTGCTGCGGCATACCAGCTGCCGCCGCGGCCTGCTGCATCCGCAGTTGGTTGCGAGCCTGGATACTAGCCTCAAGCTGGCTCTTGCGGACGTCCTTGCGCTGGGCGAGAGCAACGTACAGAGGCTTGTTGTTGATCATCCTCTGGTTCATCTCGGCAACAGCCTTGGTGGCATCGTCGGGGTTGCTGAAGCAGACGAAGCCGAAGCCCTTGCTCTTACCGAGCTTTTTGTCGCCCTTCTTTTCGGCCTTCTTCTCAGCGCTCTCGGCAGACTCGGCCTCGTTCTCGGGCTCCTTCTGGTTCTCCTTGTCCTTCTCCTGGTCCTTGACCTCCTCGTCGCCCTCCTGAGGGGTGTCCCTCATGACCTTGGCAGAGGTGATGGGGCCAAACTCGGCGAACATCTGTCGGAGCTTCTCATCGTCAACGTCGTCATCAAGGTTCTTGATGTACAGGTTGACACCCTGGTACTTGTTGGCCTTCTCAAGGCGCGCGGCCTCATAAGACTTTCGCAGCTCCTCTTCACGCTCATGCTTCTTCTGGGCACGGCCAACATAGAGCTCCTGGCCGCGGAAGTCCTTGCCGTTGAGGTCCTCAACAGCCTTGTAAGCAGCCTCGTGGGTGGTGAAGTTGACGAAGCCGAAACCGCGAGGCTTGCCCTCCTGGTCGCGGGCCAGAGAAGATGAGGTAACATCGCCAAACTTCTCAAACAGCTCACGGAACTCGTCGTCGGTGACATCAGGTCCAATATTCTTCACGTAAACGTTGGTGAAGTTGGCCTTCATCTCCTCGAACTTGCTCTGGCGGTCCTTCTTGGGGATGTGGTAGCCGACGTAGACCTTCTTCTCGTTGAGCAGCATGCCGTTGACATGCTTGATGGCCTGAGCAGCAGCCTCATCGGTCTCGTAGTGAACGAAACCGTATCCCTTGGAGTTTCCGTTCTCATCCTGGGCGACCTTGCAGCTGAGAATGTTGCCAAAGGCAGCAAAGGTGTCGTGGAGAGCCTTGTTATCAATGGCAACGTCCAAGTTCTTGATGAACACATTGCCCTGGCCGGTCTTGCGCAGAGCGGGGTCACGCTGGGACCACATGATACGGCAAGGGCGGCCCTTGATGAGGGTGTAGTTGAGCTCCTCCAGAGCCTTCTCGCCATCGGGGGTGGAGTTGTAGTTCACATAGGCGTAGCCAAGAGAGCGGCGGGTGACAGCGTCACGGCAGACACGGATGGAAGCAACGGCTCCAATCTGAGAGAAGAGCTCAAAGAGCATGGCCTCAGTGACGGAGGGGTCAAGCTCTCCAACGTAGAGAGAGGCCGAGTTCTGGGGGTGAGGAGCGGTGGTGGGGGTAGGAGCAGAGGCATCCTCAGCACCAGCGCTGACGGCAGTGTCGACGGCAGGAGCCTTGACATCGCCGCTGCCATTGAGGGATGTGTTGTTGAGATCGCTGGCGAGCTGGTCAACAGCGTTCGAGGCGGTGTTGGCGGCCATTGTATCGGTTGACTAAATCACGGTATCAAACAAGGCTGCAAAGAGACAGGGTCAGCGGCTGAAAGGAGGAGGAAGAGAGCAACGTGGTTCGCTGGGAGAACTCTGCCAGCAGAATACCCGGAAATCAGTATAGACTTACTGATTCAGAAAGAGAATGAGAAAGAGGAGTGCTCGGCGAGTCAGAATAGACAATCTGCAGGCTGAGCGACTTGGTGATAGAGGCAACTGGGGTGAGTTGTCTCAAAGGATAGGTTTTGTTTTGTTTTTTTTTGTTTTGTTTTGTTTTCTGCGGTGACTGCTCGTCGACGTCGCGGGGGGGCTTGAAAGTGGTGGGTAGGGTTTTTTGGATTTTTCAAATTTTTTTGGTTTTCTTGATTGAAAAGAAAAGAGCAAGAACAGAGAACTAGGTCGAAGACCGTACCTCTGAACTAACCTGCCTTTTATGGGTTTGTGTTGTTTGGGATAAAGTTGGGCGTTGTGTGGAAGAAGAGGAAAAAAAGAGATTTTTCAACCACTTGACATTTTTTTTTTCGCTGGGCTGCTAAACCTGTCTAGCGGTGGAGTGACCTTCCGTGCCTCCTTAGCGGCGAGTTGTGACTTCCTACCAGATTTATTAGGGTATCACAGTCCGGCACAGTGCAGGACACTGCCGGAGCTGCCACTAAAGCATCCTAAGAATGAGCCAAAAGGTACCAGCTGTCGTGCATAGCAAAGTAGCCGATAGCAGAAACTTCCGCGCTTTGTGCATCTCTTTGTTAGAGAAAAACCAGCAACCCCGCCTCAGCCAAGTCTCGAGGCTAACAATCGGCCTATCTGGAAGAGGGTGTGATGCAAAGTCTGCTCTTTGAAAATTCTGAGAGGCGGTGGCAGAAGCCTTGTTCTCGTGCTCATGCCTTTGTCTCTGCTAGTCGCAGCCGCAAGTGGCCACCGGGAAACGCAAAGTCTGAATGAGTTGGAATTTGCCTTTTGGTGCTACTTGCACACCTTTGTTTTTACTCCCCACGAAACAAGGGTAACAGTGGACTCACATCCGCCTTCACACTGTGTTGGTGGGATGTCAAAGGCGGTGACCCTGATTGCGGAACTCGTCTTATCTTATCAGCACGCGACACTAGCCCGCCGGATGTTGCCCCACCAGTGATGATGCTATGCTATGGGCAGCCTGCAGCAAAGACGTATCCAGGTTGATGACTGATGAAAGCTTCAGGGCTGAATCTTCTAGAATCGCCACAACAACCGCAACACCACGGAAGCATCGTTCAAGGTGTCTGTGTGGCATCTCTATCCGTGCTCACTTAATGTCTGTGTGTAGCTACTAGCAAAGTCCAAGCCGCCGCCATGTTCTCAACCTTCACAGGCAACTCGAGGCGGCCGAGGAACGTGAACCTAAGCGGACAAGCCAGCAACCCGTTCTCCAACACATCATGGACGCCCTCGGCCGTTTCGAACGCTACAAAGACCGTCTCGGATGCTCAGGCCGACAGAGAAAAGCGACAGGCCGAAAGGCGACGTCTGAAGGCGGCATCGCAGATACAGAGAACATGGCGAGGATATAGATCGCGGTCGACTTTGAGGGACCAGCACAGGCATGACTTTGATCTCATCTATCAGTCTCTACCAGATAGCGATGCTTCTCGGAGGATATATGCTTCTTTCCCTCTCCTATTGTCCTTCTTCTCGTCCAACCGAGCCGGCGACATGCAACGTCTGTCTTTATTCGTCAACGACTGTAATAGTATATCTCTACAGCAATTCAGCGACGCCAGCCGTCATCCTTCTCGCCTTCAAAAGTTAATGGTAAAGCTTGTGCAAGCTTTGGGTGTTTCAGTTTCCAAAGAGTATGTCTATAATTGCTCCTCCGAGAAACGTACAATGAGTAGATGCTGCAAGCTTGCAATACACCACAGACATGCTAACTTAGCTTGCTTAGCAATACGTCATTGGAACTACAATATCTCCTACTCCTGATCAACCACCTGGCCACCAACTTCCCTTTCACGATACTTGGATCGGTCGATGAATACTATACGGCGTTGGCCAAGTTTTGCCAAACAAGGCACGACCAAGAATGGGTGGAAATCGTGGTCAGATCTCTCTCGGCACCGTTGGATGCAAGCGCGGGAAACAGTATGTTGTCCTATTGTAGCTTCACTTCTTTCATGTGTGGCATGAGACCGGTTACTAACTCGCCTGTACATAGATTCGAATGCATATAGGGCGTTGGCGCTTCGATTTCTAACAACCCAAGATATCCATCTCTTTGAGGAAAACATTGACCAGATGGCCCAAGGCATCAACACGGAGAAGCTCGCAATGGAGATACTGGATTCGTACAACTATAAATCCGACACCTTGCCCGAAAAGGATCGCCTTTTCTGGCTCTTGGCTCATTATATTGATTTGAGCAGAGCTCAGAAGAGCTCAACTCAAAACCTAGTTCATCTGAAGGTCATTTTTACACAGTTATCCGCTTTGTCATCCGATATCAATATTCGAATAAACCCCGACGCCCTGACTACTGGGCCTCTTGTATTCCCCTCCTCATCTTACGTTTCCCGTCAACTATTGTGGCTCGTTGACAATAATGGCATTTCCAATCTGCTACATGACTTCTCCACCAGCCTGGCACAGTCTACAACCCAAGAGCTCGAAGGAAGTGAGCTCCTTGCTGGTTATATCTTGGCCTTGCTTCAAAGCTTCCCCGGCAGAGCCGACGATACGCGCATGAGGCTGTTTCTCGAGGAGATACCTGCTGCAGAGGGGCAGGTCCCCATTGTCAAGTACCTCTGGCAGATGATGACCAAGACCTCGGTGTTCCAAAAATTAAGGGCAGAGTCTGAGCGACCAGCGAAAATACTCCACAGATACTTCTATGGCAATCCAGCTCAGCCCTCGTCGCATACAGAAGAGCAAGAGTGGAGAATAATTCTGTTATTCTTGGAGCTTTACACTTTTATCCTAAGGATCAGCGATGACGAAGACTTTTTAAGCGGCATTTATCCCAAGGTTATTAGTAGCGATGTACCAAAGTCACGCACTCGATCATGCAGCTTGGCATTGAAAGATGTTGAGGCCCTCATCACTTTCCTCAAAAATACTGCATTTGCTCTGCATTATAGTGTTCAAGAGATCACCCAGACTCAAGCAGCTCTTGAGGCATCAACAAAATCTCGGTTGGACTCATACTGGGGAGACTCGTCAAGAAACGCAGAGGAAGCCAGGGGCTCCAACAAGAGCCCAGCCTCAGACGTCTCCACCAAACTCGATCTAGAGAGCCTTCGCGCCATCATTACAACGACACTGAAAATGCTCTACGAGAGAGACTCGAGGAAGCATTTTCTGTCGGCAGATCACTGGCTTATGACGAGCAAACTGGAGAAGGAAGACTTCATTGGAGCCGTCATAGCAGAAGAAGAGAGGCAGATTCAAGAACAGGCTGATGATAGTGACATGGAGGCGGATGACAGTCAAGAGCCTTCGTTTGATGATGGTTACGGACTGCATTCAACTTTTGCCGCGCAACGGCTTTCTCGTAATGTCAGACTGGAGAGGATCAAGGCTAACCAGATGCGCGCCCAAAGGGAACGACGACTCGCCGAGATGGGACCTAAATTGGAGGTATTAAAGCACATCCCATTTGTTGTTCCGTTTGAGACGCGAGTAATGATATTTCGACAATTTGTCAACCTCGACAGAATCCGCAGGGGCGGCAATCATGTGATGTTGATGGCTCCTGTGGGAAGGCATCACGCAAAAATCCGTCGTGGCCAGCTGTTTGAGGATGCGTTTGAGCAATTTTACCAGTTAGGAGAAGGCCTCAAGGACCCCATCCAGATAACCTTTGTCGACCAATTCGATACCCCTGAAGCTGGTATCGATGGTGGCGGTGTTACCAAAGAATTTCTAACGAGCGTTACGTCAGAAGCCTTTGGAAACGGGGCAGGGGGACTGGGAATGTTCACATCCAGTGGTAAAGAGCTGCTGTATCCTAATCCCACGGCTATGGATGTGCTTCGCGAATCACTGCGAAAGCAAGGGTTTTCAGAATCCGATCCTGAGTGGAGGGAGGCGGTGTCTGGTCTGCTCAGACGATACGAATTTCTTGGCCGCATTGTGGGAAAATGCATGTATGAAGGCATTTTGGTTGATCTTGCGTTTGCCGGGTTTTTCCTCTTGAAATGGCCGTCGCCCAGTCGAAAAGAAGAGAACAGTTACAAGGGTAGCGTAAACGATCTTCAAGACATGGACGAAGAGCTATACAGGGGCCTCCTTCACCTCAAAAACTATTCCGGGGATGTTTCGGCCCTGGGGCTTGACTTTACGATAACGGACCAGATCTCGGCACCGGGCGATCCTGTTGAGATTGTCACAAGGAAGTTGGTACCTGGTGGTGATGAGATGGTGGTCACCAATGACAATCGCCTACTATACATATCATACGCAGCTCGCCACCGCCTGGTCGTGCAGCCGGCTCCCCAGACGACTGCTTTCCTGCGCGGACTTCGCGAGATTATCCGGCCGTCGTGGCTGTCGATGTTTAACCAGTCTGAGTTACAGCGCTTGGTTGGCGGCGACTCGTTGGCAATTGACGTTGACAACCTACGCCAAAACACAGTCTACAGCGGTCTTTATACCATAGGCGATGACGGGGAGGAACACCCCACGATCAAGATGTTCTGGAACGTTATGAACGGCTTCACGGACGCTCAGAGGCGCGATGTTCTCAAATACGTCACGTCGACTCCAAGAGCACCGCTGCTTGGCTTTGCGCAACTGAATCCAAAGTTTGCCATCCGGGATGGAAGCTCGGACCAGGAACGACTACCAAGCGCGAGTACGTGTGTTAATTTGTTAAAACTGCCGATATACAAGTCGGAGTCGACTTTGCGAAAGAAATTGCTCTACGCGATAACGGCAGGGGCCGGGTTTGATTTGAGTTAGACTTTTAGGGCTAGGTCATCTTTTTCGATAGACGGGAGACAGAGTTGGATTGCAAGGAGTCGGTGTATGGCTTGTATATGAATTACAGTATTAGAATAGGATCACTCTGGATAATGTCGCGCTCTTCTTGTGACTTGCCTTTGATTGCTTTGTCAGGTAAGCCTCCTGCTATGACGAGTAGTATACATAACACCTGGAGATCTTCACGGCAATAAACTTCAGTCAACTTGATATCAAAATTATTGTTATGATGCTGATGTATATCGAACAAAATAAGCATGAACTGGTTTATCAAGTCTGGAGTGGGATGGTGAGATGAACGGATGTGATAGTCAGCATGATGGGCCCGTGACGTTATGGGATCATCTGGATACGCTCCGGATCCCTGTTTCGACGCTTCAGATTATTACGAGACATAATAAATGCGCCAGAGACAAGATTCTTAACCCCCTTTCAGTCAAAATGAATGTTTCAAAAGTAATAGGTGTTGATTGTTTATCATCACACATATGAGTTTCTTGTAGCGTCGAATTTGGCTTCGAGACTACCCTGTACCTCGGGATTGAATATCCGGATTTTACTCGGCACCTCGACCTTAGAGCCACGCATGTATATTTGCATGAGGGTAAAGAAATAGATGAATAAGGCAGATATTCAATGAACGGATTACATCACTGGGTATTAATCTCGGCTTAAACCTGTTCTGTATTGAATGGGCTGCAGACCGCATCTTGTGGACCGCGGCTAAGACAGACGGTCCGCCTTATTTCGAGCGAGGTACAAGCGGGTTTGGGGACTTGTAACCTTGGAACAGCTCAAAGCTGGACACGGGTAAGTCAACCTATCACGGGTCATGCGTCACATGCCACAATGCCAGCTCACCACGCATCTTGGGTTTGCAATACGGAGGTACCCTGATAGGCATTATTGATACTATCTAGACTATTGTATCATTAGCATTAGCATTAAACATCAATCGTCCTATTCGGGAGCTTGTCATCCCCGCCATGGGGTCGTTCCGATCGGTACGTGGGTACCTCAGGCAGCTCTGCGAAGCTGCAGGATATAAGACTAGCCGCACAGCTTTAAACGTACAATGCCGCCGATATCGAAGCCGGTGGGCTTAATTTGTGAGAATTTTTACCCTGGGTTTCACCAAGAGAGCATGGTATCTGCGGCATCGGTCAGCATTCAGCATCATGATTGGAAGATACTTCAAATCGTAGACATAATAAATATTGAAATCATATCATCAAATGAACTTTCTGGGGTCGGTTATTACAGGCTTGTGACAGCAGCGAAACTCTGGCCCAAAAAGTACCTAAGAGCTACTTCATAAGCCGAGCTTAACCACCAGTTTGCGGCCCGGGATCCCATTACCCCAGGTACCGCACAGGTACAAGGCCCCTCCGGCTGCAATCGGCTATATGAGTCCCGGGTATCAGGTCGGACCTTGGTAGCCAATCGCTGGGCAGATAATAGTAACTCGGCGCCGGTCCTTGACGTCGATGTCGCAGCTTTTCTTCCCCGGCCAGCTTCTTCCACTCTTTCGCCAATTGCTTGCCTTTGGAGCTGCGAGGAATTCCAAAAGTCCAAGTCACCACAATGCCGGCTCCAGCGCCTGTGTCGAGATGCGCCCTGCGCACCACCCGCGCGATTCCAAGATGTCGGCCAGCAAGGTTCCTCGGGCCTTTGGCGGCTGCTCGAAGAGCTCCCATCACGATGCGGCCTTCAATATCTGGCATGCCAATTGCGGCTGTCAGATCCTTCAGCACCGCTATGCGACTGCGGATGGCGGCCGAAGACGAATCCTTCGACCCCTCGACCATTGAGCGAGAGTCGGACCAGGTGGACGTCTGCATCATCGGCGCCGGTCCCGCGGGGCTGAGTGCCGCCATTCGGCTGAAGCAACTGGCGAACGAGGCGGGCAACGAGGACTTCCGGGTGCTGGTGCTGGAAAAGGCCGGCGAGGTGGGCGCCCACATCCTGTCCGGCGCCGTCATCCAGCCGTCTGCCATCAACGAGCTGATCCCCGACTGGCTCGACGAGGCCAACCCTTCGCGGTTCGAACATGCGACCCCGGCCGGCAAGGACAAGATGCGCTTCCTCACCAAGACGGCTGCGATCCCGATCCCGGCGCCGCCCCAGATGAATAACCACGGCAACTACATTGTCAGCTTGAACCAGTTTGTCAAGTGGCTCGGCGAGCGCGCGGAAGAGGTTGGCGTCGAGCTGTACCCCGGCTTCGCTGCCTCCGAGGTTCTCTACAACACTGATGGATCGGTCAAGGGCGTTGCCACCAACGACCTGGGAATTGGACGAGATGGCAAGCCCAAGGATTCCTTTGAGCGAGGCATGGAGTTTCACGCAAGAGTCACAATGTTCGGTGAGGGTTGCCACGGTAGCTTGACCAAGAAGGTGGTTGGCAAATTCGACCTGCGACGAGATAGCCAGCACCAGACGTACGGCTTGGGCGTCAAGGAAGTGTGGGAGATTGACCCTGCCAAGTTCGAAAAGGGTCTCATTGTCCACTCCATGGGTTATCCCCTGCCAAAGGACGTCTATGGCGGCTCTTTCATGTACCATTTTGGCGAGAACCTGGTGAGCTTGGGCTTGGTCGTGTCTCTGGACTACGAGAACCCCTGGCTCTCCCCATACCAGGAGTTCCAGAAGTTGAAGCTGCACCCGCTCTTCAAGAACGTGCTCGAGGGCGGCAAATGCATCTCTTACGGCGCCCGCGGCCTCGTCGAAGGTGGCTTCCAGAGCATACCCAAGGTTGCCTTCCCCGGCGGCGCCCTGATTGGTGATTCCGCCGGCTTCGTCAACGTGCCCAAGGTCAAGGGCACGCACAACGCCATGAAGTCGGGCATGCTCGCCGCAGAGGCCGCGTGGAACGCCCTCAACGACTCCAGCGAGGGCACCGTCTTCCTCTACGACTACGAGGACGCGCTGCGCAAGTCGTCCATCTGGAAGGAGCTCAAGGAGGTGCGCAACATGCGGCCCTCGTGGCACAACCCGCTCGGCGTCTACGGCGGCGTCGCCTACTCCGGTCTGGAGGCGTACGTCCTCAAGGGCCGCGTCCCGTGGACATTTAAGCACGGCAAGCCCGACTACGCGTCGACCAAGCCGGCCGACAAGTTCCCCAAGATTGAGTACGAGAAGCCCGACGGCAAGATTACCTTTGATATCTTGACCAGCGTGTCTCGCACGGGCACCAACCACGAGGAGGACCAGCCCGTGCACCTGCAGGTCAAGGACTGGGATGCCCACACTGACACGACGTATCCGACTTTCAAGGGCCTGGAGAACCGCTTCTGCCCGGCTGGAGTGTATGAGTACGTCGAGGACGAGTCAAAACCGCACGGCGTGCGATTCCAGATTAACGCACAAAAGTGAGTTTGCATCCCCCATTTACTATTGTTGTCTTCCCTTTGCTTTTCCCTTGGGGAGTTGATGTGACTAACAGTGAAAAACAGCTGCATTCACTGCAAGACGTGCGATATCAAGGCTCCCCACCAGGACATCAACTGGCAAGTTCCGCAGGGAGGTGAAGGACCCAAGTATTACATGACATGAGAGGCAATCGGTTGGGGAGAGGGTGTGATTCACACAACAAAGAAACGATCTGGTTGATATGATGTATTGATATGTACAATGTATGCATGTTCTGGGAATGGAAAACGCCCAGCCAAAAAAAGCATTCTCTATTTTTCTGTTTTTTATAGGTGCTGGCGGGAGCGGGAGAGGAGTATCAAACAGGGCGGTCAGGCTGACATTTTCTTTTTTTTTTTCTTTGTTCTTCGTATATCATAGTATGAGTCGAGAAATACAGTATATAGGTGGTTACGTGTCTTTAAGCAATCAACTATCAAAATATCAAAGAAAGCAATAAATCATCTCACCGAAAGTTTGTAGTACACAAATGGAAAAGCTAGAGTCCACTTCATCACCGCCTTGTTTTTTTTTTCTTCCTGCTTGCTTCTTCTTGCATTGGCTCGCAGATAGACCAGCCCCAAGTTAAGTAGTGCTGATATGAGAGTGGATGCGGCCGCTTCTTGATTTTGCATGTGTCAAAAAAGTGTATCGGTCTGCTCCGCAATGGCCTAGCGCTCACTGGGCTTGTGTGTGGGTTCGATTTTTTTTCTACAAGTCTGGGGAACGTTTTGGGGGGTCCCTTGTCTTTCAGCAGGTTTGGGGTTTAATATCCATGGATGGTCATTTATACGTGATGCAATCAATGAGCAGCGTTTTTGCTGGTGTCGTTGCGCCTCATGCTGCATGTTGAGTCGGGGTCTTGCAGGAAGGGTGCAACTACAAAGGACTACGAAGAAAGAAATTAAAAGAAAGAGAAGGAAAAGAAAAGAGGCAGCAAGGCAATTTGTTTGCTGGCCTATGCACTGTTGTCCCAAAGGGATTGTGTGTGCATTCTTTTGTTGCATTTCAGAGCTGCACAGAGGCCAGAATGCCAAAGGTACCGCTGGCAGTGAAACATGAATTCCTCTTGTTCGTTCCTGTCTGCTGCACAAGTGTCCCAAAAGAGGCCCCGACTCGGCAAACGGAGCAGGATAACGTGTACATGTACAGAGAGACGTAGCAGCAGTGCTACTTTCGACTACAAGCGAGTACGATTCTGGACATCAAAGAGAGAAAAAAGAGAGGCAGGGAAGAAAAGATTTTTTTTCCTCCCTCCCTAGCTCTTTTAGCACTCTTCGCCTCAAACTTCTTTGTGCGTGAATTATTGACGTCGTGACGACGACGAGAGAAATTGCTTGGACACGCTCAATGCTACACCAACACGGGCCTGGGCAGGCGAGAAAGCAAATTTTTTCTGGACCCAAAGGCGGCCAAAGTATCCAGTTCTGGCAGCGATGCGGCGCTAGGGACCAAAGTGTAACGTGCTGAGCAGCTGGGGGTCACTGGGTTGGAAAATTGTTAACGGGGTACTTGGGCCGCGCAGGCCATGTAGCAGTGACAACGATCCAAAACTTCCGCGATTGCGCCGGTGCAACAGGCTACGAGGGGACGGCGCAACGCTGTCGGAACACGGCCATCAGCAGCAACTCGCACTCGCTTATCCACATTGAATGGAAAAAAAGTGAGAAGAGACGATGGGAAAATGAGCAAAAAATGCCAACAGGGCTCCTCATGGGTCTTGTACTCGTGCATGCGTCGAGAAGCCCGTTGTCGCGTCCAGTCCATTGGGCAGACACAGGTTACGGTGACAGAGAGGCGCGTCAAGCGGGCAGCCGAGCTGGTACCCAGTACTTGGCGCCGGAGCCACTCACAAGGCCGCAAACAGCAAGATTGCTGGGTGGATGCGGCTCAAGGCCCATGGTTGGCTCACAGGCAATGACTCACTAACGCCAGGATGCCGCCTTGTGCCAGTTTTGCCTCCTCCCAAGCGGACTTTGCCCACCAGAACCATAGAAAATTCTGCTGTGTGCGGCCGTACGACGCGACTCGTAATCGCTTCCAGGTTCCATCCCAGGCACAGACACAAGAGCACAAATGCCCTCGTCTGGCTGCCGCCGGACATGAGACGATGCTGAGACGCAGGCTGTTTGTAGCTGTGAGCACATGTCGCTTATCTTGGCCGGCCACGCAACAGGGGCAAAGGTGCGTGTTTCAAAGCTCGTGTTGTTCCAAGGCAGTAACTTGTTGTGGTGTGGCCGCTGAAAGGACGTGGTTCAGTGGGTGAGGGGGCGGCGAAGACGCAATTTCAGGGAGTGGTTGGTGGGTAAAGCTCAGAAAAGGGGGGGCGAATGGGCGCGACGCGACCAACCCGGGTCCACTGCCAGCCCCGTCGACTTGCCTGGGGCTGATTGACCGTCGCTCGCCCCAGCAACAGAACTGGCTGGAAACTCGGACACGGAAAACAGAGTCAAGCGAATTTCCCCGTCACCCCATCGGGACCAGTCCAGTATAGTATTCGCCATCCGAGACGATGTGCGCTGTCGTTTTTGTCGTGGAAGAGGGAGGCAGTGAGCGGTGCTAGAGAGACCAGAGGAGATTGACGGGTCCGAGACGGTTCGCTTTTTTTTATCGTACGCTCTTTGTCGCTTCCGCGGACGGCAGCGAGCATAGCATCGCAGCTGCACGCATGGTTGAGTGGCAAAGGGGCCTGCGCTGCCCGTCGACTGCATGCAACACACACAGTACAGTAAGGGACGACGAACAAAAGACCAGCAAAAAAAAGCTGCATGTCGAGATGCAGGCCGAAGGAAGAAGAAAGAGGAAGAAAGAGTGCAAGTGAAATGAAGCAGTGGTCGGGTTGGAAGAAGTGCGTTTGCTGGGCCTCAAAAGCCCTGGCAGCAGACACCGTGACCGCCAGCTGCCCCCCCTGCCCACCTTTGTCTCGCCCTCGTCACCCCCCGTTATCCTGGTGCCACAGCGCTGGTACCGCGAGGTTCTGCATGATACCGCGATACTTCAGGGGGCCTTGTGAGCCGTGGTGGGCAAAGGAGATAAAAGCACGGCGGCGCGGGCCTGTGATTGGCCGCACTGGGGCCTAGTGCACACGCTAAGCTGAGCTCGGGTCTGCCAGAGGCGACGCCACAGGTGGTGTTGTTGCCTGGGAGCCCTGCCTGGGCCTTCCGGAGCGAGAATTATAAGTACCCAGCCCTTCCCCATCCGCTGTTTCCTCGTTCTTGCGAGGAAGTTCCGACCGGCGGCCCTGCGTACCTCCCACACACGTTCGGCCCTCTCATTAATATTTTCCCCCTCCAACGACGTCACGCCCCACATATCCTCAAAGGCTTCGCTTGCCACCTTTTTTTCCTACTATCCACGCTCTCTTCTTCATCGGACGTCAACGTTCCTTGAACAGCCTCTCCCTTAATTCTAAAAAGCGTCAGGAAAATCAACGAGCAGAATAAGCGAGTCTGCTCCGTTTAGGTCGCACGGTGTCGACGTCCTGCGACCAGGCAATAACAGAGAACTGGAACACGTTCCTTAACGCCGTCGCTCCCTAATCCCACGGGTGCAATCGATCTTGTTGATCGCCGACGAAGACTTCAAAGCGATACAAAGTACTGCCCGTCGTCGTCGCCCTTCGAGTCGTTGCCTCGTTCTGTAGAACGCAATTAAAAAAGAAATAACCTCCAAAAAAATTGCTTGAAAGTGAAGACGAGACGATCCGAGTCTCGGTTGTTGGACCAACGCTTTTTTCCAAGGCCCGACCTTCGTTCTCACCTATTCTACCCACCTTGCTGTTTGCGCCCGGCATTCGCAAGGACTCCAAAAAAATATCTGCTTGAGCAGCATTCTGTAGGGGAGACATTCACTTGTTCATCTCCCGCATTTAGGTAGGTGGCCACAACTCTGTGTTGTGTGTTTTTTTTCTCCCTCCATTCCCTCATTCACTGCACCGCCCTGCTGTGGCAAAACACAACACGTGTCTGCCAGCTGGCGCTGCAGCAGCCACAGCAACAAAACCGCGACTTCGCCTCCCTTCATCCAACTTCATCTTTCTTTCATCTCGCTTTCAGCCTGTGCAGCGCAGAGCTCTGCTTTTCGTGCCTGTCAGCAGCTACATCATCACTTGCTTCTTCTCTCTTTTTCATCTGTTGGGTTGCCTCGATGCAACAATAGTTTCCAGGATATGCAAGTGGCTAACATCATCTCCTGCATAGACCTGCTCAGTTTAGGGTTGCAGCCTCGCCGCAAACTTTCTGATCTCTAGTCGCGATCATGGAGGGCATTCAAACGCATCCGGCCAATGCCGCGCAGGCAAAGGCTTTTACCGCTCCTGGCTCGCTGTCGTTCCCCGGTGCCTCTAACGAGCTCACACCACCATCAACCAACCCCGATGGCAGTCAGCGAATGGCTCCCAACGGTCAGCAGGCTGCAAATGGGAACGGGGTGACTCCTGCAACTCCCGCTGCCACGCCTGCAGCCTCTCAGGGTCCCAGTGGTATCACACCCACTCTGCAGTATGTATACACTTGAGTGCACTTGGTTCTGCTCCTTGAGACTTATCTCGCAATCAAAGGAACATCGTGGCAACCGTGAATCTCGACTGCCGATTGGACTTGAAGACGATTGCCCTGCACGCACGAAACGCCGAGTACAACCCAAAGGTGAATACATGGCGGCCCACTGAGATTCTCATGGAGGCATAAGGGTGCTAACAGCATACAGCGTTTCGCTGCCGTCATCATGCGTATCCGCGAGCCCAAGACAACAGCTCTCATCTTCGCTTCCGGCAAGATGGTTGTTACTGGTGCCAAGTCCGAGGACGATTCTAAGCTGGCCTCTCGAAAATATGCGCGTATCATCCAAAAGCTCGGCTTCAACGCCAAGTTTACGGATTTCAAGATCCAGAATATTGTCGGCTCTTGCGACATCAAGTTCCCTATCCGTCTCGAAGGTCTTGCCTCTCGCCATCACAACTTCAGCTCTTACGAGCCTGAACTGTTCCCTGGTCTGATTTACCGTATGATCAAGCCCAAGATTGTGCTGCTCATTTTCGTCTCCGGCAAGATTGTCTTGACGGGTGCCAAAGTGAGAGAGGAGATTTACCAAGCTTTTGAAATGATCTACCCTGTGCTTCAAGGTTTGTCTACTCTTAACAACTACATTCTGCTTTTATTTAGACGGTGCATTGCTAACGCCACATGCTCCAGATTTCCGGAAAGTCTAAATGCACTTTATGGGCATGGTCAGAGATGTTTCATCTCGTGTACCAGTATCGAATTACTACTCCTTTTAAAAACCGACGTATATGACTAGACCACTACGGTCATGATACCACGACTACTTCATAGGACGTCGTTTGCCCCAAGACCTCGGTAGGCCACAACCGGGCGTCTTGTCGGGCTCCGCCTGTACCATTTGATTTCTGCTTGCATTGCATTGGCGTTGGCAAAGGGGGGAAGGCCAGGAAGAGGTTCTATTGCGTTTTTTTTCTTCTTACGATGGATCTGGTTCACGGCAAAAAGAACAAAGACTACCCATCCCGCGACACAACATAGATTGCTCGTGGCCGCCTTCAGACTGCTATGCCAGTCTCTCACGGCCTTTTTAATGCTTTCGAGGGGGAAAAGGTCAAGTTGAAAGTGGATCGAAGGAATGTTGCTGGTGAAGTGGGAGAGCAGCCAAGATGGAGTGGCTGATTGGTGCTGCGAGGAAGCTGCAGCTCCGTGACATGTGGTTGTGGAGCTGAACAAATTATGAGGACATCTTACGCCCTTTGGGGGACAAGATATGATTAGTTTACGCCCTTTTGGTCCTTGTAACAGGGCGTAGCTGTTACAAAAGTCTAGCCATGACTGGTCTTTTGCAGTTAGCATTATCACAAGAATGCTTGATTCTGTCCTCAAACCGTCGTATGTCGCCTGATCTCACCTGCGTTCGTGCGTCGATGTGATTCTACGTAGTTCTCTCTCCTCACGGCATGCCGATTTTTGTGGGGTGGCCTTTGTGTGTGTGCGTTCGGTAAGCCGATAGTTGCCCGACTATCGGATGCCCCTCCCGAGAATTGACACCCCTCCTTGAAGTTGGACCTGTAGATCCTCTGAGTAATGACAGAGAACCGATAGCATGCGGCAGTCGTAAATAAAGAATAAATATCCGAGAAGTCCAAATCTCTGTGCGCATGACATTCGTTTTGGCCAAGACGATTTTGAAATAACCGGCGAATTCCAAAATGAGCCACCCTCCTCAATCCATCCTCATCATTGGCTCGGGAGTATTCGGCCTCTCAACCGCCTGGGCGCTCACCAAGAGGTCGTCCTTTGATAACACAGTCATCACCGTCGTGGACGATGCGCGTGGAGCATCTTTCCCACCGGGAGACTCTGCCAGTGTAGACTCGTCGAGAATCATCCGAGCTGACTATGCCGACCCGGATTATGCCGAGCTGGCAGCTTTTGCGCAAGAGGAGTGGCGCAAACAAGGTGACGATGAGCTTGGTGGTCAGGGACGATATACCGAGTCTGGCCTGCTTCTTGCGGCGAATGAGTCGACGGAGCCCAAGATGTCAGGCATGGGCTATACCAAGTCCAGTTGTGAGAACGCAACACGCATCGCCAATGAGAGCGGGCAGGCCCATAAAATTCGACGTCTGGAAACACCCGCGGCTTTGCAGCACGCCTTGGGCGTTGATGGCCATCCCGGCGATTGGGGGTATGTCAATGAACTTTCCGGATGGGCGAATGCCGGCGAGGGCATGAGATTCATGTATAACCGTGTCAAGGCCACAGGCAGGGTCAACTTTGTGGATGGACGAGCGGAGGAACTCATTACTGAAGGCAAGAGAGTTGTTGGCGCACGATTGAGCGATTCCAAAGTCCTGACAGCGGAAATCGTATTTGTTGCTGCAGGCGCATGGACGGGCAGCTTGATTGACCTGAGAGGACGAGTAGAGGCTACAGCCCAGCCTTTGGGCTACATCGACATCTCAGAGGAAGAGCTTGAGGTGCTGGCGAAGCAGCCCGTTGCACTGAATCTCAGCACTGGCTTGTTTATCATTCCGCCACAGTCGCGCGTCTTGAAGATTGCGCGACACTGTTTTGGATACCTCAACCCAGTGCTTGTTGAGACAGCACTGCCTGCCTCGCCCTCCGAGGAACGCAAGCCCATTGTGGTGTCGAGACCACTGACACAACGGGATGGGAGCAGGAATGCTACCTCACTGCCGCCAGACGCAGACCAGGCGCTGCGCCAAGCCATGAGGGACATGTCCCCCCTTAAAGGGCTGGACAGCCGGCCATGGAAGCAAACGAGATTGTGCTGGTATTCCGACACGAGCGACGGCAACTTCCTGGCGGACTGGCATCCGGGCTGGGAAGGGCTGTTTGTTGCGACAGGCGATAGCGGGCACGCGTATAAGTTCTTGCCCGTCCTTGGAGACAAGCTGGTGGACTGTATGGCAGGGAATGGAGGCAAGCTCGGAGAGAAGTGGAAGTGGAAGAAGGAGGCAGCAGCAGACGCAGGCCGAGAAATTGGTGGGAAGTTCAAGGGGCTGGTGACGATGGACGGGAGCAGGGGAGGGAGTCCAGGGTTGATATTGCAAGAGGAACTATCGGGGAGATGAGGCAAGACATGCCGTCATCTCGTCCGGCATGTCCGGGCTGGTAGCATTTTGGTATTGATGACCAGGGTCGAATGAGTCGTCTGTGAGTAAAGATTGGTAGATACTTGGTGTAGGCAGTAATATGAAAAATGTTGAAGTCGGAAAAAAAATAATTTGTGCTCTTTTAATTTTTGTGAATGGTTGTGGTTTACGGGCTTTGCTCTTTCCTATCAGCCAAGGCAGAATTATGCCACTATCGAGGCTGATGCTGTTAATGATGGAACTGTAGCTGATAAATGCATGCATACGCTTCGGTGCTTGGTCGATGGCGCTATGACTTTTGTGTTGCTACTGCTAAGCTCAAGCTCGACTCAACCGAAAGACATTCCCATATCATGGCCTAGCAACTTTCTAATCTCCTCCGGCCTCACACAATCTCTACGCGCGATGTCATCCTCCAAAGATCCCGCCGATCCACTTCGGTTGGAATCCAAATTCCAAAAACCCGCCAAACAATCCGTGTTCGAGAAGCAAAAGGCTGAGGCTGAAGCCAAGCGTAAGCGCGAGGCTGCAGAAACCGCTGCCGTATACGAAGACTTCATCAAGAGCTTTGATCACGACGAGGATGACCATGCAGAGCACAGCGCGTCGGCGCAGCGGAATCAGCGGCCTGGGTTTGGCAACTTTGGCGGACCGCCGCCGCCCTCGGGTCCCAGCGGCGCATCGCGGCGGCACTTTGGCACGTCGTCGGGGATGAAGAGCGGGCCAGGGAGCTTGGGGATGCCGCCTATGCCGTTTGGAAAGAAACGGTCCTTTAACGACTTTTCTAAAGAATCAGAGGGCAGAGCAACGTTGAAATTCGAGGACAAGAGCGACGATGAAGAGATGGTCGACCGCGCCGAGGAGAAGGCTATAGCGAGGCCGACTCTACGGCTGTCTAATCTACCTCCAGGAATCTCCCCCGCCACAATCAAATCGTTGTTACCTACGAACCTGACGGTCGAAAATGTCAAAATTCAACCTCCAGCCGGGCCTGGAGGGTCTGAGAGGAAATCTACGGTTGCCATCGTGACCCTGTCTAAAGAAACTCCTGCAACAGATATGGATTCTGCAGTAAGCTCGTTGCAGAACCGATATATGGGCTACGGCTATTATCTATCACTCCATCGCCATCTTTCCTCTGCCGTTAGCAACTCTACGCTATCGGGGCTGGGTTCTTCTGGCTCTTCATCTCAACCTTTTGGGGCAAAGGCAGTAGACCAAGAGTCTGGAGCTGGGCACAACGATCATTCACGCCATGGATTTCACCGGGGATTTGCCCCGCCGTCTTCATACTCTGGCGGACAAGGGGGTGTAAATCGGACTGGCCTGTTATATGTGCCTGTCAAACCACCTCAGGATATTCGAATGATTAGACTCATCAACAAGGTGATTGAAGGTGTCCTTGAACACGGCCCGGACTTTGAGGCTCTACTCATGTCCCGTGCATCAGTTCAGAGAGAGGAAAGATGGGCTTGGCTATGGGATGCAAGGAGCCAGGGCGGCGTTTGGTATCGATGGACGCTTTGGGGAGTGATTACTGGCTCACATTTACAAGAGAAGAAGGGCAAGTATGTCCCGCTCTTTGATGGAGGCCATGCGTGGAAAACACCAGAAACCGGTCTTCGCTTCGAGTATACCACCAGGCTGGATGAGTTCGTTTCAGACGGGGAGTATGATTCTTCAGAGGATGAAGACTTTGACGGAGACGCAAACCGTGACGGCGGCCCAACTGGCGAAGAGGAGAAGACGTTTCTCAATCCACTGGAAAAGGCCAAACTAGTTCACCTTTTATCCCGCCTACCCACTACGATTGGCAAGGTTCGCAAGGGAGATATTGCGCGAGTAACGGCCTTTGCCATTACCCATGTTAGCCGCGGTGCTGATGAGGTTGTCGACTTGGTCGTCTCCAACATTGAACGGCCGCTATCGTTGGCGGTCACCAACCAAGATACGAAAAAGGAAGGCAAAGGAGAGCAGCAAACTGCAGGCACCGAAGAAGGCACCGTTGCTGCAAGTGAAAACACAGACGCAAGCGCGGCCACCTTGGTTGGCTTGTATGTGGTTAGCGATATTCTGTCATCATCCTCTACCAGCAGTGTACGTCATGCATGGCGCTATCGACAACTTCTCGAGACAGCCATGCGCTCCAGGAAGGTGTTCGAACGCCTAGGCATGATGGCTGAAAAATTGGGCTGGGGTCGACTACGTGCGGAAAAATGGAAACGAAGCGTTACCCTTGTGCTAAACCTATGGGAGGGATGGTGCGTCTTTCCGGTAGAAAGCCATGCACTGTTTGTGAGCGCATTTGAAAATCCACCGACGCTCAAGGCGCAAGGAAAGGTTGATGACTCCATCAAGAAGGGGAAATGGAAGGTCGTCGAAGCCAACCAGACCGCCCCCACAACGTCTGAGCCTGTTATTACTGGTGATGCCGACGTGACGGCGCAGCAGCAGCAACAGCAGGAGCAGGAGGAAGAAGCGGAAGAGGAGGAAGCAGTAGGCGAGCCTATCGAAGAAGATGACGTTGATGGCGAACCCCTTGCAGATGAAGATCTCGATGGAGAACCGATTGAGGATGACGACGACGACGTAATCGGAGAACCTATGGATGAAGACGACGATGAAGACGTGGCTGATGTTGGTAAAAGTAACGAGGCTGAACAACAAGGCGGTGATGATGCAAAGGCTGCGGATACATCAAACGATGTGGAGGCAGACCCTCAGGCGGAGTCGCACTCTGCAGGTCGAGGCCAGCCTAGAAGGCGAATGCGAGCGGCCGATATGTTTGCTGATTCGGACAATTCGGACGGCAACTAGTTTGAAGCCGGGAGACGGAACTTATGGCAGATGATGATCCGGGAGTTTTATGATTTTGAGATAATCTACGGATAACAGGGCCCGAACGGGGGCACCGTGGCGTATTGGAAGGGTATAATGGGATAGGTTTAAAGCGCCTTGTACAAGAGCTGCAGCCTCTTTGGGCCGTATGATGATTGATTTTTTTGATTAAAGCAGATAGCCTATCTATGTACTATTGCTTATTAGATTACCGATGCCTTGGGGGATCCCATATATGGAGCTTCTCGGGAATTCGAATTCACTCATGTGAAAAATAGTCAGGCCACAAATAGACATTGGTAGCCAATAAGAGCAACAAAATCTAGGACAGAATTGAACAAAAGTCACAGAAGATACATGTGCGGTTGATTATAGCATCCGGAGATAGGATCAAGACATGGCGGCCGCACTGACTGATTACTTGTCCCAGTCGGGCAGCTGGCTAATAGACAACATCGATAATCACATACAGCTGTGCGCCCTCACTAACAGCGGGAAGCATGCGCGCGGCTATTACTGTAGGTAGCTGGAGAAGAACTGGTAAGGCAATGGTGCAAAAGGAGCATGAGATAGGCCGACCCTTTCGAAGGCGTGTGAGAAGTGCGCGCACCGCGGGTCTGGAGACCAGCCAATAGAAACTTGCTCAACTTATGTGCGGGCACGGGCGAACATTTGCTTCTCTGGGCGATTTTGCCAGTGGAGATTGACAAAAAGATAAAAATAACTTTGAACTTGCTGCTTGTGCGTTGGATGAAGATGCTTTTGCGAGATTGGCGAGATGCTAATCGTTGCATATGTTTCTTTGGGTCTGTACTGTAAAGTTTTGCGGTTTCTTGCCCTGCCTTTTCCGATTTAAAGTCGCACGGCTCCGGTGCTTTCGGGATTTCGGGAGCGGCGTGAATGGGGCGGGTTTGCGGTGTGGATTGGGTCCGGCTTTAGGTGGGAGACGGGCTGGATTATTGATTTGATGCCGTGGATTGGAGGGACAATTTACCCGATTGCTGGACGAATGCGCTGGAGATGCTGTCGTTAAGATTCTGCGTTTCTATGCTGTTACTGCGCCAAGTACAGTTGATATCCATCATTTCGATACAATGACGTTGGACTGGGGGCTGATCCATTCGCTACATACTTGCTTGTACATTAACTCTCCGAAAAGATCCATTCATTGATGAATTAAACATCAATGGCCCTGGAGTGTGTCTGCTTCGGCGGGTACCGGGTATTGAGGAGCGGGTAGCCGATAGCCTCATGTTCTCACTTCGTCTCAAGGGCCCTCCATGACGACGATGGCTTCATGGATGTTCTCCATTTCCCGGAGCACAGTAAGCAGTAAGGTAACTGTAGTTGCAATATCGATCTTCAAGCGGAAGGGTCAAGGCGGATCAAGACAAAGGCAACAGAAAATGTTTCGTTTGACGCACGGCGTTTCACGAAGCATCCTTGCGGCCCCTAGTTAGCGCATGCAGGCCACTGAAGCTGCAGCAGATGCACCCGCTGTGATCACTGAGGCTAGCCGCTAAAGAAGCCCCTGGGAAGGCGACGAAGGCCCCCCGCACGCCGCCTGGGGAAATGAGTGCAAAGTCAGCGGTTCCAGATGCGCAAGCCACAGAAGGCCATGTCCCTTTGTCGCTTCATTGTGGTTTTGCACTTAAACTTTGCCCTTTTCATCCTTCTTTTTTGCGACTTCAAACGACTTTGGCGTGTGCGAACGCCATCAGGGCAGGGAATCGACTGCATGAGAGGATTGCTGGATACAATTGCTCTGGAAACCCGAGCCTTGGTTGCTACGGACTCGCACTCTTGATCGAAACGTCGACGGCTATTTTTACTCGACGGCACTTGGTCGAAATCGAACGTTTTTTGGCCATTTTCTCCCCGCCATTCGCTGACTCCCGCCGGGGGGTCTATCGTTATTCAGCGGCAGCCTCTGCTATCACGACATATTTGGGGGGAAACTATTTCCGACGGGCTGATTCATCATTACACGATCAACAGGCCAATTCAACCTTCGATGCCGCTGTGATTTTTTGCGTCTACGACTACTCCTCGCCTAATTTGAAGCGCTGAAGCGCGCTGTTTGCGATACACAGAATTTTTTCGACTGAGGCGCATCGCTGCACTTGGCATTGGCTCAGGCGCGCAGCTGTTTTGAAATCCGACGACCCTAAGCGCAGAATCACACCCCGTATCCCGCCATGCCTCTGATAAACGGGCAGAAGATGGCCTGGTATGTGCCTTTGTTTTTTCTCTTCTACTTTGTAACCTTGATGAGCAGAGCCTCTGCGTCATTGTCTTCTCTGCTCGACTTTCATTGCCACTAACCGTCATTGTGCAGTGAGCCGTGCATCCGAGGCCATCGCTCCACCAAATGCACACACGCCTCTGAGCGGCTCATGGTCCCCGTGCGTAAGCCAGGGCGACCGCTCAGTTCGTGTCCGCATCCCTCGTCACAGCTTTGCGGCTGTGCTGCCGTTACGGCTGCCTTCCCCAAGAAACAGAAATGCCGCTGTGGCACTTCAGAAAAGGCGCCTGGCCGCAAGGCGGGAGACCAGGAGAGTCCAGAGACGTCCAACGGATTGGTCACGCCTCCAAGCCCATCCACGAAAGGATCCGCAACAAAACCAGCATACCGCGTGCAGAAAACAAACTCCAAGACTGCCTCTGGCAGGAAACCCATCGACGCTGCAAGCTTGGAGAGAATAGATGCGAGCCAGCTAAACATTCTATCATCTCCTGAATCGAGGTCTCCACAATCGCCCAACGGCAGCATACCCACAATACCTATCGGCCATGGCATAATGGGCTTTGTCCCAAATGGTAATGCTTTCAACCCTGGCCCAGCTTTATTTCCTTCATACCAGGAGGTAGCGTCAGCGAATCCCATCGCCGACCACACTGCACCCAAACCGGCACCGTCGAATGGCCACGCTCACGTCACGAATGGACAAACTACCCCCCCGGCAGCCGGAAGTTGCTGCGGGAGTGGGAAATCGACAGCTACCCAAGCAGATGAACAGCAGACGCCCATGCCAAACGGGAAACCCATCATTAAGAGCGAGCCTGGAAGCTGTTGCTCATCTGGAGCGGAAAAGCCCGAGATCAAGCCACACAAACATATGCCCAACCAGGTTAACGGCCTGATGATGCCGCAGTTTAATATTCCGATGGGCATGCCAAATGCCGTGTATCCTTACATGGTTCAACCCACTATATTCGCATATCCACCACATTACGGCTCTTATCTTCAACCTCTTCAACCTGATCAGTATAGGCAGTTGGTGATGATGAATATTCCCCAACCAATGGCGAATATTCAGGCTATGCCATATAATGCGGCCGGCCCGTTGCAGTTGTCTCAGTCCAATGGCTTGGAGGCGGATTCATGGACAGGCCACCAGTGCGACTGCGGAGACTCGTGCCAGTGCGTAGGCTGTGCTACACACCCGTACAACCAACCGACGCAGAATTACGTGCGGTCTGCCATGAGCATTGGAGAGGATGCGTATAAGCGTCACAGGCATTCTGAAAGTGCCCAGAGCATTCCCAACGGCAATTACGAGACGGTCTCGCCCGCTAACCACTCGCCGAATGGCGCTTCGACGCCCGTCATGGCCAAGGTGGAAGGAACCATGTCGCCGACAATGGCGCAGACGCCTTCAGAGGCCAACTCGAGCATTGGCGAGGAGCCAATCTTGTCGGCGAATGACTTTTTCTTCGTTAGCTACCCCTTTGGCGACTCGTGTGAAGGAGAGATGGCCAGCTGTCCCTGCGGGGATGACTGCCAGTGTATTGGCTGCGCCATACACAATAGTTCCGCTTCAGCCGATTTCGAAGGCGTTGAACTTGGACTATGATGAAAAAGGGAGCAATGATAAAAGGGGCCACGGTATGATATTAGCCATGAGCCCGATACTGAATTTTTTGGAAGCGTTATATGAACCACGAATCCTATCGAGGCCGCCCAGGAATACTACGCAGTGTTTGATTTACTTGCTCCTTATGATAGATACCCACCATGTTATAAACAGTAGAAAGGGAGTGTTTGGAACTGAATTGCAGTCTAGTATTTCTGTCGTTAGGTAGCCAACGTGGGTCAAAATTTACAATTCGCATCTCTTCCCCTTGTATCTACACACCATATCTATGAGGATCTATGAATATCTGCCTATGTAAATAAAGTATGAATATCTTCAAATAGAAGACGAGAGTTAAATCCATGTCCTTAACAATGGGAGGGACTGACAGCCACTAGGGGAAAAGCATGACTGCCGGAGACTGTGGGGCGCACTGTGCTACTCTACTAAGAAAGTTCTCACGCTTTGGCTCAGCTTCAGAGCTAAGACATTCAATACCTGGCTAAGCCTTACTGCACCTCTTGCTTTTCGGATTTGCTATAATTGCGACACGAGCTGAGATTGGTCATTCTGACTATCTGCTTCTTTTTTGGGAGTCTCGTCAGCATCCTATTGGACGCATTGCCTCATTACATGCTCACATAGTGCACGGAGTAATCAACATGCCTCAGTCTTCCAGGGTTTCGACACGCGACGGACATGAATCGCGTCATCGCCTTTCACACCAGGAAGGAGGCTCACGGCGCCACCGCGACAATAGATCTCAGTCACCAGATGGAAGCCCGCAGAGACACTCGGGGGAGCGCAGGAGAAGGTCACCCAGAAGGAGAGATAGGGAGAGGGAGCCCCGAAGGCCGCGCTCCTCCGATGGGCACCATGGCTCGTCGAGTCGTGCAAGCAAACAGACGAGCCAAGTGGCAGTAGCGCTGCCATATGGGGCCCGACAACTTTCAAAAGATGACCTTGGGGCGTTTGAGGCGCTCTTTGGTGAATACCTGAGCTTGCAGAAGCAACGGAACATCGAAGACATGGATGATCGGGAGGTTCGAGGTCGGTGGAAGAGCTTCGTGGGCAAGTGGAATCGTGGAGAGCTGGCTGAGGGGTGGTACGATCCCGACATGTTCCAGCGGATCCTTGAGCGGGATCCATTACCCAAGAGACAGCCAGAGCCGCAAGATGCACCACGGGAACGAGAAGAAGTCGGGCATCGTGACAGCTCCGGGAGCGAGGATGAGGACGAGGATGAGGACTACGGCCCTGTGCTTCCAGGCGCATCAACCAGCAGCCGTCGAGCTGGCGTTGGAATTCCGACCAAGGATGATCTTGCTATACGCGATGAGCTTGTCGCGGAATCTAGAGAGGCTGATCGGGAAGAATTACGCGCTGCCCGCAAAGCTGACCGGAAGCTGCAAAAGGAGCGTCTCGAAGAGCTAGTCCCTCGCGCCGAGGCGGGCACCCGCGAGCGAAAGCTTGAGAAGCGACAAGAGGTCAATGAGAAGATGCGGTCATTTCGAGAAAAGAGCCCTGGTGGAGAAGTGCGTGATAGCGAGCTGATGGGAGGAGGCGACAGCTTGGAAGAGTACAAGAAGGCAAAGGAGAAGGAGCAGCGGCGGAAATCGGAGAGGGAGATTCGACGGGAAGAGATGGAGAGGGCGAGGAGAGAGGAGATTGCGGAGAAGAGGAGGGCGTGGCAGGAGAGGGAGGACGAGACGGTGAGTATGCTGAGAGAGTTGGCCAGACAGCGGTTTGGGCCTTGAAGATGGATGCGGCGTATCGAAGGCGCTGGTTCCTCGTCTGTCTGTCTACAACGACCCGGAGTTGAAGATATGTGCTTCTCTACATGCTCAGCTTCAACCATGGCTTAGATTGTCAGGGTTACGACGAATCGAGGACGATCTCTGGAAACCCAATTGATACCCGTGCCTTGAGGACGGCTGAACTATCAAGACGGGTGGCTGTGAGTCTTTGGGCTGGATCTCACACTGTGAGGGCGGCGCTTGCAAAACTCACCCCACCAACACCAAAAAATTGAGAGATGCGACTTGGACTCATCAAAGTTGGAGATTGATACATCACAACACATCTGATTTCTTAGCTGTGACATCACAGAACGGGTCTCTTAGATTGTGTTTTGGATAGCAGCACGAACCACCAAATCGTTTGGAAAAGCGAAATCTCCAGGCTTTTCGCACCACAACGGCTGAAAATTGGCATACAGTCGGCTGTTTAGTTGCTTGTTATTTTGAGCCTGGACAAGCCGACTCTGTTGATTATTCTTTCGGCAATACGCACATTTCTCTAATTACACTTCATCATGGAAGAGGGCGATGACTATGGCACGGGGGGCCTGATGGATGATCCCGAAGACTACTACCCCTCTACCCCTCCACCAACGCAGCAAATTTTCACCATGGGAAGCGGCAAGGAGGTTGTTTTGCACTTGGTTGGCTCCAGCCCTACGGAGGCACATCATTTATGGAACGGCGCAAAGATCATATCGGATTACTTTGAGGAGGACCCTGCACGGGTACGAGGCAAGACTGTCTTGGAGCTCGGAGCTGCATCGGGGCTTCCTTCACTTGTGGCTGGCATTCTTGGAGCAAAGAAGGTTGTCATGACTGATTTCCCTGATCCGGATCTCGTCATGAACATGCAGAAGAACATTGATGAGTGTGATGAAACCACAGAGCCAAAGGGCCACATTGCAAAAGCGATTGATGCGGCTGGGTTTGTCTGGGGTGGAGATCCGGTGCCTCTCATTGCCCGTCTTTCATCCGATGAAGATAGCTCAAGTGCAGCGGCAGCGGAAAAGCGCTTCGATGTGTTGATTCTCGCAGATCTACTCTTCCGACACTCAGAACATGGCGCCTTGGTCAAGACAATCAGGGAGACGATGAAGGTTTCGCGAGATAGCGCGGCCTACGTATTCTTCACCTCGTACAGGCCGTGGAAGAAGGACTTGGACATGGGCTTTTTCGATGTGGCGCGCGAGGCAGGGTTCGAGGTGGAGCAAGTTTTGGAGAAGAAGCTGGAGAAGCCGCTTTTTGAAAACGACCCGGGCGATTTGGATGTGCAGAAGACGGTTAAGGGATTTATCGTGCGGTGGCCGGAGAGTGTGTGAGATGTGAAGGATGGGTATTAAAAGATGGGGGGTGGGTGGGATGGTACGTTGCATTTGACTTATTTTAGAGCAGAACTATGGAGTTTGAAATAGCGAACTACTACGATTTAACTGTGTGAAACCCGAAAGAATAGAGGGAAAGGATCGTATGTTTGCCCCGGTTTTTTACTTGATCGCTACGGAGTATATCGAACCGATATTCGGTGGCCTCGGTTCGGTTTGAGTCGGGCATGTTTGGTTGCTCTTTTGGGATGTTGATCTACAGGCTGTGCCGCCGTGGCTGAAAGCTGGAGAAGGAAATGGAGTTTAGTTGTGAATATAGAACGGACTAGTTGTGGAAATGCATGTGAATCTTGAGGGGCTTCGTATAAAAATCGAGCTTCGATTTACGGTAGAAGGATTTAGCCAGCCCCGCATTCCCATGATATAAGGCACAATACATCTCATGTTTACAGAGTAGATACATCTTCAACCTTCTCTCAAGAGGCATCTGGCCTTCAACTCTCTAATCATATCTACAATAAAAGAAATAAAGAAAGAAACCGCCAGCAACTCCAAGCCACAACCACATACATCATGCCTGCGCAAACTACATCTTCCCACCTAGCCAATCTCCAGCGCGACGGCTTCGTCGTCATCAAATCCATCGTCTCCCCCTCGAAACTCGAGGCCCTCCGCACCGCCAGCCTTAAAGCAGAGCAGCTCGCCCGCAGCGGCCAATGGCCTCACGTGCGGACCGTAGGCAAACAGTTCCCGCCGTGGAACCACGAGGAGGCGATGGAAAAGGGCATCTGGGGCGTGCAGCACCTGATGAAGCCTTCGATGCCCGGCCACGAGACATTTACAGCGCTGTACTTTTCGGAGGAGATTCTGAGCATTGTGAGGGAGTTGCTGCAGTGTGAGGATGAGGAGTTGGTGATGGAGCTGTTCAACATGCTGGTGAGGCCGGATAAGGACTTTGAGTTGAGGTGGCATCGGGACGACATTTCGGCGGAGGCGTCGGCTGAGGAGGAGATGGAGAGGCTTGGTAGGCCGGCGTTTCACGCGCAGTATAATTTTGCACTGTGGGAGGATGAGTCGCTTGTTTTGGTGCCGGGGTCGCATCGGAGGGCGAGGACGGATGTTGAGCGGAATGCTGGGCCGTTTGAAAAGGAGCTTCCGGAGCAGATTGTCGTGAAGCTTGAGGCGGGCGATATCGCGTTTTACAATAACAATATTTTGCATCGGGGAGTGTATGATTCGAAGAAGGAGAGGGTGACGCTGCATGGGTCGGTGGGACATGTTGGGGGGAGCAAGTTACGGGCGAGGAACGTGTTGCAGCATGGGGTTGGGGGATGGGTTGACGGTGTTGATTTCTCGGGGCTGGAGGAGGAGGGGGAGAGGAGGAGGGCGGAGGGGATGAGGGAGAGGTTGGTGAAGCTGGGGAGTGAGAGTGGTGATGTTGGATATTCGCTTCAGGGGTGAAGGGGGAGGTTATTCAGGGGCGAGTTGGGGAAATGATGGATGACCTAAATATCACATTTATGTTCACTAGACATAGCAGATGTGCTATTTGCGGTGGAAACATATGCATGCCGTAATGATTCGTATTAATACACCGGTACTACCTAAGAGATCACCCTAGTGCTCTAACATCTATTCTCATAATCGTATCTATCGTATCCATGCCCATTATCACCTTTGCTCTACTTCTTTCTTTCCTGCAAATCGATAAGCCCACGAATAAACATTCGTGGCAATATCATCAAATTCTGGTCGCCTTCGTCTCCAAGAATGGCGTCGGCCGCAGTGATGTAGTTGGAAGCGAAAGTATTCCAGGCTTGCTTCTCGATTTGAGACGCTCCAAGAGGCTTTGGAAGATATGGATCGTTGACCTTGGCCGCTTCAATGGCCTTTGCAACGCCAGCTTCATCCATTGTGATGGGCTGAACTTGGTTGAAATCCAGGACCCAGAGATCGGTAATTCGAGAAAAGAAATCCTCGTTGACGTATGAGTGTGGACCGGTGTATACTGGGCCTGGAAGCCTTGCAATATCTTGTGCACTCAGTTGAGCTGTGGCCTTGCTAGAAGAGCTGCCGAGAACAAATTCGATATCGCGTGCGTCTGTTTTGGCGGCCCAATGCATAATCGCCATGGCAATGCCCATCCTACCAGCCATTGCCGTGACGTCCAACTGGAGGTCCACGATCTGGTTGAGGTGCATCTTGAAATTTCGCAGAGAGAAGAACATTCCTCCGCTTTTGCCTTGCATTGAACCAAGATACACTCTCACCAAACAATCCTTGTTCGCCTCATCTCCAAGAGCAGCCGCTTTGATTCGTGGCGCACAGTACTTCTCAATCAAGTGAATGCGAGTATCCTTTGGGAGTGGCAGGATGCGCTCGGTGACTAGGGCGCTGGTAGGGAGATGGCATACTTCTCTAGCTGCCTGAGCTAGCTCTGGATTCTGGCGGAAATAGTGAGGGTCATCCTTTGGAACAAAGTAGTAGCATTCTGGGATTCTGACATCCTTGAATTCCCATTTGCGAAACTGCTCTGCGATGGAGGTGTGCTTGTGGTAATCATTCCAGAGTGACAGCTCATCGTCTGTCTTGGCTAATTTGATGACAATGGATTTACCATCTTGCCCAAAGACAGCACCGCAAGCGCCAGCACCGATTTTTCGAAACGTGGGCTCGCTCCGAGATTGGGCAGCAGTATGACGCTGTGCGTCGGAAGAAGTAGTCGAAATCTGACTTCGCAGGGAGAGCATTCGGTGAAGCTCCAACTCCCGACCGGCGAGGCCAAGAACCTGAGGATTGTTTGCCGAGCTTTCTCCAGCACTGGCATCCAAAAGAGAAAGAAGGGTGAGGTTATCAGATATATCTTTCTCAAGCCTTGGCGACGTAGGGTAGATCTCAGAGCTGGTATTGAGGCGCCGTCGGCTGCCTTCCATGATGAATGTTCGAATAATCTCTGTTATCTGAATCTAATTGAGATTATTACAATAGTTCCAGGTTTGAGAAACGAAAAAAACTCCAGAAGTAGTCACTTACGGTTTGAAAATGAAGAGTGTGTTGTGTGGGAGAAAGTTTGAAGAGCAGGCAGGGGAGGGAGGGATGTGTTATATAGTAGGCGAGAAAGGTCACGTGGGCAGCCGTTTGTTTGTTTATGTGATTCACTGTTTTGTTTATCGTTTATTTAATTTTTCCTGCACAAAGTTATTTCGCTGGCTGAGGCTCTGTTTGCAAAGAGTGTGGGCGAACATAAAGCAAACGGCCGTTGAGGCGTCTGTGGTGGAAGCTTGCAGCAGCCTCGCTAGAACTTTACCCCTGAAGATAAGGATGCAACATAATGTACTCCTTATAGCTCTTTAATGATAAGTTACCCATTATCTATTTACATGAAGAGTCACCGGATGTAATGAAAACATTCATATCTTGTAAAGAGGCGATATGTTTTTCCCAGCCCAATGTCGCAAGACCATGACGGAGCGTTTCACCGAATACAAAGCGACCTTGAATCTTCGTGTAAGCAAGATACGGAGGGTACATTAGTTTCCATATGTGGTGGTTGGTAGAAACGAGAAGATCTAGGTTTATATTCCTTAATGAGTTACGAGACTACATGTAGCAAGGCTTCATCGAATGTATAGGACACAAGCCATTGATTCGGCTCGAGATGCCCGTCCTCTTATTTCCCCTTTCCATCCGAACCCCTATTCCACTACCCTATGTCGACTAGTCGTCTCAGCGAGAGAATGGTCATCTCGTCGGCGAGGTGATGGGAACAAGCTTTGCCGTGGTACCTTGACCACACAGAGGGAGATGGGAATAAGACTACATTAAAGACGAAACACAAAAGATGGCTCGGCTTGATAAAGAAAAGGGCCAAGTCACATAGCTCAACATGGGAGCTCGGACGCATCGAATGTTTGTCAGCCTGGGGCACGGACAAGCAAACAGATGTCGTGATGCTCTCTTCACTTTCCAAAAACCTAACCCTCGCTGATATCTCAACTCCACTGTCCTATCCTATTACGAACGACTTCAACGATTCATTGCACCATGACCATCTCCTATTCGGAATATGACAATGACGAAGCGATTACCGGCTTCTTTACGAAGACCTCAGCAGCCCGTTCTGCATGCGACGCTCGAGCAATAGAACTCGTCGGAGGCAGCATCGTCCCTGTCGAAGCGCAGGGCGCCTGTAGCTATTCTGTCTATGCTGGGCCTGACCTTGAATATGTCGTCCAATTCCGGCTCAAGTCCCTAAAGCTCAAGACCGAGACTACCGCACTGGCACGCAAGATATACGGAGCTCTAGCGCCGAAGGTCTCATTCAAAGGCGAAATGGGGGATAATATCGAAGGGAAAGAGTCTCTTTATGTATACGTGATGTGCCGTATACAGGGAATCGCCCACTTAGACTTCATCTTGGCACATGGCTTTCCCGAGAACTCGCAAGAAAACTTTACCCGGCGCAAGACCTTTATGATAGATATAGCACGGTTCGTAAACCTCAAGTTAGACGTTTATAGGGATGTTGTTTAGCTGATGGCCTGTAGTTTCTTTGCAATCTCGTGGAAAACTCCCCAGAGAGTCGACTCTGCGTATCGAGACCAACTAGGTCAGACATATACCAAAGAGCTAGGACTTTTGCTCTCTGCCTTGCCAAGTCGATTCCATGCCATAATCGAGCATTGTATCAGGTCGATGGATGACGTTCTGTCCTTACCAATGGTACTTCTCCACCAAGACTTGAGCACCTGCAACATCATGGTCGACGAGACGTCATGTCACCTGGTTGGCGTCATTGACTGGGCAGAAGCTGAGATCTGCCCGTTTGGGCTAAACCTTGACACTCTGCAAGCCTTTGCAGGCAAGCTCCATCTTCGGGACGGCTGGTCACGTTATCAAGATTACGCCGACTTACAGAATACATTTTGGGACGTTTTCACGGAGGAGGTGGGAGGCTTGGCGGAGGACAAGATACAAGCCATCAAGCTGGCGAGGATCACAGGCTTACTGCTTTCTCATGGCTTCACCAGACGGCTTGCAAATGAGCCCCCTGCCGTCCCAATTGGTGACGATGAGCATGGGCGCTACAACATGCTATCTCTAGACGGGTTCCTGATCAATCCAGCAACCCGGTTCGAGGATCTTGCTTGACGACGTGGAACGTTTGTCGAGATATTGGCGGCGGAAACATGATGGAATGAATATGTTGCCCAGAGAATATTCAATTATCTAGATAGTTTTTCATTCGCGTTCGTATCATAACAGTCATTAAAACGAAGAGTTGAGAGAGCCTCAGCTCATCTTCAACCTTACATGTAAACCATATAACCCGCTCCTTGCATTCCCAAATTTGTCCAAAACCTGCCATAACAGCGGTAAATGAGAAAAGGAAAAAATATGTCAAATCTTGCCGCGGAAGCCACCATCTCTTCCATAATCTGCAAGGCACAGACCATGGACAGGAGACATCTCACCGTGAGCCAGTCCCCGTCTCCCTTTGGCCATGTACCACAACACTGCCATGTCTGCCCCAAAATCTGTCGTTCTCGGGAGAACAGTGAGATGAGGCGATCTCCTAGCCCTCTGATCTATAGAGAACTGCTTCCACTTGGCAATGGCCTCGCCTCCAATGAGAGGATCGACAACTTCGAAGAGAATGGCCTTGCCTTCGGGCGTAGGCAGTACCTCCTCGAAGACTACTGCACCGTATTGCTCCAGCTGCTCAATAGGAGACAGGGATTGATATGCTGCATCGGCCTCCTTCTCTGGACGGAGTGCGAGGCGGAATGTTTTCTGCAGCTTCCGCTTGTCGCCTCGGCCGTTGACCATGACGAGGTCGTAGCTCCTTATTGGGTCGTCAGGGGCCTCGACATGCGTTACGGCCTGCTGCATCCACAGAACAAACGGATGCATGAACCCCCACCAGATGGCGAGATCCGACAGAAAGATGTTAAAGTCAAGGCGCACGTAATGGATGTGAGTCCAGTTGAGCAGCGTCGGATCTCCGCTGCGAATGGAATCATGGCTGACGTCCTTTGCCTCGAGGAGATAGGGCCAGTCCTGGAGGCGTTCATATGCGTTGAGCATTAGCCTAAACCCAGGCCCTTGAAACGCGTCCAAGGACTCTTTGAGGATAAGAAGATCCAGGGCATTGGTGGGAATTTTCGGCTTTATCCTCGCCTCGACATCTGGCAGAGGTTTATCGGGAGGAGCCGTGTCGGCAAAGTGAAGAGTATCGATGTCAAAGTTGAACAAGATGTGCGGCGATACATCCAGAGCAACAAATTCCCCAGAGTAGATGGTGGTCTTGTGATTTTCAACGCTGTGAGTTTCCAGGATTTTGTAGTATTTGCTCACGATACGGCGAGACTCTGCGTTGACTCGCAGGGCCACGGGAGGACGAGCTGTGCTTTTCAAACTCCATCGGCCTTTGCTGACTAGACAGGGAATGAGACCGACGAGGCGAGGCTCTATGGTATCCAGCCATATCTTTTCACGGAGTTCATAGGGGAGCTGAGAGAATTTGACCATGGTGACTGTTGGTTTTGGTGCTGTCGAGGGGGGGAGATGGTATGGATGATGAACAGGGTGATGTAGTGCGGAGTAGGCTCTCGTATATATAGGTAGGGACGAAATAGTATACGGAGCAGATGGGTGTAACCGATAACAAGGACAGATATTGGAGACGACTAGGCGGCAAACATGGCGGACAAGGATCAGGTCAGGTCAAAAGAGATATCGTACAGGTCTGGATTGATATACGAGTACTTCTGGGCCAATTGAATGGCATGGGAATGTACATATATAAGAAGCTGACTGGTGGGCAGGGATGTGACAGTGAGGCTGAATAGCGAGGCGCCTTGCATGGAAGCAGAGGAGCTAAAAGTAGATGCTGATTACCCACGAATTGGTCATGTGAAGGTAAAGCTCGGCATCTTTACCGTATCTGCGCCGTGAGATGGATATTGAGGCAATTGAGAAGTTGAAGTTATTAGAGAGACAATGTCTGTAGGTTAGCATTGAGCTGAGCATCTCGTCCCCGGTTTTCTTGTTCCAACTCCAGGGTAGGCTATGGCCTATCAATTGAGGGGCAGATGAGGTAATCCACACAGCAGCGTCTGTACTGTACTTGCAGTGGTGCGTGTCCTGCTGAAGCCTTGCGCCCAGGCCAGCAGCTCGCTAGGCTTCAAGCGCCCTAGTGCTGGCCTTGCGGGAAGCTCGAACAAGGTAGAAACACCAACTCCGTCATCCGTCTTCGTTCTCGATCATACCAAAGTCACTCCCTCTCGACCTCGACGACTCGATTCCCCGACAGCTTGACTCCCAATCCAACATCCAGCATCCCCCGATACAGCTGCCGTCACCGTTACCATGGGCGCAGATCCCCAGTACGTCAAGTGGCCTCTGCTGCCGCTGTCCCAGCACGTCTTCACCCTCACAAACGGCTATGCGTCCAAACAGTCCCAGCTGGCCGCCGTCAAGGCTCTGCAAGACGCCATCGCCCAGGACAAGATGGCGCCCTTCTACCGCTACTTGGCCCACCCCATCGAGGGCATCCTGAACGCCGTGGGCGAGAGCAGCTCCTCAGCACCGGGCAAGCCTCCCAGCCGGAAATCCAGCATGGTGGCGACCAAGGCTGCGACGGGGGCCGTCAACCTGCCGTGGGACGAGGACCTATACACCAAGCTGAAGGAGGACAACGACAAGGAGCTGGCCGACTTCCAGAAGGAGCAGGACGAGGCTGAGGAACAGGCCGGTGACACAGAGGTCATGGCGGCCAAGGGCAAGCGAGCCGACTTTTGGGCTCGAGTGGGCGACAAGGTGCGATTATATATATCATGATGCTCTCATAGATGGGGGGTTTGTCGAGCTGAGGTGAGCTGAATCTAACGTTATTCTACGCAGGACAAAGCAATTGCCGAGTTTGAGAGCTTGTTCGAAAAGACGGGCATCCTGGGCACCAAGATCGACCTGGTGCTGGCCATAATACGCATGGGGCTCTTCTACGGCGACAAGCCCCTCGTCAAGAAGCAGGTCGAGCGAGCCAAGACGCTCGTCGAGACGGGCGGCGACTGGGACCGCCGCAACCGCCTCAAGGCCTACGAGGGCCTGCACCTCATCACCGTCCGCGCATACAACACCGCCGCGCCGCTGCTGCTCGACTCCCTCTCCACATTCACCAGCTACGAACTCTGCACCTACTCCAACCTCGTCGTCTACTCGGTCCTCACGGGCTCCGTCTCCCTCAAGCGGGTTGACTTCAAGTCAAAGGTCGTCGACGCCCCCGAGATCAAGGCCATCATGGGCGACGGCGAGGACAAGCTGCTGGCCCTCAGCGGCGCTCTGAGTGCTGGCCCCGGCGCCGACGACTCCATGGGCGATAAGCTCCCCAAGGCGGCGGCCACCACGGCGGTCAACCTGACGACCCTGGGTACCAGCACCGACCAGCCCGAGGCGGAGATGGCCATTGACTTTAGCCCGCTCGCCCTGCTCGTCAGCAGCCTGTACAATGGCAACTACAAGACCTTTTTCCAGTCCCTCGCTTCTGTTGAGGAGCAGTTCCTCAACCATGATCGCTACCTGCATGAGCACAAGAGCTGGTTCATCCGCGAGATGCGCCTGCGCGCATACCAGCAGCTGCTGCAGAGCTACCGCGTCGTCGGATTAGAAAGCATGGCCAACGACTTTGGCGTCACAGTCGACTTTTTGGACCGGTGAGTTTACACACACACACATGTTTCTTGCAGTTTTTACAGTCGTTGATGAATGTTACTAATGAATGTTTGATATTAGCGATCTGGCTCGATTCATCGCTGCTGGACGTATCCCTTGCACCATTGACCGCGTCACCGGCAAGGGCGTCATTGAGACCAACCGTCCCGACGACAAGAACAAGCAGTACCAGGACGTTGTTCGTCAGGGCGATCAGTTGATTACGAAGCTGCAAAAGTACGGCCAGGCTGTCAGACTAAGGGGCAGCGAGAGGGCATGAGCGTAGTATGGGAGTAATGAATGACTTAAAGAGGAAGAAAGGGCTACGTCATACTGCAAGTTGCCCATGAATTGTATCGTACTCGTTTATACAGAGTCGTGATGCAATAGATAAAACAAACAAAGAATCAAAACAGACACAAAGAATAAATAAAAAAAAAAAAAAAAAAAAAAGGGTTCACTGGATGACGTGAAATGTTTAGCCGTAAATGCACATCACCCAGTTCTTTTTTATAAGACGTCTATCATTTTCTACTATATTATTCTCTATCCACCCACGCGATAAAAATATCCAAATCTCGCTCACAGTCCCTTTTAAAAAAACACCTCTACCCTATTTTTGAAACAGTAATTATCCTGTACACGGCATATTTACCTGTACTTGTCCATGAACTCCTGGTGGAACTTGGTGATCCGGCTCACCCACTCGGTTCCAGGGGCAAGGAAGGTAGTGCGGAAGTGCAGAGTGCCCTCCCGCTGGCCGAAGCCGCTGCCGGGAACGACGCAAACACCGGTGGCCTCGAGCAGTCTCATGCAGTAGAACTCGTCAGGCTTGCGGCCCTCGGCGGCGGCAGCGTCAATGGCCTTCTGGGGAAGGGTGATGGTGGGGAAGAGGTACATGGCGCCCTGGGGCTCGCCGCACTCGACACCCTCCATCTGCTCAAAGGCCTTGTGGAGGGCGTTGGCGCGCTCGCGGAGGCCGTTGGCAATGCCGTTGTACTCCTTGTCGTAGAGCTCGAATGAGGGCTCGCCGGGCTGAGGAGGGTTGACCATGAGCTCAACGAGGCACTGGCCAATGACGGGAGCGCAGAGCATGATGGAGACGAACTTGTAAATGGTGGCTTCGACTTCGGCGTCGAATCCGACAAGCTCAAAGTAACCGCCACGGTGACCGCATTCGCCCACCATGCCCTTGGAGACACTGTGAAGAGAGGCCAGCTCGACGTCGTCGTACTTTCCGGGGTTCTCCTGCTGCAGCTTGCGCAGAACGCCCTTGAAGCTGTGGAACTGGCCGATGAAGACGTTGGTCTGGTAGACCTCGTCGGCCATGATGACGAGCTTCTCCTTGCTGGCGAAGTCGATCACGGCGCGAACATCAGCCTCGGACAGAGAGGCTCCGGTGGGGTTGCCGGGGTTGATGATGACGATGCAGCGGACATCGACACCCTCGGACTTGGCCTTTTCATAAGAGGAACGGATGGCCTCGAGGTCAGTGCCCCAGGCCTTGGACTCGTCGAGGTAGTAGGGAACGCAAGTGGCGTTGAGGACGGAGAGGGTGGCGGTGTAAAGAGGGTATTGGGGGATAGGGACGAGCACGCCGGACTTGGGGGACTCGGCGAGGATGTGAAGAAGGGTGTTGACGCCGGACGAGGCACCGGCAGAGAGGTAGATGTTGGCAGGGTTGGCGGGGAAGCCATCTCTTCCTGTAAAGCAGCAAGTTGTATCAGTAAGCCGACTCAGCTCTGTATCAGAAAAGAAAGAAACGGTACTCACTCTCGAGGAACTTGGCAATGCTCTCCTTGATGGCATATACACCGCTGCTGGCACTGTAGGCACCAACAGAGCCGCAGTTCTTGAGCAGCCACTTGGCACGCTCAACAACATCCGTCTTGTAGCCCAGACCGTTGATCAGGACATCCTCCTTCTCGAGGAGCTGGGGGTTCTCCAGCAGACTGAGGACCTGGCGGAAGAAGGTGATGGGCTTCTGGTCCAGCTGCTGGGGGTTGCCAATGTTGGCCGAGATGACCTGGTCAAAGGGCAGGCTGGCGGTGCCCTTGCTCAGCTGGGCACGCAGCTCCTCCGACTTGACGGCGAGCTCGCCACGGACGGCGTATTCGGCCGCGCGGACGTGCGGGTTGATGTTGTTGATGTTGAGGCGGCCCATTTTCGCGGTAGTTGAGAAAGATCGAGGGACGAATCTGCGATGGTGGGGTTGAGAAGTTGTAGATGGCGGGGCACAAGTTGTGAGTAGCGATCGCCGATGACCGGCGGCTTCTAGACCTTTTTTGTTTTTGTGTAAGCGGGCAAAAAGAATCCTATGAAACCAAGAAGAAACTCTTTCAAAATGTTGGAGATATAAAAACAAGATCAAGCAGAAAAAAAAAAAGGGAAAACACGGGGAAGGATCTGTTGGAGGCGAGTGGAGCGTCTGGACCCCGAGATCCCCCAAACACACAAACGGCAGGCCATGGAAACTCTCGGCTGATGGCTAAGGGAATCCACGGGATCTGCGCGCTTCTTTTGGCTGCTGTTAGGCCCAAGCCATTGCCCAGAAGGGATTCACCACCACACCTCATCCAGTATCCATGACACGCAGAAAATAGAAAAATCAGCGCATCAGTCGCTCCACGCATCGTCTGGCACGCCCTATCGAGATTGGTGGATCTGGGGATAGCTGCGGCATTGGAGGGTTTTGTGGGAGCATGATGCATGGAGCGCTTAATTTAATCGGTGGTGTTTGTTGCATGTTGAGTGCTGACAAAAGAGAGGCTTCGCTGTGAGATGCAGCCATGAGCTGAAGCTGCTTTGTTCCCTTGGCCCGTATAATTGTCGTGATCCCTCGCTCCAATGGCCGGCTGAAGCATGATAATGACGTACCAGAGAGGTGGATAGAGGAAACTGAAGCGGCGCAAACAGGGTAAAATGGATGGGGAGGAAGAAAAAAAAAAGAAAGTCAGACACCTACCAGCTATCCGCGACACACCCAGCAGTGCCCTCCCAGTAGGCAGCGCCGTGTTGCTCGTCAACAGCGCCCTCGACATGATGCCGAAATTATTAAGAAGATTGATGAAAACCAAGGAGAAAAGAAAAGAGAGATGAAATAAAATGAAACGTAATATAGCAGAGCACCGATGGAGGGCGCGAGTGTAGCTGGAGCGCTACCAGATGCCAAAAGGATTGTGGATGGATGGATTTTGTTCAATGGCTTGAGACGTCCTCGTGGCTTTTCCCCTACTTTACTTTGGCTGCCGCACCCTTTATCTCTAAACTACAGTGTGTACAAGGTACAGGGCTTACATACTCCTAAAACACCGCTAAATGGACACGGGTAGAGACCGCAAAAGAGAGACAATTCCTGCGCAAGGCTGATATCGTAATTTCTTTGCTCCTTCACCGGTGATAATACTTGCGCCGTTGGTGACGGGATGGACCCCGAGCTGCAAGCCTAGCTCTGAATATGGCAGGATTCAGAGCACGGGTCAGCCGCTATCGGCGGGCGGGCTCCATAACGTAATTCGAGCTGCTCTGCAGGGGTTTAAGCTGTCTTACATAATTTTTCGGAATTCGGCGGCACCTTTTACCCGGATGGAAACCGTCCCGCCATGCTAGGAATTTACGATGCTATCGCGAGAGACCAATCGAACGACATCTTTCGAGCGCTGGAGATATCGACACAATGGCCAAGAAAGGTAAGCTCTCGACTCATAATGCAGTGGGATTTTTAATCTCGTGTGCAATAAACAATAAACAACCGCTAATATCTTTGCAGCAAAGGCAAGATTGATCAACGTCCGGCTCATCTCCATGGCCATGACCGGCTTCTTCTACACCTTCAAGCGACCTAGAACGGCGCCCATGATGGGAATGCTGAAATATGACCCGATAGGTACGAATTGTCCTACACCAGACATACATCTTCTTTTTCCCGCCCCAATGCTAATTCCCTATCGCTCTTTAGTCCGCAAAAAGGTCCTGTTCCTAGAAACGAAAAAGCGATCCAAATAGAGATATTTCCGAGCAATGTAAAATTTCAAAATATACACCTCAGGAACTGGAAATTAATGATTGGGTTGCGAGCGGTCTCTTCGAACCTGCGGCCGCCTATGTACATGTATCAATATGAAGAGCATTTCTGGAGTTTGGGGATGGGCTGGCATTGCGCTCGATGCGCTGACAGGTCACGATATCTGGTCTGATTGGAATATAAATTCACTCCCAAATATGTCCACTTTTGATCCATTTCCCATTCTAGCTGTGGAACAGTGAGTTGCTGCCAAAATAAGCTGCCAAAATAAGCTGCCAAAATAAGCTGCCAAAATAAGCTGCCAAANGCTGCCAAAATAAGCTGCCAAAATAAGCTGCCAAAATAAGCTGCCAAAATAAGCTGCCAAAGTGCCTGGGTTTAAAGTACAAGCTCCTTCCACCCATAGTAGCAGTACACCCGTAAGCGTCTACGCACCAATCATCCACCCTGCTTCCTCACTGAATTTTACTCCTGGATGTAGTGCTCAGTTCTGGGCTTCTTCATCTCTCGGGGGTTGGAGTCAAAAGATTCTAAAGATACCGGATTGCCCTGGGGTGCTTGTCTTTTCTTGCTGGATAGTTGAATGTCCCTCTCGAAATCAGCAACAGTTGGGAAGGTCCAGGTATGGTTGTGCTGAATCAGCCTCGAGCGAATTTCAGCAACCATCTCCTTCGTCGAAGCAGATTGTGATTTGTTGATAGAGACGTTCGCGGTCTGACTGACTTTGCTTTGGTCAGTCTGTGATCGAGTGGAATGGCCTTCCACGCTGGCTGGTTCGACTGTGGCAGGGATGGCATGGCTTTTGAGAATCGATCTGAGTTGAGTGACTTCACGACGACGCTTTTGCTCTTGAATCACAGTTAGTGGAGGTGACGGCGATCTCTCACCTGGATCAGGACTGTAAACAGTGACTTTGCGGCCCATAACATCTTCCTTGGTTGATGGCTGGATCTCTGCCGCGCCGTCGGATTCGGCCAGGAGAGGTAGCAGTGTTGTACTAACTTCGCAGGATGTCACTACATCCGAGGCAGCTGGGTTCGGCATTCTGTCTGCATTCTCTAACTGAACCCATTCCTCTTCCGTTGCAAGGTAGCTGGCTGATGACTGTATGGATCTACTGATCTCCATGATTCTGTCTAGCTTTTTGTCGCAATTTTCGACCTGCGGGATTCGCATCGCGATGGCCTTGAGCTGTGATCGCATCTTGTCAATTGTTTGAACATCCTTGAGCCATTCATCTCGGAGGATTTCAGTTTCTTGAGCCTTCTGCTCAAATGCTTGGATTGTGTTTCTTAGTTGAGCAGCCGTCTCCCGCTCGTTTTCTAATGTCGCTTGTAACTCGGAAATTCTGTCGCCATCCTGAGTCGCGATATGCTTCTGTTCACTTATATGGGTTGTTAAAACATTCAAGACATTCTCATTGACTTGAAGCAATTGCGCCGTCTTCTCTCTCTCCAGCCCAAGCCCCTGCTCCAAAGTGGCTCGAAGATCGGTAATGGCGCTGCTCAACGGCTCTATGGTTTCTTCTCCGTTTTTCATTGCCTCAGACATCATTGCTTCCACCTTTTTGGTGAGTTCTTCATACGCTTGTTGAAGCTGTTGATCCGTTTCGTTGGATTTATTCTCGTGCGCTGAAATGCGCTGCAAGACCTCTTGTAGCATACTGATTGTCTCGCGTTGATTGCTTTGTTCGTTGCCTGCGAGGACATCAAATCTTTGGCCAATATTTTCACAAGAGCCCACTGCCTTCTTCAAACTGCAATCAAAGTTCTGAATATGGCTTGATAGCTCTTGAAATCTTGCGCTGGTCCCTTTCTCGTCTTGTTCCAATGCGTTCACAATCCGGCTTGCCTCCCCTTTGAAGCGGTCGAGATCTTGCCTAATTGATCCCCCTAATTGTGACACTGCTTTTGAGACGTTGCTTTGCTCACTCTCCAGTGAAAAAATCACCGGTAATAAGCTATTGTTGTGTAAGCAATGAAAAGACCGCTTGATTTACATATTCCTCACCTCTTAACAATATTTTTTTCGGCGATAGCTAGCTTGAGCTCAAGATTCTCTTGCGAAAGCATCTTGGACGCAAGCTGATTTCCACCTGCGAGCAGAGAATCCAACCTGTCAAAATGTCAGAAGGAACGAACTTGCAGAGTAAGACAGAGAGTAGAGTACTTCGATTTTAGAGCGCTCATCATTTGCGTACTCGATCTAGCATCCAATTCGCGTTGTTCGCTTTGGATGGTATGATGCGCCATCAAGGAATCCACCTTGGCCTCCAAAGCCCAAATGCACTGATGTACTGCGTCTTGCTCTTTTGTTTGAACACTCAGTTTGTCGGCAAACGTTTTCTCCTGTGCCCATAAAGCTTCTTGGAGATGTAACTTTTCTTTAAGCTCTGATATAACCTGGTCCTCTGTTGCTTGATTAGTTAAATATCACGACGGCATTCACAGGCAATGTCTTACTCCTTTTAACGTCTTGTTCCATTTGTGTGCGGTACTCATCCGTGCATTTTTTCATCTCCTCGCGGATCTTGAGGCTGTTTTTCAAAGCTTCGTCGACGGCCTCCGAAGATGCTGTTTTGTGTTCGTTCTCTTTCCGCAGCTGGTCCATCGTGTCTTTATAATAAGTTTCCGCACGCCGAAAGAGAACCCCTTGTTCTCTGATGGTTTCATTGAGCTTGCGTCGGTAGGCGTCACATTTGTCATTAGCAAGCTTCCCTTGCTTCTTCTCTTCAGACAATTGCTCCTTCAGGCACGTGAGTTCAGAACCCAACCTCTCTTTCTCTTTGGTCACTTCGTTGTTGTTCTCAAACAACGTGCTGTAACGCGCTTCAAGGGCGGACAACTCCGCGTCCTTCGCTTTCAGTAATTTGTCTATATCTCCAAGCTTCTCCTGTTCACCTTGAAGAATCTTTTTGAGCCTTCTGAGCTCTGACCTAGTTACCTCGGTTTCTTCATCTGCAAGTTCGATACACTGATTCCAAAAATCGCCAATACATTGAATTGCCCTTTGATCGCGACTCACTTTTGACTTGTGCTCTGATTTGTGATCGCGCGACCGTTTCTTGGAGATGTTGCTGCTCGTGGTTGAGCCGGACCGCCGATGGGATGGCCGTTCATGTGCATCGCGCGAGAGAAAAACAACTTGGCTCTCTTTATATTTTTTGGGATCTTTTGGCCGAGATTCCAACGGACTGCGGTATGTAGGAAGTTCCAGATCGCCACAGATGCTTGGGGTGCGCTGGCGTTGTACATTTTGGCTCTTTGTATCATTGAAAACCTTCATTCTTGGCGCACTGGATGGGCCATCTTGTTCACGAGTGACCATTTTGTGACTAATGGCCTTGAACAGATTGTTATTATTATGGCTTTGTGTTGGCGAAGATGCAAGCTTTGGTGGAGACATTAGCCTGGGGGTCTTGTCCGTCTCGTGGCTCCGAGAGTCAGGCATGACTTTGGACTTGGTACTACCAGGAGACATGAAAAATATCGGCTTCTGCACTTTGTTAGATATTTGACCCCGTTATTCAAAGGAGTGACTTATTCAAAAACAGAATTGCTGAGCCCAAACCATCTTACATTTTCGTCTCGCTGAGAGATCTCTGCTTCACCTCCATGCTTATGAGCAGCGTCTGCGTCTCTTGGGTTTCCTGAGAGACATATCTCTGGCAAGTCCAAGGGTGAAGCTCTGGCGGTCGTATCCATGGTTTTGTCCTTTGGTGGCGAACCAGGTAGATTCAGGCTTGGCTCTGGATGCGGAGGGCTCGGGGGCTTTGTAAACAGATTGTGCCGTTGAATATTGGTGAATTGGCCAGGGCGAGGTAGATCTCTGGGTGGAAAGGTAAAACCCTCTGACAACACTGCCTCGGAGATTTCTTTCTTGCTGCCAAGTGTACGACGGCCATCTCCCTTCTTGGGAGAGGACAGTTCTGGAATCATTGGGAATGCATTGCCGATGCCTGTTTCGTTGATTGCCCATCCAAAGTCAGGCAACTTCTCGACGGCAGCTGAGCCACCAGATCCAGCACCAGGATCAGGAGGCGTGAAAGCGATGCCCATTTGAGGAGCCATCTCTGCGTATGCGTGATGCGAGATTGTAGAATGTGACTGCCCGCTTCTGTCGTTATTGGGTAGACGCAATGGGTATGCAGATGTCGAAGTTTTCACTGCAATCTACGAGGATAAATTTGAGGAGAGGTTGCGAATAAATTTGGCAGTTTGATTGTGGGATTTGCAGAATTAAGGCGGTCAATCTGCAGCAAGCAAGCTCATCTAGACGGTAGTTGTGGAAGGAGGTCTGATGCTCCTTCCAAAGCTACTCCTGGAGAGACTCAGTCTCAACGCCCGCCCCAGAAGAAATCGACATTCAGCAAGGGCATGATAACAGCTTCAAAAGGAAATGCGCATGTAATGCAATTCTATTTCTTGTGTCTCATTATTTCTCTATCAAGATAAGAAAATTCATCTGCGGGTTTTGAGGTCAAGTATCCAGCTGCTTGGTAGGCAATGAAGCAAAAGCACACACCAAACTTGGCTATCCAGCACCCAGTATCTCAAACTTGACTGTGATACTAGAAATAGCAGATACTAGAAAATTGTAAAGATAGTACCAGACGCCAGAGAGGCGCAGGGATAGTAGCGGATACTGGAAAAAAGTAGTGATTGTAGCTATCTGAAGCTACCTATTCAAGTGTTCGCCAACTTGCAACGGCTACCAGTCATTCCCTCGATTCAACGGATCATGAAATAGGCACATAAATAGAACCCACGAGTATTTACGTGGCAATTGTCTCTTACCATCACAATACAATGATTGAAACACATCAGCCGTCGCGGATACCCTCAAAATGCCTTGAGCGCCTTGTCTCACACTCTTGAGACACTGCGAGTAATGACATCAAAGTGTCCGCCTCGCGTATGCTCATGGCAGTTAGAAACCACGCTTCTTCCATCCAATCCTTCACTTCTGCATTAAATAAAGCTTCACCGTCTCAAGCTCCTACATTACCCAATCTGCAATGCGAATGGCCGGCTCCAAGGCTGCGTGGACCTGCCCCTCCCAAATCGGAAATCCCATCGTCCATCACCAATATCACAGTGATGCACTTTAGGCCTTCTCAAATCGCCTTAAGCGCGATGCACCAGCTCTCCCCAGTCACAAAAATAGGATCATTTAGTCTCACGTCGTCACGGAACCGTCACAGACAGAATCTGCGGGCGCGCAGTGATGCTTTAGCTGTTTGGCTCGCTGAAGTGATGCACAGGATGGACAAGTTGCATCCTGTACACCTCATTGGCCGAGGCCCCTGCATGCGCCGTTGGCGTCGGCGCTTGTTGGGTGAGACGAGGCCAATCATGAGGGCGCACCACCGAATTTCGGTCATATCCAGGCACAGGCGTCACAAAGAAACTAGAGAAACTAGCCCAGGGCCACGCCAAAACGGGGCCGATGAGATGCCCAGGGCGTTTACTGATACATGGGCCTTGGCCGGCATTTGTATGCAGGCACTTGTCGCGGGCGGAACAGAATGGGGAGGAGGCGAGGGAACAAAGAACGGGCTGTTGCAATAAAGGGTGGACTATGGCGCAGTTATTTCCGATCCAACGGTTGAGCCCTTGGATTGTTGTGGTTTTATTCTTATTCTGCTGACTGCCCATTTGGAGATATCTCGTACGATATTTCGACTCCTCAAACGAGCCGCCTGGCCGTGTATTGATATCCATTACTAAATACATACATACGCATACGAGTAAAGACGCCGGAACCCAATCAAAGCATACCACCATGTCGCAGACTTCTGCATATTTCCCTCTGGCTACGGACGATTCGTGGCAGGGCCAATCCGGCAGCATCACTGCGCAAGATGGAACCGACGCCGGTGCCGCGGGCGACAGCTCTGCCAATTCCATTACACTCTCAACCGGAGCCCTGGTTGCCATCATCATCGTTGTTGTGGTTGTCATCCTGATCGGCAGTAAGCAAAATCCGCAGTCCGTCAATACAGCCCATTTCCCAGTATGCTGACATCCTCTAGTAACAACTGCTACTCTCTTCTTCATTGCCAAGAAGCGTGAATGGACTATCAAGGAGACCATTAGAAGATCAACGAAAAAGGTTGCAACCGCTCTTACTCCCAGGCGATCTGAATTCCCTCGCTCTGTCAAAGGTTCAACGCGCTCCAACCGACGTGGACGAACCAAGCTCGAAGAAGTGCCCCCAACCCCTCGACTTCGACCTGAAGATTTGGAGAAGGGCTTGGCTCGCAGTGAGAGCAAATCCATCTCACAAAAGTCTGGAAAGTAACGATGGCGACTTGTGCGTCGGTGTGAGTGCGATTAGGTATTAGTAAGGGCGTCAAGGCATCGATAAGGAACGACTAATGGCGAGTTTTGCTTTTGTGTGCTTTTTATGGATGAAATTATGATATCGCTCATGGGTGTCCGAATGTATATACATATATCCTTTTGCTTTTCTTTCTTTTTGGTATTTCAAATGTTTATGGGTATCACATCTTTCTAAATGTGTTTGAGCTGGCACTTCGCCTGCCCTTGTTGGAACGTCTTTGCGGAGGAAGAGCTTCTTCTTCTTCCTCTTGCTGCCGCCCCTTCTTCCTTGACTCTGGCACAAATGTGACTTGTCTCTCTCCACGAATCTCGCCGCTCTGTGATTTGTTGATGCGTGTAGACTTCTGCTGTCTTGAACCCAGTGCGGAATCCTTCAGTTGTCGGCCTTCGTTTTGCGTTGATGATACCTTCATCACCACGTCATCTTTAGGCTTAGAGATGGGCTCATCATCGCTAGACTCTTCATCAGAGTCCTTGCCTTGGTATTTAGTCGTTCCATGTTTGGCCTCCAGAGCTTGCTGAACCGCTGTGCTAGGGTTGAGAGCCTTGAATTCACCACTGGCTTCATCCACTGCAAAGTCTTCGTCTTCGAACAGCTGGTTGAATCGAGTGTCTCCCAAAAGACCGGCATCAGTATCAACCTGGCTTCTGTTCTCCTGCCTCTTGAGAAGTTTGTCGACAAGTCTTTGGTTGACCTTGACCTTCTTCGTGCCTCTAATGCGGCTAGAGCGTTCCTTCTCAACCCTCTCCTTGACGCGCTTCTGTCTCTCGTCCTCGAATGCGTAAGGGTTCGCGATGAGCCTGGCCTGCTCGTACAACTTGGAAGCCACAAAGTATCCGTGCATATATGGTCGCAGCAGGTTGGTTTTCCCAATCAAGTGTGCTAGACTGAGCTGCTTCAGCTCTGGTAGGGTCAAGAATTTGTAGTTGTCGTAAGTCTCGGTGCGGACTTCTTCCGCCATCTCTTCTACCATGTTGTCCAAGAAGGAACACCATTTGGGAGCGGCGCCGAGCTGTGGGATGAAGAATGCGTGTTGCTGCTTGCCTTCATTTGCCGTCAGCAACATGCCAGTGTTCTTGCACCAAGCCACGTCATTAATGTCAACCACAGGCTCAACCGATGTCCATGGGTCTCCCGTCAACTCGTCCCAGATTTTAATGATGCGCTTATCGGCCGACAGAACCTTCTTCTCTTGTGAGGCCGTTGTCATGTGAATCAATTTCTTCACAGCAAAGCCATAGCCGTGATCCTTCTTGAGTAAGGGGGTAGGGCGACGGAGATCGAATAGCTGAATCATGCCAGTTGAGCTGCCAGTCGCCAGCGACAGACCGGATGAGTGAAAGTCCAGTGCTGTGACGCCGCCATCGTGGCCGGCAAGTAGCGCAACCCGTCCTCTTGATCGGGGATCCCAAAACTCTACTGTGCCTATTGATGTACCAAATGCAAGTAGGTTGTGGGTATCCTCGGCGATGGCAGCGCAGTTCACGCTGCCAACGTTGATGCCTCCTTGTAGACCGCCGCCCAGCTCATCATCTCCTCCGACTTCGACCTGATATGACTTCATGAATCTTCCAAGCTCAAGGTTCATGCGGAAAACCTCTCCCTTGCCGTCAGCGTCGATTCCGACAGCGGGAATGAGGGCTTCGGTGGACTGCCGATCGTATACAAGATCTCGACCGTATCTGGGAATGCGCGCCTCATAGTGGCAGCCCATGGGGGTATGGAATTCGAGTTTTCGATCATTCTGGAGGTGTAGGGATTTTGAGTAGTCGGTAGAAAGCAGGACAAAAGTCTCGTTGAGCGAGGTTGTGTGTCTTGTGAATGAAAGAGAGAGTTGCGGGAGGTTATGTACATGCAGCTGGGGTTTGTATGTACCCGTGCTCATGACCCATTCGCCATCCTCACTGATTCGGACACACTGACTGGCTTCTTCAAACTCAAAGTCCTGCAGAAGCTCGACGCGATTCTGGTACTCAACATCGTTCTTCAGACTGCGCTTCCGACGGCGAGCCAGCCAATCTGGAAGAGGACGCGCAGTAGATGCGCCCGAAATTGTATAGACGGGGACTGTCCCCGGATTGGAGAGCTTCATGGCGGATGCAGAGTATCAGGTGTCCCTCGTTGGGATTTCGGTTGAAAATATCTGCAGTCGCAAAGGCAGAGACAAAGATCCAATGCCAGACAATTTTGCGGGCTACCAGAAAAATCAAGGTGAAGAAAAATTCCAGCCCCACGTCGGTGACCGGTGAGCCGCCCCCACACAAGCACTATGCTTTGTATGGATTCGCCTGACCGAGCGCTGGCCAGCCAATCGCCGCCACGCGCTGGATCCAGCACGCTTCGGACTCCCTGGAGACGTCTGAGCCCTGTCAGTTCCGCGATGCGGTGCATTTTCAACGTTGCTTGATCATCATCTCCTCTTTTGCTCGACTGCCCCATGGCCTGAGGCTGCACATGCTGGCAATATTAGGCATGTGGCTGATGTGCTCCTGAAGACTCTGCCTTCCCCTTAATCCCCGTGCTTCGGACGCCTCGTGACTCTAGAACCAACCGGGTTCCTCGAGCTCGCGCGCCTATCGGGGCGACGCTCCTCGACAGCCTCATCGATCGGCGAAGACCCTCGTTGAGATGGAGCTCGGGCAGCACAGAGCATCAGAATCGCTTATCCTCCTAATCAGGGCTTCTTGAGCTCGACCAGTTGCAGCACAGCTCTTCTGTCCCGGCCGTCGGTCCGACCGTTTGCGCGAGACAGCCAAGGACGCCGTGGCTTCGTGTCGACGACGGCAAACTGCGCTGTCACCGGCTGCCACGAGCCGTTTATCTTACAAGCAGTCGATATGGATACTGGGGAATATGAAACTAATACATTGTTAATTGTGAGCATGGCCCCTCGCTTGATGGTTCTCCCCTCTTCGGCTGACCCCGGGTCCTAGAATAATGTCTCGTCGATCGCTTATCGTTTGTACGAACCGTCATCCAATCTGTCGCAAAACTTCGCCTCGGTCGCTCTTGAGATTGAAAACTCACTAAGGGAAAAGGGACACATTGTTTTATACGATGCGACCAAAAAGGCTCTGTGGCACTTTCAATTTCTCCCCAAAGATGAAAATTCGGATGATTTGGGCGACAGCCTTGAGCTGCCGCCCGATGTGACCGGGCATGGCTTAGCTTTGAGAGAACACGGTGTTATAGAGCCTCCGATAATACAAAAGCCTCGATCTCAAGGCCTTCAATCCAGCGGCACTCCAACGAGCCTCCTGTCGACTGCTTCTGCTCTGGAACAGGCTCACCGTCCAACTCTGTCATCGCCTTTGCAGACCACCGCACCCATCACGCAAGACCCGGACCCAAAGGCTGAAAAGTCCAAGACCACATCAACAGCACAGAGAGCACTCTACGAAAAATTCATTGCGTCTGTCCTGTTGACGATATCTACCACATTCTGTCGCCGAGTTGGGGCAGTTCCTCTCAACTACAGGACTGTTATACTCTCTCCGACGGCATACGATGCACAACCGCATGGAGTTGCCATCGGAAGACCACAGATACTGGGCACTTTTAGGGCGTATTTGACGACAACGGGAGCATTGATGATAAGCCTGGCTCTGACGAAGTGTAGAGGGATATTATCACTAGATGATACTGTTCCCTCGAGTCTGGCCCCCTCTGGCTATTCTGTTCTTGCTGCTCCTTTTGGCATCATGACTGCTACTCAGAATTTTGTTCCTGGCGACGGCGGCTTGACGAGTTTAGCTCAGACACCCATGACACAGTTTTTTAATTTCCGTGGTGGACTTGACGGACAAGAGTCGTTGTGGAAACAGGCTTGCTTACGGTTCTTGAATTTCCGAGGCATAGCTGCCTCGACGTTAGGGGGCTGTCTTTGGGTGAATCTCTTGGTCCCCAAACCGAAGAACCCAGATACCAGGGGCGACCAACGATCCTCCAGTGCAAGCTCTTCATTCACGCTGCCATGGCCAAGGCGTCTATGTTTCCGCAAGAAGAACGTCGACGCATCATCTACCAGCCGCGTAGTAGACACCGTACTGAGTGGCCACGAAGAAAGCCATGATCCACTTGGTAATGCCAAGGGATGGCATGCCTCTATTACAGAAAGAGAAGAGAAAGCCAAACGAGCCTTGGAGCGTGCGGCCAATCTCCCCAAGGATCCCCAACCACAAAACACAGAGTCAAAGACAACACCCAAACCCAGCGGTCTATCACCCGTGGCCTTACAGCGTCCCAATACGGCCACGGCTGGTATTATGTACCCGACGCCACCAGATGGAGTTCATCAGCCGAATGGTGTGACTCCGTCCATTGATGGCACTCTTTCCAGTCCAGGTAATCCATTATCCGTTCCAGTCATCGCGGAAGCGGATGCCGCTGTTCAAAACGAGCCAACCGGGGGAGACAGCGTCGACCAGTCTCCTGAGTTTTCAGATTCCAAGAGACACCGGAGCGATAGCAATGTTCTTGGTGACGGTGAGACCGTCTTTGGGGGGGAAATAGGAGGTGATATGTTTGACGACAATGACATTACTGAGGCCGATTTTAACTTCTTTGACGAGAAGCCAGACGACATGGATGCCGATCTTCCCATGGCTGATATATCTAGCTCAGAAATGGCACTCCCTCCTCCACCCGAAGCCGTTGAAGAGACTGTAATTCCTGTCGAGACCACGCCGCTCCCTCTGGCACCAACGCCTACATCGTTGCCTCTTCATCCTCCTGCCACACCTTCAGCCCCAACTCCGGCCCAGGCTGCGACTCCCGCTCCCGCTCCAGCCCCTATTCCTTCTCTACCGCCACCAACTTCTACTCCTCTCCTTCCTCCTCCGCTTCCTCCTCCTCAGTCAGAGAGGGTAGTGTTTGCCAAACCCGAGCTGAAGCATGCCAGAAGCCAGAATGAAGACCCAGCCCGTCGCAGCCGGGGGGAGATACGGGTAACGCCCGCAAAGCGCGAGTCTAGCCCGTTTGACCCCCATGCGGTGTTTAAGCGTGTGAAGGCATCTCTCAAAATGCCAAAATATGATTCCACCACGTCCTCTCAGCCCACGTTGAGAAAGGCCAAGATCTTTGAGAGCCTCGACTTCGACCCAGCGTTGCCTATGATTAACAAGAAATATGAGCAAGGAGGGCTCTTTGACTTGAGTGCTCTTTCAAAAGTGGAAAAGATGGAAAGGCCAAGCATTGATCTTCGGGCCGTGCCCGAAACCGACTATCTAAAACGGCATGGCAAGCTCAGCAAGAGGCAAAGGGATCGGCCCATTACCCGAAGCACTATGGCTAAGCAATATTCCGCACTGGAGCCGCAAATGTCGACGACTAGCCCGATGAAATTGGACGGATCGATCTCAGGAGAAGATAGTAGCGCTGAATCGGACCAAGACGACTCCAGCTACACGTCAGACGAGCCTGGTTCGCCGCACAAGGCCAGTATTAGGATATTAAACGCAGATGATGACATCTTGTCTCAAATCACCTCGCTCAGAGATTGCGATATCGAAGAGCCCGATCATCAGCTGGCCATGGAGCTACCGCGGCTATCCAAGTCTGACATGACAGGAGTGCCCCTCTCTGCGTTGTTCTCAGATCCAGAACCATTGTTATTGGATATGGCCTTGAATGATGACGATTTGATCCAGATTGCGCAGATTGTGACCGAGCAAGCAGCAACTGGTGGGCTGGATATCTTTAGAGCCTCGGATTTCGAAGCACCCACTTTGTCGGCCAGCCAAAAGCGTCAAGAACTATTAACTCACAGTCGGGACGCCTTTCACACACTGGAAGATATTATTGCGCAGTTTTTTGGAGACACCATGCCTATGCGCTTGAAAGGCTTGTTGGATATTCAAGACATACCGCTTCTGAGCCAGTTTCAGCCACGGCAAATACCTGGCCGAGAAGGAAACCCCGAAGCTATGCGGCCAAGCAACCTATATCAAATTCCTAGCCCACATTTGGAAGTCCAAAGGGCAGACACCAAGCTGTCTGTTTTGCCGTCGGCGGTTTCATTCTGGGAGAGCCTGGGCCTCTCTCCTTCCTCTGGCAGCAAAAACATTAATGCTATCTGCGTCTATCCTGGATGGCCTGGAATGGGAGACAACGTCCAGACCTTTCTGGACCGTATCAAAAGTGTTTATGAGTTTTTAAAGTTGGGCACATTTGAAGTCATGCCTCTTGGTGCAGACATGGAAGCAGGACTTTTGCCATATGAGATTGATCGGATCACCACTTCTCCCGACGCCACGGTGACGGGACATGGATCGGCCATGATTGAAAGTATGGAAGTGCTGCGTGGGATATTCACCAACCTCGCAACTACTGAGACCAACTTTGTTATTTATTTCGTCTACTCGCCGGATAATCCTGGGACCATCATTGAATCTTGCACAGCGTTTCAGCGATTCTTTGAAACGTACCAAAAGATTTTGGCAACCCGAAAGGAGCCTCCGCAGAATGAACTAGTTTTGCAGCTAGTATCGGCAGATCTTTTGTCCTCTCCCTCGGCCTTGGTAGTCACTCCGACTTCAGACCTAGTCAGGCTCTGCATCGAGACCTACGATCGCTGTACTCTCTTTGGGGGACCAATGCCTGCTCCAGCCATTAGACTCGAGCAGCTTCTACCACGGATCATTGATTTTAAGTTGACTACTAATCCGTCAGCATCGCTTATTCGCGAGAACTCTTGCATTCATGTAGCATACGCCCAGAGCGTCGACGAGCGATGGATTACAGCGGCTTGGACGGACGATAGGGGAAACCAGCAAGCAACGGCTTCTTATTGCATGGGGAGGAAGGGAAAGCAGCCGTCTCGCAATATGAACGAGATTGCCAATGAGATATGGGAGACTACTCTTGAATTAATATCTGCGTGGAAAGTGCTTTGGAGAGTCATCATCACCAAGTGTGGGCCAATGCCGCAGCACGAGATGGACTTTTGGGTTGACTTGGCCCGCACCGAGATCAACGCCAAGGTAACGGTCGCTTTGCTCACGGTCGATACGAATCCATCGCTTCAACTTTTACCGCCGGTAGTGAAGCTCGCGCCGCCTTCCGCTGCTCTTCACACACCAGCATCTACACCGCTGCCAAGCGCATTTTCTCCAGAACCGCCAACTCCCGCGACTCCCGCTCGCGAAGGCATGGCAGTCGCTACCCCCTCTGGTGATGGCGGTGCTTCTAATGCTGGCGCTGCCGATGCGGATCTGGATGCCATTTTGACTGATGTTACTGATCAGACCTGGGGAGCTATTGCCGGCCACCGGCTCAGCAACTCCACGAGCATCCTAGAAGTACACCCCGCTTTAATCAGTGGCTATCTCATCAAGCGGACAGGAATCAAGGTGGAAGATGCTCCTATCGTGATGGAAGTGAATCTGGTGTACACCGAAGCCATGCCACGAGTGCACGAACCCCTTTTCAGAGAAATGTTGGGATACTTTAGAGGATTGGGCACCCTGGCCCGGGCCCGTGGAGTGGTTGACAGGGAAGCAGATGTGCGACCCTGGCACGTCGCGGCGGCCGAAAAAGCTGCGCGTGCATTGTATCTGTTAATGTGATTATTTGTTTGTTTTATTTTCCTTTGTATGAGGAGAAGGGAGGGCGCGTAGCTGAAGGGGGGTTTCCATTTTTTGGTGATACCTTTGCAACGAGACACGTTGGAAAACCATACTTTTAGGCGTTCGTTTTGATGTTGGCGTTGGAAATGGTTTGGCCGAGGTTGTTGTTTCATTTCCGATCCAAAGAGTGATAGAAGGGGGGAGGTAAGCAAACCACTAATGTGGATTTTCTTTTCAGCATATGCATAAGTATACGGGTTGGCGATGATGATTATGGGTTGTAGATAGGTTTTGATATATAGTATAGCAGGGGGTATGAGACTTGGGGTACATATATGATTTGCCCTGTGTGTGAGAGTGAAGCATAGAGTGAGATTTGTGTTGAGTTGTGTGATGTGTTTAGATGCTGGATAGAAGTAATCGAGTGAGAATATTATATCGTGAACAGGCACTTTTGGCTACTTAAATCCTACCTATGAAATATAACATAGATCCAACAGTTACATATGTATTTTTGCCTACTCAGCAATGTGCTTAATATCTACACCGTATAACAATACAGTATGATGCGATAATGGCTGGTTCTGATGTGTTAAAGTCTTCAATTTAGGCAGTATACCGTGCTTACTGAGGCGACCCAACCCGCTAGAGGCATATGCTAAGCTACGCCTTGCAGGCAGCCTCTCATCTGGCCCAAGTCATGCATCTCCCCTCATGATCCTAATGACTCTCTTCCTCCCTCTCTAAACCAGTCATGATGGGGGTTTTGGCTTAAAATCCTGCAGACCCTGGAGAGAATAGAAGCCTGGGCGTGAGTCAGACTGTGGCTGCCACGTTTTGGATACAAGTTGTTGCGCCACCGTCAAGTCTTAGTAAGTTTTAGTGGATGAATCATCATCGCTGCAAGGGCTGTAAAATGCGTCCATGAGGCAATGGAAATTGAAACTGAAGCTGATTAACGAATGGACGACCATAAGGATGCAGTAGATGATAATTACGCGGCATATTCCTTCCTCTTCTTATTTTCTTCTTGCTTTTCTGCATTTACAAAAGACATAATCTAGACTTCTCTATGAGACTGCTTGAACAGTAATCATAATGGACGTGGCATCGCTGGGGAGTCTCCCAGACGATCTCATTCTCGACATTGTCCAGCATCTGGACACGGCCCGCGATGTGGCTCATCTGGCGAGCGCATCGCGACATGCCCATGCCGTCATCAACCAAAGCGGATGGCGCAGCTTCGTGAGGGCCAAGTTCCCTTCCATCAACATCCCCTTAGGCGCTTTAACGGGCTGGAATGCCGTGGCAGACCGCTTGACGTATCTCGACCGGTGTTGGGACAGTCGTGGGTTCTATCTGACGGTGTATGGAGAAAAGCCGCCGGCGCGGACCAAGAGGAGGGAGTTTCCTAGGAGCAGGCAGTCTGTCAACTTTCACTCCGTCATTGACGCTACGACGATTGTGTCTACGCAGGAGGAGCTGCTGGCGTGTGGCGCGGGAGAGAATCTGATTCTTCGACGAAAGGGCGTGAGCAGCAAGGGCTCAGATAGCTGGAGCAAGTTGGGAGGCCGTGAGACTGGATATGCGGCTGGGACGGGAGACGTGACGGCAATCAGCCTCATCCAGCGCCAGCAGGTCCCAGAGGTGGTTGTTGGAAGGGCTGACGGAAGTCTTCAGCTCTTGTCTGTCGGGGATGAGACACTATCGGACGCATCTCAGAGTTTTATTCCTTCACACGACGCTAACAACCCATCCGGAGTGCCCCTAAGCCGAAAGTCTCCTGGACAGAGAGCGATTTCATGGACCGAGTGGGAGTCTGACGCCAAGTTGCTGGCAAGCTGCAGGAGCTCCGTCTTGACGCTTTACAACCTTTCCGATACCGAAGAGGCAACACTGAAACCTGTTCTCTACTACGACGTGGCTAAAGATGGCTCCGTTGACGAGGTTTCGCTTCTGCGCAGCGCCAAGTTCATGGCCAACGATGTGATTGCTTGCAGCATTGGTGGCAGCACCGAGCCTTTGAGATGGGCCAAGATGCGGCCCAGTGGAATTGAGTTTTTCAACGCAGCAATGAGTTCCAGGATTAGTGGCAATGCTTCGGCGGATTCCAAGAGATCGGCTGAGAAGACGACGGTTCGTGCTATTCAGCCGGTTACAAGGATGAATGATAATCTGCTGCTCAGTGCCTGGGACGACGGAAGTCATAGGTAAGATACGAGACGATAACATGTCCAAAATCAGAGTCTCTATTCAAGCAGCTAACTCCAATATGTGATACTAGGCTATCAGATTTACGAACTCCTTCAGCCCACGATGTCCTGTATCGTGATGGCTTCCAGCCGTATCAGGCCAGTAGTTCATTGCTAGTATACGGATCTGAGCGATTCGTAGCTGGCAACAACTGCAGCCCCGATCTTCGATTCTTCGACTTTCGTTTCCCAAAACCATATCATCACACTAATGCCATGCCTTGTTCTGCAAACACGCCTCTCCCCGGACGGCCCCATCAGTACGGAGCCATTAACGAAGTCGATGGACTTCAGATCAATCCGGTCGAGGAGTGCGATTCCTCGTCTGGTCGAGCATGTACATGGCACCATCTATCACGACAAGATAGCTGGCGGCCAGATGCAGTCATGCACATCTACAGCACATCCATGGACCGAGTCCACTCTTTAGCTAAAGCATCTGACTTGTCGACGTCGTTCTACTGCGCTGTCAGGGGAGCTGTTGTAGAGGCGACGTATTCTATGGCTGAAGATGTAGACTTGGTGGTCTCTCGCCGGTCATCGCCGGAAGGATGGCAGGCTATTGACCCTGAGGGAAGAGCTTCGTTGATAGAGACGGGTGTTGGCTTGCGTGATGGAGAGGCGCAGTTGGAGGAGCAGACGCAGACGAGGATGCCGGAGTTGTATTACTATGAGCGGTGGAGGATTCCGGAGGGGGAGACTGAGTATAAGAGGGAGCAGGGAAGGCGTTTGGATCCGGCGTTGGTGACTAGCCGAAGGAGCAGAGGATGAGCTTCACGGTGATGTAGTCTTGGTAATGTCTGTGACGCGGTGAATGGTTCGGGAGGATTTGGCGTCGACGATGCTATGACTGATGTTGAAGTTGTTTTGTTGTCGGTGATTGGATCATAATAGAAGGGATATACACGGTTGCTGAAGTTAGTTAGGTAAAGAAAAGCATCATGGGATATCGCGATAAATGGCAATGTATGAAGCAGGAAATGGGTTCTTTGATGATTTCTTCTAAACTTGTATCCTGTGTGGTGACATAGATGGGACGAATGGCAAGACTACCATAACCGAACTTCAATGTCGTGTATCCATGATTCCCTAGTATCCTCCCGATATCATGATCAATTGCCTGCTAGTATTGTCACCGAACCTCAATGTCCTATATTCGCAAACCCCAAACCTCCTCGCCAGAAACTAATGTATGTTTTCGTCCCCAAGACTTCACGAGTCGCCGCCCATCAATGTCATAAGCTGACTGCAGTTTCCTATACCCGTAAACGCCCAAGTCCCCAAATGAAGCCATATCCTCGTCGCTAAGGTTTCTTTGTGGTTTTGCCCAATTTTTCAGTCATTTTCTTCATAAATATCAGCATCTCGTACCTGTGTTCTTTGCCGTCTCCCTATCCCTTATCCCTGACTTATACTTTCTTCCAGTATCGCTACTTTCTTCTAGTATTGCTACTCTCTTCTAGTATTGCTACTCTCTTCTACCTGTTTTTACTATACAGTAGCTAAGCTTAGTATAGGTAGGCTCTATGTAAGTAAAACTAAACTAGATTCTAAGAAGTCACCAGAACTTTCAGGTTGTCCCTACCTGGTTGCAATAATGAATGCGTAGACAAATGCCACGCCTCCGTCGAAGCCAACAGCTCATAGAAAGCTTTTAACCGAATGAACCATGGTTTTATGCTGCATGCTTCTAGTATCGATATTGTTTTCTTGTATCAGTAAACGTTAGATATCTGCCAAACTTGGACTACCGCATAGCTGCTCTCTTAAAGTGTATACTAGATGTTGAACCTCTGTATATTATGAGTTGATTAGGCAGTTAATTCCCGCCACCAAATTTTGGCAATATCTTCGTCGCCAGGATAACTTCGTGATCTGATGCTTGCTAGTACTGTGGCCAAACTCCAATGCCCTGTATCCATGAATCTCAAGCCCTCAAGCCAAAAATCAACTGCCCGTCTTGCGAACATTTACTCTTTCTCGGCCTGCGCTGTCACGCCAAAGGCTTTGGAGATTGCGACCATAAACTTCCGCATCTCCTCCCGATGCGTCTTCTCCTCCTTTCGGTATTTTTTTTCCTCCTCCCAATGTTCTTTCATCTCCTTCCAGTGCTTCTTCTCTTCCTCCGGGTGCATTCTCATCTCCTCTCTGAATTCCTCGTTCTTCTTCCCTTCTTCGCGAGCTTCAATTTCCATGAGGACCACCCTCTCGAACAGAAGTCTCAGACCACTCTCATACTTCTCCCATAGTGTCGCCTTGTGGCTCATCTTCCATAATGGGTTGTTTTCTATAGCGTCCACCACCGTGGCAATGTCGAATTCTTCTTCAGTAGTGGATTGACGTGGACGCTTGTCAAGGGGCTGATCGCCAGGGGGTTTCGACGACGCAGCGCGTTTTCCTTTTGCGTTTCGGGGTCTTGGGACTACTTCCTCTTCAGAGGAATCCTCTTTGGAAGCCTCTTCTTCAGCGGTGTCTTCGGTGATAGCTTCTTCTTCATCTATGTATAAGCTCTCATAGCTGCCCTCGGATTGTAGATCCTCAAGGAGTGGGACAGGATCCGGAAATAATAAGTTTGCCAAGTCTTCATTATTGATCGCCTCCGTCACGGCGTTCTCAGCAACTGCCTCTCCCATCTTGTGGCGGTTTTTTTAACCTTGAGAAAAGAAGCGTTAAACGCGCTGAGAAGTGAAGAAGAGAAAGAAGAAAAAAACGTTGGAGGAGAAATTGATGATGGTAATAAGGATTAAATCATGTGATTACTCATTAACTGTAGGTAAACTGAAGAGGTTGTGATATAAAGGGTGACAACTGGTCACAGCTGCTAGGTATATCAAAGCTGATATTCATTCGAAGCATCAGTTAATAGTAAATGTATTTAGTAAATGTGAGAGAAAGTATCAATATCAGCGGATAGCTACGTAATAGTTAAATAAAGACATTTCTTCTGCATTTCAATCTAGTCACTGCGGTCATATTAAAAAGATAGAAAGACGTCGTAATACAAAGAGATGTTTTAGTCAACACTAACTTAGGATAGCATAACACAACCCTTTAAAGATTGCTAATTCGACTCAACCTACACTATCATTTCGTTCTCGTCACTTTATATCGCACATAGTCAAGCTCTCCATCTCAATCCGGCTAACCAGTTCCCCAAAGACCGGGATATTGCGAATGAGACTTCTAATCTAGCCCATTACTCAGTCCTATATATCGTAAATATGGTCAGTAAACCAAAGTGATGAGACGAAAGAAGAAAGAAAACCCACTTCGTGTTTGCACAAATCCTGCATTCACCAAAATAGTCATAGATGTCGTCATCCATCGTGGCGAAAATCTTCATTCGTGGTTGTCATTGTCGCTCTCGTCAACGATTTCAATTGGCAGCGGAATATCTGCCGTGTTTGCGAAGGCAGTCATAAACGGACGCATCTCGGAAATGAAGCCGTCGAGTTTGGTGCTGGCTGCATCAATCTTGGCCTCGTTTCTCATCGCAGTGTCTTTGGCAATCTTCACATCCTCCTTCATTTCGAGGAGGTCGGAGCTCGTCATTCGCGGCTTTTCGGCTGTTGTCGAGGCGGGCTTGGTAGTATCAACGAAGCGTTGGATGGCGAGGGACGACTTGATGCCAGCGACTACGTGGTCAATATCAAAACCACCTTTGTCGGTTGCTCGTCGTGTACGTTTAGGTTCAACGGCCGGATTGTCAGAGAGTGCTCGAGGGCATTTGGCTTCCTCGAGAGCTACACTCTGTTTTGCCTGGCGCACCGGGTCAAGGACGGCTACCTGTTCTTCGGTTCTAGAAGCGACATCTTCTTCGTCCTTATTTCGGATCGTCGCGGCATTGGTGGCTACGGCTGACTTGCTGATCGCCTTCCAATACTCTTGCGAATGATTGATGATATCGACGGAACCGAAACGATCTCGAATCAGTTGGAGGTATTTTTCCGGTAAATCAAAGTATAGCGATGACAAGATGAGATAAACCGGTCTCGACAATCCTTCAAGGCCAAAGGCATCGTACGCTTGCATGGTCGCGCGGTATAATTTATGGGAAGCAACACCAACTTTAGCAGAAGGCTCGATATAGTAGTCGTGGTTCCGCAGGTATTCGATCATTTCTTCTTGTTCGTGAGTCTCGAGTGTGGTTGCCCGTGCCCAATACATGAGGACACAATTTATTCCATTACTGTACTTTGGATCATCCGACTTAAGGTTGAGATCCTCCACACCGAATTTGATGACCTTCTTCTTCTCAATCTTTGCGGCCGACATTTTGAATGGCCTTGGGCCAGTCGAGGGCTGTCAAGAGGCGAGCGAAATCAGGTGCAGAGATGAAACAAGAGAGAAGTGTGAAGCGAGGGAAGAGAGAGACGCGTCATTAGAATCGGGGGTAAAGGGAAAATAAAACTGAGCGGAGGTTGGCAGTCTGTTCCACGGCTGGCAGCGGCTGCCACAGATGCTGGGCCTCGAATTCATGCAGCCGTCTAAGCATGTTAAGACAAGGTCGGTAAGTTGCATCTATTAGTGCATGGTCGGAATCGACAATGCTGAACTCACTGGCGAGGTGATTGTTTCTGAATGTCAAACAATTGGTAGCAGGGATTAACATAATTATAATCATGGCTTAAGGGAACATAAGGTATCATAAAGTAATAAAGCCTGTAGGACGTATATGAAACGATTTGATGGTAGTAAGCGTGTGCTAACAATCACCTCGAAAATGATAGTGGTTATATAACAGATACTAGAAGAAATAGCAACAATCCCAACCTTTCGTTATCATTATCCGCATTTCACACTTTCGCCGTTTCTATTCTCTTTGTACATACGGTCTCTCTTCTCTGCAGCAAGATCTATTTTAAACTTCACCAAACTGCATAGAAAACGAATAAATGGCGCTACAGCGAATTAACACCGCAAAAGTGCCTCGGACCGCTTTTCAAATCTCTACGCAAAGCGTGCCCGAGACACAGAGAAGCAGACAACAGACGCCTATCACATTGCCCGATTTGCAGCCGCCAGAGGCTGACTTATGTCAAGATCTTTACGACTACAACCCAGAAGCATCTATTATAGATCCTGCCCTAGCCGTCTCAGCTATGAGCGTGTTGGCGGTGGAGGATATACCAAACCCCGAACCCGGGTGATCTCGTAGATGTTTGAACGTATGAGGCGGCCGAAGTAGCAGGGAGACAAGGCAAAGGATGATTGAGGATATAAACTTACCGTCCAGTACATGTAGCTATTCGAAACTGGTGGGGACTATCGCGGGCCAAGTATCAGGTCTAGAGGGAAGAAACTGATAAGGCTTGGGAGAAAAGAAAGGAGTAAGAAAAGAGAGAAGGGGAGGAATGATTAGTGATAGAGGGGAGTTTCGCAATCCGTTCACATCGCTCACAGAGTGATGGCGAGGCGGAGGAGCGCCTGCACTTACACTCATGCTGTCATCTTTCGATTAAAGAAGGATGTTAACAAGAATGAAAGAATAAAAACAAGCCAGAATAGATTTATAGTAGTAGACACTAGAGGGATATAGCTATAGTAGAAGATATTAGGTAGATATATCTATAGTAGCAGATACTAGACAAATATAAATAAATGATATATTTGGGTGAAGTCGCAGCCTTGGATGGGTGAGGTTAACGTCATAAAAAGTGTAAGGCTCACTCGGCGAAGGAAGCAATTGCTACATGTAGTCTCAACGCCAGTCTCAACGCCAGTAGCGGTGCCGACACTGCTGTCGAAACAACTTCACAATCGCTATAAAGTTCAGACTTCCATCTTGGCGACAATTTCTTTATGTATCCGACGGTTTTATTCCGTTTTAGTTTATCATGTCGCACCTGGAAGAAGTTTCGGGATGTTATACATTTTGTAGTCAAGAATTGTCGCGAGCTAGAATACATAGATGGGCCTTTACCACGGGTCGGGATGTTGTTATGGACGCTATGAACAATCTCAGTCACCTTATGGACGTCGCCTTAAGGGCGCAAGTAGTTTAGAACAATTAAGCAGTCACTTCAGTCCAGGTAGCTGGCAGCATAGATGATATGGACAAGGGGTACAACGTAGAGATTTAGACAGGGAGAAATATCACTTAATATACAATGTTCCATATGTTGATGAAGGCTACAGTACCAATCGTGAAGACCGCCCGTGGACACCTCTGCTGTGATCCCTCACGCATCACCACCGACCAACATACACACATTATTACGTTAAATCTCAAACGTTATATTCTAATGCTGCAACCTTTCAATTGTCCATTCCAGCATCCCATCGTCTGTCAGCCACGATCTCTCGACAAATCACATCGTCAGATTCTTGCGCTACCGGTTGACGCCATTCGCACTGAGACATGATCGACGAATGATGGACCAGAATCGCCTCCCTTGCATCTCAGCCTCTCTCCAGACCCCACAAACAAGTGCGGTGAGGCATCGATTCTTTGACTGCACTCGGTAACAAAAGTAGGAATTGTCTCGCAGTCTATACGAATGTATATCGGATCTTGCACTCTTGACTTCAACTTGGTTTATCAAATCGAATGTTATTACTACCTATTACCTGGCCATAAACCTCACAAATCTCAACATTGCTTTCTACGCCATAACAAATGCAAACCATGTACGTGCAAATGCATGTATGCCGAAAACCAAACGCAATATGCCAAAAACGCCCGCCCGCTCACACTTGAATATGCCATCTACCTCGTCCGTCTATTCGTTCATGCGCATGTCCCCCAGCTCCAAATCAAAAGCATTGACAAAATCATAGAATCGTGCGTTTCGTATCGTTTACAAAGTTCTCTTTTCGGTGATGGACTCGCCAAAAGGCTTGGCAGCGAGAAAGCCGTCGCCGGGAGCCTCCAGATCAAACACCTTGCGGCCGCGAAGCCACGTCTCCATGACCCGACCGGTGAATTTGTGGCCTTGCCAGGGCGAACAGCGGTTCTTCCAGCGCATGTCGCCCTGAGTAAAAGTCCAGACGTGCGTATCGTCGAAAACGCAAATGTCGGCGTCCATTCCAACCTTGAGAGCTCCTTTGCGGTGAGAGAGACCGACCTGCTCAGCGGTTGCTTGACAACAGAGGCGGACCATGTCGATGATGGTTGGTGCCTTGGATGTCTCAGAGCGCTGCTTGGCAGCGGTATGCAGGATAGGCAGGCCGAGGCCGACGGAGGAGATGCCGCCCCAAGCGGCGAAGAAGTCACCGCGGGCAATAGTTTTGGTTGGTGGCAGGTCCTTGTGGCTGTTGACATCCAGACCCGAATCAGAATGGGGAATTGCAGGTCTCTCGAGGTGGTCGGGCAGCAGTTTCAGCTGAGGTGTACAAGGTGAGTGGTCAGAGACGACGGTACGAATGCACGAGTCGTCGGCCACCAGTTCCTCCCAAAGGCCGTCTCGGTTGTTAGCCTCACGGATGGGAGGGCAGCACTTGTGTCTCGTGTCACCCTTCTCAATCTCTTCGGCTGATAGCCCCAGATAATGGAAACAAGTCTCAGCTGTGATGTTAACTCCCCTCTGGCGAGCAGCCTTGAGAATCGGAATCGCTTGCGTCGCCGACAGGTGGACAATATGGAGGTGCAGCGAGGGAGCAATATGAGCATGCGCAAGGATTTCCTCGATAGCATAGGTCTCGAAAGAAGGAGGCCGCGACTCGAGAAATGTGCTGTAGGCGGTCAATTCGCCTTTGGGTGCCGCAGGAGGATCAGACGTTAGGACGGCGTCACCAACAGAATCGGCAATGGGAGGGATCATCTCAGCATGGAACATCAGAGTGGTTGGTTCATGCTTGAGTGTCTCCATGGCCAATGCCACATCTTTGGCGGATACGGCAGGGAACTCGTCGACGCCGGATTCAATGAGGAAGCCCTTGAATCCTCTAACACCAGCCTCTACGAGGGGTTTCAGCTGGTCTGCGTTCCCAGGAATGACACCGCCGTAAAAGCCTACGTCTACCCAGCACTGGCCGCGGCTGGCCTTAAGCTTCTCTTCGAATCCCTGGAGAGTAGTCGTTGGCGGGATGGCATTCAGCGGCATGTCGATAACGGTGGTGACGCCACCGCTTGCCGCTGCTCGAGTTCCGGTCCAGAATCCCTCCCACTCTGTTCGGCCAGGCTCATTCAGGTGGACATGAGCATCCACAAGACCCGGAAGCAACAGCTTGGGAGAGTGGTCTACATAGGTAGCGCTGGGGGGAAAGGCCGAGGCGGGAAGGATCTCGGGCAGAATGGAGACAATTCTGCCAAGCTCGGGAGATATGCAAATGGTCGCCGGAGAGAGGACAAGAGAGTTGTCTGGAAGTGTGAGGACGGCTCGAGTCGAAACCAGGACGGTGAGCGGCCCGACGTTGGAGGTGTGCGTGACGGTCATGGCGACAACTACGGCTTAGTCTTTTAGGCCTGTGCGAGTTAAGATGAGCTCCGAGGATGAGAGACCGCTCTCCTAAACGGCCTTTCACGATGAGAGACAAGAAAGCGAGGTGCACAGTCAGAGCACGAGAACTTCACAAACTACGGATGAGGAGGGGTAAAGAAGAGAAATAAGAAAGGAGGCAAAGAGACGGGACATCCAGGCGATGCAAGCCGCATCGTCGGCCGGAGCCGATGACGCTCCAGAGCAGTCTAAGCCATATGGTGGATAGTGGCTGGCAGGCCTTATCGTGGGATACGATGAGCTGGGGCGAAAGGCCAGATAAGAGGGGCCGGAGATGTATCACACATCGCTTACTCTGGAGTATTCTCCTTACTCCTGCTTCCATTCTCTACGGGCAATCTACGTTACGAACTCCGCAGCTTCTTTGTCGGGAGTGGTCCTCAGCAGAGTTGCAAAATTTTCACATCTCGGGAGGCAAAAAAAGAAGAAAATTTCTCTAGCGAAAATGAAGGGATTCGCAGAACCCGGATGATCGATAGCAAAGGGAGGAAGAAAAAAAAATCTCCACCCTTATCGGCTTCGTCCGATGGGCCAGAGCGAGGATGAAGATCAGATTACCAGGCCATTTGGGACTGAAGGCGCGGAGCGCGTGACCAATCAGCATTTGATCGAGTAACAGTTACTCGAGACGGCGCGACAAGAGGATAAAGCTGAACGACTTCGGCGGTGTCGGGATTGACGATAAGCGAACGGCTAGTGGAGGCATTATCAGCGATGGAATCAGGGTCCTTATTGGAAGCGCCACACAGTGTGGCTGAGAAGAGTATCTGGGCGATTACCGTGGGTTGTGTGATAGTGAGGCTGACTAAGGTGATCACGAGGATCAACAGAACGAAAAGATGAGATGAGAAAGGCAAATCGGAGGAGTCGTGCCGTAGAGCCGAGAATTGTTACATAAGACGAGAAAGAGAGGAGACGCTCCACGTGTTCTGCATGGTTGAGCTAATGCAAGCATCTACAGCTCCGGAGTGCTGCTAACTTGCTAAGTTCAAGGTTATTCTTAGGACCAACAACAACCAACGTTGCGGAGCAGCTTCATGCAAACGACCGTCCAGCTCATTCGCTACATCCCTGGAAGATGCCCGAGACGATGTGCCCGAGGCTGGCTGGAGACAGGCAATAGACGCCTTGGCATAATTAACGCGAAACAGCTTGCAAAGTGCCGTCTTCCGCGCGTCTACGAAGTACGAAGCACGCTCACGCTAAGTCTCTGGTCCGGTCCATTCACGGTCCTTTTTGTTGCCCAACTGTCTATGGCCCAAATACGAGGCAGTGGTGCCTGGTTGGAAGATGGATCAGGCTCTCAGTCTCAGCCACGTCTCAGGTGAGGAAGGGCCAGAGATGAAGCCCGTGTGAGCGTGGTCTACTTATATATCACTGGGACACACCACCAAACCGGGGAAGTCTCCCTTGCCGCCGCCAACTTGCTGCTAGTACGGCCTCAATCGGTCGTTCCCCGCATAAACAGGGCCGTCCTTTCGGCCTAATCACTGTCACTACACCCAATGGGCGTCTTTCACGACAGCAAAGTCTCCTTAGCTGCAACGGATATCATCCCGATTCGCACAGCCCCGCTATGAAGAGTGAATGATAAACTACATGCCGGCAGCATGTTATTTCCATTGACCACGTACGAGGACGGGGTATCACTCGGCGAGAAGCAGTATTGAAGTGCCGGCCTGATTATATACATACCCATCTTACGGTCTTTGTCGGTGATATTAGAGTCTCCGCGTAGGCACCCGGGGAGCCACTGATTTCCCTTGGCGTGCGGACTGCTTGAAATGACATGCTTCCTGGGCAGGCCAATGACAATGATTCACCTTATATGCAGCTATGCGTGCTTTTCCAATACGATAGGCTAGAACAGTCCATTGGACGTGTTGATCAAGGAACAAGGTAGGTGGTATGGCAACACGTGTTAATGCGCTGGGAAGAGATATCTGGGATGGTTCTGTCAACCCAACGTCCAGGGGTGCAGCCATTAGCTTGGACCTGAAAACTGGCTCACAAATGATGGCTGTTGGGACTGGTTTGTAACCCAAGTGGGTGGCACTGTCTCGAGCTGGGCGCGTATCATGACGATGTAGGAGTGCAAGGTTGTACAGGATGTGCTCGTGCTCTTAGCGAAGAAAGCAGGATACGAACACCAAGACGCAGAGGGATTTCTGTCCTGGTGGTTAATCATGCCGAATCACGATGCAGTCGGTATACCTGTTGTTCCCTTTCCCCGACCTTATGCTGTCGTGGCTCGAGTCGAGCCCAATTCCAAACCTCAGCTTGCAGTCTACTTGCGCATCCTTGCTTCTTTTAGCGTACACGCCTACTTCAGCCTCACCATCTGGCGCACTCACACCGGCATCAGATCCCGTTTAGTGATGGCTATCTCGGGCTGCTTTGCAAGAGATTCTCCCTTGCATTGGGTCATTGTCATTGTCTTGTGTGCCTCCCGCAGCCGGTGTGTGCAAGGATCCCCAGGCTTGCAGTTCACGCTTTACCTTGACAAGATTGTGCGGCATTCAGTCGTCTCTTGTTTTCTGCCAGTTTCTCGATAGTATGTGCTTAGCGTTGCTGCCTGAGTGTCATATACGGAGAGATGGATATTTTCGTCCTCCTCAGTCCAGCACAGAGGGGTGAATGTCTGGCCCAGTCATCCTGTTGAAGCTTCACCCAAGGTTTGAGAAACCACCAAATTTGGTGGCACGAAACATCATGTCAGCTCTTGCTTATAGGGCAAGTGAGTGGCCCATTCAGTCATCAGAGCTGAGGGAAGAGGGGAAAGGGGGGTTAGACTGTTTTGCCAACTCTTCCGGATTCGCACACCAGCTAGTCGGACAAGATAGCCGCCCTCCCCGATCGCTCCTAGTTTAGCAGGAGATGTCATCATATTGGCTAGTGCTAACTGGTGGTCCATCGTGCGAGTATGAACGAGTCCAATGGGCCGCGGCCATATAGGCGCCGTGGAGGAGGGGGCGTCTACGCCATGGCGATTGTCTGCCTGACTGTGAGACATTGGTCGGCTAAGGCAGTGATCTATGTCAAAAGAGGGGAGAGGATGGCTAGAGTAGGCCTTGGTCATGACGGGAAAGGTCGAGACCCTGGGACCTTCCAAGCACCTTGGAGTTGACTATATATGAGGCAGAGAACCCAGCATGTCTTCGTCTTTTCACAACAGCCTTCCATCACCCTTTCCTCCTAATTCATCCCCTCAACCATTAACGAAACCTTTCGTCTCCTCTTCTCCTTCTTTCGGCTTTTGCTTGCTTCGAAGAAATAAAGCTTGAGCCTCTCATCCCACCACCAACGGAATAAAGCTCCTGCTGCATAAGCATCGTCATACCTCAGATCTCTCAAACCATGACACCCAACACAGATACACACATGCACCACGGCACCGAGGCTGACCAAGTCCTCCCGCTACATGGTACCCTGGATCAGGGTAACTTCCATATGCCGAACATGCCACCGGGGCCCATGTCGATGACATCCTATGTCACACCGCACCCGCACATGCAACCCTTTCCGACCAACTATGCCATCGGGGCGCCGGCCATGTGGGCTGCCGCCGGCGCCCCTCCGGCTTATTTCCCGTACATGATCGACGCTGCTGGTCAACGTTGGGACGTCGCTTCTTATTCTGATTGCAAAGCCGATTCTGGAGTTGATCAGATCAACGGAGTGGTGATAGTGTGCGACCCGGGGTCAAATGGGGAGGACCTCCAGGCTCCCCGGGGGAAATACTATTACAACGGCTGCAAGAAGCTGGGCACAGGATCACAGATCAACGGAATTGAGATTGTACATCACGGCGGCTCCCCGGCACCAGCGGCGCCTGCTATGCCCGGCCGCTGGGAGAAGATGGATATGCTCACTGCGGAGGGCAAGGAGATTAAGGGGGCGCCCAAGAACCAGATTAACGGCGTTAGAGTTAGGCTGATGAAGAGGTCGGAAATGGGGACCACGACTTAGATTAGGAGTTTTTTAGATGGTTATTTTGTTTTAGATGTTAGGTACTATTATACCCCCCCAATGTCGAGATGATCGAATAGGCATATGAATTGAGAGCGTTTTACCTTGTTACTTTTATTCCCCTATTCGATACCAAGTAGTAAAAGCAGTAGCTACAGCTGTGATGAACACTACATTGCCGCGGGAAACTGGGATGACCTATTTGGTATCATAGAGCATCTGGACTCATACAGAGATACTCGTACACGCCTCCAATCACCAGATCCCACGTCTTCTCTCCACTCTCAGAAGCGAATGGCACCTTAATGGATGCAATACGATGGAAACGGGATTAAAAGCGTGCACGAATCAAGTCCAGTCATTAATCTATCGCTGTCCCATTGACGAACTGGCTGATCTATCTATCAAAAAGTCCGGCCTCCTGTTCCCCCTCCTTTTTGGGCATCCACCATCATACACCCCCATCATCGCCTCCGTCAATCAGAAGATATCCATTTCAAATACCTCTCTCAGTTGTGTAATTTTCAATGCCTACCCATGTAGTCCTTCTTATTTTCATGTTTTTTTTGTTTGCAAATCAAATAGCCTGGTGTGCCTTTCTAACAACATCTGCATGTGTGTACCCTATAAGTGGTGATTCAACAATCCCGTAATATTTTTTGGCTCCTTGCTCTCACACAAGAAAAAAGAAAAAAGAAAAAAAAAGTGTAAATGGCCCCCTTTCTCCATCCAAACACCATGCCCATTTTGTTCTCCCATTCTTTTTTCATGCCTTTTTTTCGTTTCCCTTCTCATTACATATTTACCCTGTTTTTTTGCCCAAGAGTGGAATAATGGTACAAACGCCGGAACAGTATGTTGGTCTACTCCCCCCACGTGGTCTGTATTCAGGTTGCTGCGGTGTTTTATCAGCTCCCTGACCTGTAATGCATGTGATCGGTTACTTTTGGCGCTGGATCGTCTTGTGAGCCATTTCAATGAGGCCATCCTTGGCCTCGCTGTCGGGGAAATCGGCAATGGCAGCAACCGCCCTTTCAGAGTAGTCGTAAGCGAGGGCTCGGGTCTGCTCGATACCGTCGCTCTGAAGGACCAATTGACGAGCCTATAACGTTTGTCAGTCACTTGTCTGATTACTATTCACTGTGTGTAAAAACTCACCCTCTGGACGTCTCCCTCTTGGGCAAACTTGCGCCCAACGAGGGCTCCAAGCTCCGGCATCTGCTTCCAGGCAAACAGCAGCGGTGCCGTGGCCAGTCCCAGCTCCAAATCTGCTCCTGCAGGCTTGCCCAAGTCTTGCCCGCTTCGGGTGTAATCCAGCATGTCGTCCACCAGTTGGAATGCAAGGCCCAGGTTCCGCCCATACGAGTAGGCGGCCTCGACGGTGTGCTGGTCCGCATTGCCGAGAAGCGCCGCCGCCCGGCAGGACTTGGAAATCAGACTGGCGGTTTTGAGATATGTCTTTTGCAGGTAGTAGCTCAGAGTCTCCTCGGACCACTTGGGGCTGCGCTCGTCGCGCTCTGTGTTCTTGAGCTGCATGAACTCGCCCTCAACAAGGTTGGCGATAACCGTGGCCAGCAGCTCCACCACCTCGGCGTTGCGTAGTCGTGCCAGCGCAACAGATGCTCTGCCCAGGAGGAAATCTCCAGCCAAGACAGCCATCTTGTTGCCAAACTCCAGATTGGCCGACGGCGCACCTCGTCTCGACACAGAGTGGTCAATGACATCATCGTGTAGCAGAGATGCCGTGTGGATCAGCTCTGTGATTTCCGCCAGCCGTCTCTGGCTTGGGAGGATGTCGAGGTTTGCCGACTCGGCCGCTTCGCTTTCATACGACGTCGAGCTTGTCATTGGGTTGACGTCGCTTAGGATCTGCATGGGGGATATTGACGTGTCGATGCCCCTCGACGTCTCGGGAGCTACATCGCGGGGGCTCTTGGGACACAAATGTGTAGCTCGTGACATGAGCAGCACAATGAGTGGCCGCACATGCTTGCCCTCAGCCTGCGTATAATATTTGGCAACTCGATCGAGGGCTGGGTGGCCTGATCCCAGCAGCTTGCGAATGTTGCCAGTCAAAAACTTCATCTCCTTGGCCACGGTTCGCAGCGGATCAATCGTCATGGAGTCTTTGGCCGCTCGCTTTGCAACATTGCCCACCACGTTTGTGGCCACCTGAACGGCGGCAGCCCACGCAGAGCCTCGATTCGAGCTCGAGTGAATCCCGGCCTGCTGGATGGTCAAAACCCTCCAGGCAGCGCTGGATGCCATCAAGGGCCGGTGGCAGACGAGGCATGTTGACGCTCCCACTCGGCCGGCATCGCGAAGAGCCGCCGAAGCTCCCGCACGGAGCCTCATCTGCGGCAGGTCTGCGGCAAGTCTCTTCGCAATCAATGAGAGACGAGCTGGTCTTTTGCACTTTTCGCAGCGTCTGGGCGCTGGCTGGGAAGATTGGGGTAGTCGAAGAGCCGCAAAGTCGCGCAATCAGTCGTCAGATCTGGTGGTTTGAGTCGCAAATCCAGCCGTCCGAAACTTTTGCACGGCTCTGGGCCGAGGGGCAGCCGGGCCTATCGCAGCTGCTCATTGGCTGATGCTCCCTGGCGATAGGTCCTGGAGCACAGGGGCCGCGAGCCCTGTAACGCTGCTGCACGACAGCGCTGTAGCGGTTCCCGTAGCAGTTCCATCCAGTTCCCGTAGCGCTCCGTGCGAACGCCCGCTATTGGAGAGCCTAGACGTCGTTGGTCAGCCCGGTCGGCAATCAGAATTGGCAGCGTCCATTCGAGTAAGCTTCCGCTAGAGAAGAATGCCCCGCACCGTAACCCGTAGCTTGCATCCCGCCATTGGCTCCGGCTATCCATACGTACCTAGAAAGTGATCAATGGATGCTTTTGCACCTTGACGGCTTCACACGGAACTCTACTTGCACGTCGTTTATGATAACAGGATAAGGTACCTTCACTCGCCATGGTGCTCTTGACAATGACGCCGTCCATTGTGGACGCGCTGAAGCTGCTGGGCGAGCAGCGCAAAGTTGACGAGCCCGGCGACGATGGGAGCCAGAATCAGCCCGAAACCGATTCATCGACAGAGCCAGCAGTGGGCAATCCCATCTCCCACAGCGAGATAATCAGCCTTTACAAGAAGCTCGGTGCTTCAGAAACATCACCGCCCAGATACAGCCTGGAGCAGCTTCTCCAGGGATCTCGCGTCTATATTCCACCTCCTCCACCGAAGCCCGAACCCGTAGGTGCCCATCCGTGTCATTGATTAGCAAGATGATGATCTACTTACACATCTACGTATCCTTAGTCTGAAGAATACAAGGCCCTCATGGCACGTCTCCGCCGCGAAGAAGATGCTCGGGCCTACGAACGCATGATTAACCCGCCGCCTCCGCTCGAGACCTTCCAGCACCGATTCCCCAATGCCGCCCAAGCCTTTGCCGAGGCCAACCGGCCCTCCAGCTCGGAAGATCTTGGCGACGATGAGGTTACATACAATGAGATTCATCGTCAAGTGATGTTGATAATCAATTTTCTCGTCAGCATCGCTGGAGTCGCGGTTACACTCTGGATTGCCGGCCGCTGGTGGAGCCTGTCGTCTCGAATATTCCTGTCCCTTGGCGGGAGCATACTGGTTGCAATCGCAGAAGTAGCCGTTTACTCAAGCTACGTGTGGAGGATGGGCGAGGCGAAGAGCAAACAGGGCGCAGTGAAAGAGATTAAGGAAGTTGTCCAGACGTGGATTGTGGGACAAGGGGAGGGCGACGATAAGAGCGTCTTGCTAGAAAGCAAAGATGAAGGAGACGAGCAAGTCAGGAGGAGAATCCCGACAACTCAAACGGATGATCCAGACTCATGAAATCCGAGTCGGCCACCCATTGTTTTTGTATATTATTTGCAAGCGTTGTGTTAATACCCTTCTTCAAATGGCTGCACCGATTCTTAGTGGTAGTACGAAGTAGATAGCTTGCCATAAATCGTCTGATATATGCGGTCATCATTCTGAGCAATTCGCAGCCAAGCTGTTAAAATTATTGACAAAGTTTATTCCATCTATAAAATATTCGCCAGTAATAGGCATAATGACGCCCGGATTGTATGTATGTACATAAGCTCGTCGACAAGATGAAGCGGGTGTGCATGTGACATCGCGTAAAGTGATTGCAATCGCGTCTCGACGCGTCTCTACGTGGGGCCAATTATCGTGAGCACCACAAGCTTGGCGCCAGCATCAGGCTGTTTATTTTTCCTGAGCTCTATATCGAGATACTCTTCGTCTACAATTTACGAATTGCGGATATTTTCTCACGAGGGAGCTCTTTACACTTTAACGAAATACATACAGCCAATCTTTGTTTGGACGCGAATCTGTAGGCGGACAATGCTCTATACCTTTACACACTAACCGCCGCGAATCTGAGTTACACAAGTGCGATACGCTTGGAGCAGCCATGGTGGGCTCTTCGCCTGAATATTCAATGTGAGTTCTTATTATTACATTTTCACTTTTTTTCCCTTCTTCCGCGCTGGATTCTTTGCTAATGCAACGCTGCATCAGAACAAAGCCGGGACTGCACCACCACCAGCGCAAGCGGGAGAAGAAGCCGCTTCGCACCTACGGCAGACAAACCTCAACCCCTGAAGCGCAAAACGAACCGCCATTAAAAAGGCAACGACTATCTGCGCTCAAGCAGCAAGAGGAGAAGCCGATCTCGTCAGCTCATAGCTCAGATGATGCCCCCAAGCCCAATGATGCAGCGGTAACAGCTGCATCAGAGGCAAAAACAACACAAGATGACCCAAATCAAAGCAAAACGGAAACACGCGCCCAGTCTCCAAAGAAAAGTTCTCTCCTGAGCTACTTTAAACCAGCTCCTCAGAAACCCAAAGACGATCCACCATCCCAGTCACAAAATTCACAAGCCGAAGAGCCAATCTCTCCCCAGGAGTCACCAAAACGGCAACCATCGAAACGAAAACCTCGACTCCTCAAAATCAAAGCCACCACTCACGATACCCCTGATCAATCCTCCCAAGAATCAGATTCACACTCAACCCGCGATTCTCTCCAAAACGGAAAATCCAACACAACAGAACCAACATTATCAAGCTCAACATCCCCCTCCCCGCCCCCTGGGCAAAAGAAACCCAAACCCTTATCAAAGACACGCCCTCCCTCCATCCAGACTACCCTCAACATCTCCGCGCAGGCTGCCTTCTCCGAGTGCAAGATCTGCAACACCGTCTGGAACCCGCTGTACCCCGACGATGTAAAGTTTCATAATAAGACGCACAAGGCCGTGCTCAGGGCGCAGAAGCGCAAGGTGGATGATTTATGACACTAAAAGGTATGGTTTTAAGTTTTGCATAGAACAATTCATGAGAGCGATTAGGTGTTGCTTATTTATTCGGGAGGGGGAAGACGGGTGGCGCGATAATGGGGACAGATTTAAATGATTGCATTGCATTGGGAGATTATCATTTTTACATCAATATAATTGTCAGATTCATTGGTAGAATAAACCACCCTTTGACTCTTACACATACATCGGTTCAGCCTCAGCCTCAGCCATTACGCATCGTACCGAGAAGCAACTCAACCCACTCATTATCAAAATCGTTTGCATTAACAACTGTTCCAGTGTCCTTCACAGAATAGGTATCATTAACCACTCAAAACAATCAGAAAACAACAAAGAAACTCCCCAATTCTCCCCTAATCTTTTCCCTTCTCTTCACGAGTCCCAGATACTCCCGCCAACATACTAAGCAGCAGGCTTTGTATCGCCGCCCGTCACACCAACTTCCTGCGCCTGGTGCTTCTCGACTGGCGTGGACGTGGCCACGGGTGACTTGGCATCAGCTTCAACTGCCTTGGTCGCAGCCGCAGCCGCCGCAGGAGCCGCAGCCGGAGCCACGGGAGAGGTCATGGTGGGCGACGACGTGGTCACGGGAGACGCCGGGGTCGAGAGAGCAGGGCCGGCGTTGGTAACGCCCTGGATGATCTGGAACCAGCGCTGGGCGTCGGCGGGCGTGTGAGCCTTGAAGCTGATCTCGGAGCTGCCGGTGAGCTTGCTGCTCAGCGTGCCGCTCTTGTCCTTGCCCTTGATGTTGAACTTTTCGGCGCTGGGCACGCCGATGACGGCGTCGGGCAGGTAGATGGACAGCTCGGGCTTGGGGTCGTTGCGGGTGTCGTCCGAGTCCTTGAACTCGTGCAAGTACTTTGACGGCGAGACGACGTAGTAACCCGTGGAGTAGCCAAACGACAGCTTGTTGCGCGACTTGCGCTCCAGCGAGCCCTCAATCAGCGCCTTGGTCGAGGCGTGCTCCATGTTAGGGAACTGGATGGCGTCGACGGAGCGCGGCGGGTCGTTTGCGCTGACCAGCCGGTCGGCGGCGCGGTGCTGGAAGTTTGTCCACTCAAAGTCGCGCGGGATGCACTGCACCGTGCCGAGGATGTCGCTGTTGAGCGCCCGCATCTTCTCGCCCTGGCTGCCGACCAGCTGCGTGAAGCCTTCCATGGCCTGCTGGACGACCTCGAGGATGTGCGCCTCGAACGTGCGGAAGTTGTTCTGCACCGACACCAGGTCGTTGCGGTGGTTGTTCTCGGCTAGCACCTGGTTGTGCAGGCGGTGCGTGACGCCGCGGCGGACCACGTAGGGATCTTCGTGGCTGTTGGTCTGCCGGCCGCCGTGCGAGTCGTATGCGGCGGCCTGCGAGCCGAGCAGCTCAATGTGCTTCTGCGTCACATTGCGCAGCTTCTCGACCTCCTTGGCCGCCGCCTGCGCGCCGCTCGCGAGCTCCTTGGCCTTGTGCTTGATCTCCTTGTGCAGGCGGTCGAGGATGGGGCGGACGGAGCCCTTGATGCTCTTCTCCGTCTCGATATTGGTGTTGATCATGGCCTGGGTGTTGGCTCGCATGTTCTCGAAGAAGCCCGCAATGCCGCCGAGGCTCTGGTCGAAGTGGTGGCCTTCACGCAGGGGATTCGAAATGGTCTATTGGAACACCGCAAGTCAGTAAAAGGGAAAAAAGAGAGAAAGAATTGGCAAACCGCCAAAGGAGTGTAGAAAGGGGGGGTATTCAGGGCCATATCTCACCTTCAAGACCTTCTCGTACTCCTTTGCCTGGCGGCCATGGACCTTCTCCACGGACTCGACATACTCCTCGAGATATCCCACCATATGTTTCCACGCCTGCAGACGCTCTGCAAGCAATCCGGCGGTCTACATCTCACTTGATTAGCCGCACGCACTTCAAACTTCAGCAAAGACAACAAGGCTTCCTCTCCCCGCTAAGCATAGGTATGCAGTGTCACGTACAGTAGAAGGGTCCGCCTCGGGAATAGCATCGTCGCTCAATCCCGTTGTCGCGCGCGACGGCAGCGTAGTGTTTGTAGGCGAAGCCATTGTTAAAAAGAATAGGTATGTGACTCTTGTTGCTGACAGGGGTATTAAGAAAAGGATGTAAACCTGAGGTTTAAAAAGATCCAGAAAAAAGAATCAAAGCAAGCAAGCGCAAGTAAGGAGTAGATAGGCAAGAAGAGAACACAAGCGCGCAAAGGAGAGAGTCACTGATTTACGAGGTTGCAGTCCATTGGATATTAAATGAGGGACAAGCTGGAGAAGAAAAAGCCATTGGCGGTCACTGGCGTTTCCCACTTCCCACCTCCCCTTGTCATGTCATTGCATGTTTAACCACAAACTGCTTTAGCTGGGGTCCAGGCCGCGCAGCATTTGGGAAAACGGGCCATTGAGAGCTTCCACAGCCTCCATCGTGGAGTGGAAGGGGACAGTGGGAAAAAATTGGACTGCCAGCCAGCCATGGGGGGCGGGTTTGCCACTTTTGGCGGATTGTGGTAGCGCCATGTGCGGTGCGGTTTGTTTTAGCATTGGATTGGATCGCGATGATCATCCATGACCAAGGTTTGCGATCATAGCGGTTGCCATTAGCTCCGATAACTCTCTGGTCGATGATGCTGTAATTGAACACATGAACACCACACCAACTTACCTGACTTCAGCTCTACGAAACTTGAAAACGAATCACCTTCAATTGTCTCAACATCTAAGACAACGCACCTGAGTCCGCTGCATGTTCCAGATCCAGCAAAAAAGGTCATCGTCTCATTTTGCCAGAGTGGGGGTTTTCAGCAGCGCAGGGGGATACGAAATCAACCACGTACTCGTATTTGCTGCCGATATTCCCTATCTGGGTAATTTCGTCGGCTCTTCAACACCCGGTGAGGCCTCACTCAATCACACCCTCATCCCGCGATCGTGAGTCTCAAGTTGTTCAGCTCAAGATGCTGCATGTTCCAATCCTCTCCAAATCTTGATTTTCCCTTTAGGCGCATCCCCCTCTACACCAATAGTCACATCTTAGTGTCGCCCGTGACGTCAGTTTGCACGGACCAAAAAAGGTGTTTGTCTCCAGGAGAGACTTTTCCGGCGTGGCTGCAGAAAAGTCGATGCTGTGACTTCAGTCATCTTGTTCAACTCGATCTGGCTGCTTGTACTCGTATGCTCAGTACATACAACAAACTCTATCCATTGCGTCAGACAAAAAGCCACAGATACCATCAAGGCCAATAAGGATCAATTGACATCAGTAGTCCCTGCATAAGTAGGATTTGCCCCTGAGCCATGAGGGGCCCGACTGAAGTGCAACGCCACTTGCATCGATTGGTAGCATTCGGCGTCTTGGTGGTGATATCGCATTCAGCACACAGTCACAGCATGAGGAAATGAGATTCAAGGATGGAAGAAAAGACGCCCACAAGATTTCCATCAGCGTCGTTGCTATTGCTATACTAATGTTGGTGGGTATTTCGTAAATACTCAGCCCCGACCAGGCTGTTAATTGCGTGTCCAGAGAAGAAAAGTGATAAGTCATGATAACCTCTATCCCGCAGATGCCCAAAGTCTATAGATTGTATCCTGAAAAATGAAAGCCCCGCATAAATCGCTGACGCCTGTAAAAAAAACCAACCGACCTGCATGCCCAACCAAAAGTGATAGATAAGAAGAAGATGAAGAAGAAGGATAAGAAGGAGAAATAGTCGTATATGTGGCCGTATAGAAAGAAGATTAAAATAAAAGGAATGGGAAGAGGGGATAGTTCGTTTCGTGATGCAAAATCAAGGCTGTGCAATCGGCTCCCTCTCAGACGGCCTGGTCTCTGGCTCGGAAGAGATGTAGCCTCCGATGCGCCGAGGTGTCATCCGAATTAGAACGGGCCATGGGAGGTGACAGGGCCCGAGCAACGCTCTGCATATGTGTCTCGCGCACCTCGCCAGTTGCATGCTCTGTAATTGTCGCCAACGCATCGTTGCTGTTGTTGAGTTCCATGTTCGGCGGCGTCCGCGGAGCGCTCAAGGCCGTTTGGTAGTCGGGGACGAAGACGCCCGTTTGAGTGCGAGATCGTGCTGGTGTTTTAACGGCTGTGGAATAGCTCGGCACTCTGTTTAACTCGGCAAATTCCGCAACGTCGACTTGGACTCGTTCTGCCGAGCTCCTGGAACTAGATTCATCCTCCTCGCTGTTTGTTCGGCTCAGATGAGCTGGTGTATGGGGTGTATGAGGTGTGTGGGAGCTCTGGCTTGTCCCGTGTGTAGGTGAGTTTCTCCCAGAGGCAGCGTGAAGAGACTGATATGAGCTGCTTCGCTGCGACGGGTCGATAGAGACATCGGCCAGTCGAGAAACAAGAGCAGCCGGTGTGATGGGTGCGCTGTTGGCCAGCACCGACAGGTTTTCCGAAGAACCAGTCCGAGAGTGGCCGTAAAAGGGGCTGTTAAACCCAGAGTGCACAGCTGGCGTCTGAAATCCGGTAACGTCCATTTCGTCGTAAAGCTGGTCAAGCACATGTTCGCCGTATCCGGGAGGCGCAATCGATCCGAGATCTGGTTCGAGTGTCGCACCTCCGGGAGCCTGATTGACCAGGTTGCCTTGTTCGTCGAATGGAATGTTGGGCGAGATGAAGATGGAAACCGGGAGCGTCGCTCGCAACTGTTGCGTGCATTGTTAGCCAAATGTCTCACATCGCCCTGAGCTGAGCCCACACAACCCCCCCCATCGTTGTGAAACACTTACCTCGGAAATGTGGCCGTCCGGGTTCCTGAGTGCGACGGTGAGCTTGATCTTGTGCCTTACTCTAATTCCGTGGTGGTTGAGATCCTGAATGCATTGGCGCAGCTTCTTGGGCAGAGGGAGCGGCTTGTTCAGCAGCCAGCCCTCCTGCCCGCTGTCTTCAATCATGTCGTGCCAATGCTCCTCGCGGTCCACTGCAAACTTCCAGGTTGCCACATCGCGCTCTATTCGGTGCTCTCGCATGTTTAGGCCGGTAGCTCCCTGAATGAAGCAATCCCGAATCTCGACCATCTTGGCGGTAACGTCCCCCAACTCAAGGCCCTTTAGGAGGGGCGAAAACCGCATCTCCATATTGATGGTGCCTCCGAAAACAACTGCCTTTTGCGGAATGACGATCGAGTACTCAATCTTATTGGGCCAGATATTTTCGACGCTCATGGCGTGCAGGAACTCGAGCGCGCCGGGCTCCAGTGTCCGGATGATGCGGAGGTGCTTGTAGGCGTGCAGATCGTAGGCAAATTTTCCGCGGCTGACGGTGGCCTTTAGCCGGTATGTGATGGATGCTTCGGGGATGCCCTCGACACTCTCGGCAGTGTCGCCGGGCAGAGTATATTCGAAAGGATACTCGTAGTTTCCAGCAGGCAGAGTCATACTCTTGCCGTGCGTGCCAACAAAGGCAGGCCATCTGTGATCGAGGATGGTGATGGATCTGTCGACTCTTTGGCCAGTCACGCCTGGTGTGCTGGATCCAGGGTCAGACCAACTACAGTGGCAGACAACAAGAGTTAGAACATGGTACACACTGGTAAGGCGAATGGTTGATGGGGGAATGGGAATCATACTGCAGTCGGAGAGTCCCAATCAGACGCAAGTGGACGTCTTCCATTCGGAGGGGCGAAGAAAGACATAGCACGACAACGCCCTTGAGGAGCTGGCCGGAAGACTCCTGTTCGTTTCCGCGAAAGACAATGAAATCATCATCTAATCTATAAGAGCAGAAGAGTTTAGTCAACCAAGGGACAAGAAGTGCATTGTGCAGTTTGGGCGAGAGTTTGTCCAAAATGTGCCCCCATGAGCGTTGTGCTCAGAGACGGGTTGCGATAAGATAAACTCACCTGACATCAAACAGACTATAGCTATGACGTCCTGTCACCGAAGAAAATGGCTTAAAAGACGGCATGATTCGGGTTTGACAAAGCCGCAATTGCAAACAACGGCCAAGAAAACCCAGAGAGGGAAAATCAGGAGAGATGAAGTGGTATAGAGAAAGGAAAAAGAAGGAAAAGCAAGGAAAAAACCAAGCCAGAGCCGATAAAGAGGTGGAAACGCACGACAGCACGCAGAGACCAGACGATCGTTGGGTCTAGGATTCGGTGGGCTGACATGCCACGCGCCAAATTTTCTGCTTGTTCCTTTCGCCTCTGACACACACACACGCACTGACAAAGCTGACTGGCTGTGGAAAACTCCCTAGGCCGCCTCGCTCTCGGTCGTATGGCACCGAGAAAAGGGACCAAACTGATAGCGGCGGGGCCTCGATAAACGCCGCAGCAAGGGTCTTCCGTCAAGAGCCGGAAGTTGTTGGCTCGCAGCTAGTTGCCCGGTTGGTGGATCCGATAATGCGAAGAGAGTCTTCGGGACCTGCGATCAGATTGCGCAATACTAGGGGGTGGCAAGAGATTTTGTTTGTTGGTGGGATGTGTTGGAGGAGGGAGAAGAAGGAGGAAGAGAAGAGAAGAGAAGAAGAAGAACGAGAGATGAAGAAGAAGTGGAAACTAAGAGAGTAGGCAGATTGGAAGAGGAGAAGACCAGGGAAGAGGCTTTGGAGCCAAGCCTCGGGAAAATCACAGGGCTCTACAGTTCGTGCAGCTAAGATGTACAAGCATGTACGATATCGGGGACGAAAGCCCAAGGGAGGTGTGGAACTGTGGTCGACATGACAGGAACTCAGCCCGTGGGTATTTCATCGTCCGCATCCGCATCCGTATCAATCAAACGCTCGGCTACAGGTACCAGCGGCCAAGTATTACTCCTACGGGAATAAAGGCTGCTTGGGGCTCCAAGAGGCGGGCGCCCGATAGAGTATCAATCGAAATGCCGTGGCTTGGTGGAACGAGCCCGGCGGAAGCGTGCAGGTCGAACCGATCTCGTCACTTTGTTGTTCGTTCTCTGCCGCCCAAATCACAATCATCGTGCTCCAACGGGGTTTTTCACGTAGCATCGGAGCGCACATGCTCGTACGTGCAGCGGCAACAGGCGGCAACAGGCCACAATCAAGGTCATGATGACGGGCGAATGCCGAGTGCCGGGGAGACTCGCATGGGCTTTGACACATGCCAGCCCGAGCGAAGGTTTAGAGAAAATGGAAGCCCGAATGGAAGCCCGAAAACGGAGCAGATGCGCCGCCAAACCGGACGGGAAGCATAAAGGCTTTTTCCTGGCCATGAGTCGTGGCGCTTAAGGGGAAAGAAAAATTTGTAAAAAAGCCACCGTCAAGATGACGCCAGGGCTTGCAAACGGAATGGCGTTTTGCGAATTCCATTTTTTCTAAACTATGACATTGACAATTTGTGTTTTTTTTTTTTTTTCTTTTCTTTTTCGCCTTTCCTCTTTTTATTTTGCCGTTAGTGCTGCTTCTAATAATATGGATGGATACACTGGGAGCGAGTTCCTTCGTGCACAGGCATTGCCGCTTTGAGCAGCAGAAAGCGTAAAAAATACTTCATACGATGTACCAATGCGGGTCAGACGCCTCGCCTCGATGCTTGCGCACTGACAGGAATGTAACCACCGTATTACAGATTCTTCATACTCGATGCGTATTAACATCCAACCCTTGCCGTATCGCTTCAAGTATGGTTATTTCAAGCTTTACGACTTCCTAGCACTCGTAAGCAGTAACTCACGTCGACACAAGCCTTGTCCCACGAGATACCGCCCCGGCATCGGACCAGGTTAATAGGCAAATAGAACAACCGGCTCTCGCACGCACACGACAAGACGGCTATTTGCCCGGGCGGTTCTGTACCGCTGGGTACCTACGATACTTGGACCTCCAAGCATCTCTAAGCGTCATCCAAGCTTTTCCCAAGCATCTCCAAGCCCTTGGCACTATCGATCGCGGTGCTTGTATGGATCGGCGACGGCTTGGTATTGCATCGTGAGGCAGTGCTTGCGATGCTCCCCTCACTTTGATGGCGTATCGCAGCTTACTTTGCTGTGCTTCTACTCAACCGAGTGCAACGGCGGATAAATATCTCATCGAGTGCTCACTCTCAAACCGCCAGCTGACCCTCTTGGGCTGCGAGAGAAGAGGTCAGCTTCTCACCAGAGAGCCTGGATCCGTCGCGCGCTGCAGGTCACAGTCAGCCTCGTTTGGGCTGCATCCCGATAGACTCAGCCTGCCTTGACTCTCGGCCAGCGCATCTCTTTTGATATAGCCGCTGTAATATATCTGATTGTCCGGCCGTCTGCGGCGCGGTGGAGACATGACCAAGGCATTACTGTCGCTAGTTCGAGACTTGGCTTCTGATGCTATCAATGGATTAATCTTGCTGGTAAGGCTTAGCTACCGAGGCTTCCTCTTATACAAATCCATCATCAGCCGCAAATGACAAATTCCAAAAGGCCGCAATAACCTCATCATCATCAGCATCATCAGCATCTCACTCTGCCTCCATGTAAGTCCACAACAACCAACTACCGGTGCAATGCCAACCTTCTTCCTCCGCAACACTCTATCGTCAAACCAGATAAAGAGGCCATATCAAGCTCGTATCAAAGCCCGCAGCTGCTACTAGCTTCGGCATCGAAAACGCCATCTCGAAGCTGTCTGATACCAAGCCCATGTGCCCAGCCAGGGGGTCCCATGAGTGGCTCTCTAGCTTGATACCCGCCCTGGCTGATCTTGCTGCTATCAGTGGAACTCCTTGCGGGCCGTCCAAAAAAAAGGGACCCTGCGTCCATCCACCTTGGAAACCGGGCCTTGCAAGGGGGCACGAGAATAAAAATAAAAAATAAAAAACGGCCGAGTCTTGAGGCATAATAGCGCAAGAGATAAGGGAAATCACAAGCTGAATCGCCCACCGCCTCGAAGCTGATGCCACATCAAGAAGTCCCATTATTTGAAAAGTTTTCTTGTTTGGTTTTTTTCTTTTCATGTGTCATCCATCGAGATCACTATTAGAGATGCTCTACGGAGTAATGCTACCTTGATATGCTCCATAGTGAATGTGATCTGCGAATCCTAGATGGCGCCTCGAGCACGGGATGTGACAGGCCCTGGCTTTTGCAACATTGACAACTTTTCCCGTCTCAACAATCTTGGAACACTGGATCCCACAACATTTTTTTTTCTTTTCCAATTTTCACTTTTCATTTTTCCGTCTTCTTGCCGCCGTTAATTCCCGTACAGCACGGTGAGTTCTCGGGTGAGCCTCAAAGCCTCGCTTCTCTTGCTTCATCCTGCTACTAGTTTCATGCCTCTCCCTGCTAGCGGGTGATTTAGCACCAACCTGATTATCGTCGAACTGATCGCTCTGGCAACTTTGCCCGGAATCCACATGTAGCCGCCGACCAACTCAAACGTATTTACTGTGCTCTACACAAAAGATGCCGACTTTCATCTCCAAGAATCTCCGACCCCGTAGCGCGGCCTCTCCGGCTAGACTCTCCGTAACTATTAGACGCTCGGAGCACACAGCCCGGAGTCTACAAGTAGCCCGCAAATTGGCTTCCGGCAGTGTAAAACACACGCCGAGGATATCAAGTCATCATACTCGAGCCCGGGTTTCGGCTTCAACGGGGAGAAAGAAAGAAAAAAAAGGAGAGGGAGAGGGAGAAGTGGTGCCATGACATGTTTTTCGACAAAATGCATCATGACACAGGATAACATATGATCAAGATGAGATGCAATAATTTCCGCCCATCAGCAG